>NW_006399787.1:15643502-15653213 GCF_000299155.1 Elephantulus edwardii
TCCAAGGACCAGTCCCTCCTTGCAACATGCCCAAAGTATGTCAGACGAAGCTTCAGAATCCTTGACTCCAAGGAGCACTCTGGCTTCACGCTCTCTAGGACAAACCGGTTTGTTCTCCTGGCAGTCCACGGTATATTCAACAATCTTGTCCAGTACCACACACAGCTCAAAGGCATCAATTCTCTTTATATCATCCCTAGTCACTGTCCAACTCTCTGATGTAGCATGTAATAATTCAAGAAGTCAAGTTATATGAAGAAGAATGTGTTATCAGGATTGGAGGAAGAGCCATCAACAACGTCTGCTATGCAGATAACACAACCTCACATGCAAAAGGATCAAAGACTATAGTCTTCAATAGGGATTACATCTCAACTTTGAGAAAACAAAATATCCTTACCACTCGACTGACCTATAGGCAACATCATGATAGATGCAGAAAAGATTTAAACCATCAACAATTTCATTTTACTTGGATCCACAATCAACACTCATAATAAAAAATCTTGTTGCAATCTTTTCCTCCACCATCATGTTTCATGCAACCCTGTTTTCTCTTTACTATGTCTTCTCATAAAACTTTCAGGATCAACAGATTCCTGTCCAAGAAATGAAAGCAGAATTGTGGAATCGAATGAAAACTGGCAATAAAATCAAGTATAATTCCAAGAGGAGACACTGGAGAAGACCCAAGCTGGGTGTCTAAGGAATCACACACGTGATTACAGCACACATAAAGAAACAAGTTTATTAGCATCACACTATGTCAAGTTGACTGACATGCTACTATACAAGTTTAAAATTATCACAATCTGATCACTTCCCATGGAATGTATTCGGTTTTTATGCACCCAAATTTTTAATAAATATGTGACAACTATAATGTAAAAAAAATCCCACAAACCAAACAAACAAACAAAAAAACCAACCAAACTTGTTGCAAAAAAGGGCTTCTCTAACATACTGGAGAGCAATAATGTCAGTTTAAAGACTAGGGTACACTTAATCCAAGCATGATATTTTAAATTGCTTCATGTGCAACTGAAAATTGGACAACAAAATGAAATTTGGACATCTGAAAGTTCAATAAAGATGCCACAAAAGAATCAACGTCTTTGAATTATGGTGTTGTTAAAGACTATTGAGTATTCAGTGGATGGCCAACAGATAAACAAACATATGTTAAAGGAGTACAATAAGGGAGCTGCTCTTTAGAGGCAAGAAGAGTGTATTGGTTTCACATACTTTGGGGCTTGTTAAGAGGGGCCAGTCCCTGGAAAAAGACATCATGCTGGAAAAGTGGAAAGTTAGCAGAAGAAATGAAGATCTTCAGTGAGATGGACTAATCCAGTCACTGTGAACATGGGCTTGAGCATGGCAGCCATCATGAGGCCTGGAGAGTAACTGGCAGATTTTGATCTGTTGTTCAGAGGGTTGCTGTGAGTGACAGTTGTAGCCCAAACACCAACAATCAAAATTCCACTTATTCAAAATTGTGTGTTAGACAAATAATCTGAAACAATAAATAAATGAAGAAGAATATGTCATTAGAATCGGAAGAAGAAAGACCCATCAGCAATCTACAATACATACAACCTTACTTGGCAAAAATGAAGAAAACTTGAAAACATACTGATGAAGATCAAAGACTACAACCTTCACTATCGTATATAACCAAATGTGAAGAAAAGGAAAAAAAATTACAACTGGACCCATAAACAATATGGTCATAAATGGAGAAGAATTGAAGCTGTCAACAATTTCATTCAACCTAGATCAACAATTATTGTTTATGGAAGCAGCAATCAAGAAAACAAATGGTATTATGCATTGGCCAATCTGTGCTGTAAATGAGTTTCTTGAGAAGCACATTCAGTGTTGGGAGAGGTGTGCTGTCTTATATGAGAGTGGAGGCCGTGTCCCACAGACTCTGGTATCATGAACATATTTGATCAAAAAATCAACTTTAATGCTCTTTTAAAATTTTCCCATATAACTCCCTCGGCACAACAGCCCCTGAAGAAGGTCTATGCCAGTTTTGTACTTTGCATGTTTGTGGCGGCTGCAGGGGCCTATGTTCATGTGGTCACTCACTTCATTCAGGCTGGCCTGCTCTCCACCCTGGACTCCCCAGGGTTGATGATTTGACTGATGACAGCACCTCATAGCCAGCCATGAAACTGAGCAAAAAAGACTGGGCCTGCTTGCTGGTTTTGCTTTTCTTACAGGAATTGGCCTGGGTCCTGCCCTAGAGTTATGCATTTCCATCAACCCCAGCGTCCCTCCCACCACTTTCATGGGCACAGCAATAATCTTCACCTGCTTCACTCAGAGTGCACTCTACATCAGACACTTTTCCTGGGAGGTGTCTTGATGTCAGCCTTGAGCTTGTTGGTCTTATCCTCCCTGGGCAACCTTTTCTTTGGATCCATTTCACTTTTCTAGGCAAACTTGTATACGGGGCTGGTGGTGATGTGTGGCTTTGTCCTTTTTGATACTCTACTCATTACTGAAAAGGCTGAAAATGGAGATAATGACAGTTTTCTAAAAGGTTGTTTATGTTGGGTGTCTCATTCCCAGGTTCACCTATCATTAACTGTGACCATCCAGTTAATGATGTGCGCCATCTAAAGTTTTTATCTGTCAACTCAAAATAACATGCTAAAGACATAAACTAGTAGAAAATGGAAAAAAAAAACCCACACCAACATGCTAAAAATTTTCTATCTCTGTTTGTTTAATAACTTCATAACAACAACATATATAGTGCTTTTTTTTTTTATTTAAGCCTCTTGTTTAGAGTCAACAAGACCTCAGAGAGGGCCTTTGTATTTAAAGTTGGTTGTTATTATATATAGAAGGAACATTCTTCTAAGTGGTACAGCACCCTTCTGTCAATATGTTGTACTGAGGTAACCTGGGGTTGCTGGGACTCTGAACCTTGTGCCACTGAATGTCATATGCCATAATGACTACCCATGGTGCACAGTGTTTGGTGGAGATCACAGTTTAAGAACAGGTTTGGAAGCAGGAGTGGCATCCACATCCTAAACAACATGCCTCTGGAAACTCTATGAACTTTGGTAAATGTCAATAGTTATTGAAAGGCTTTAGGCATTTTGTTCATAGGGTCATTGTGAGATATGCGTGACTTGATGGCAATCAACAACAACAACAACATTAGGATAGAATATTAGAAGCATCCCAGAAAATTTTTGGAAGTAAAGTAAAATAAAATGCTGTCTTCTGGAAGTTGAGTAGTTTGGAATTCTAAATAGATTTAGCACTATTGTGTGTGTTGAGTTCATTTTTGTGAAACACAAAGTCCAGTTCTAAATTTATTTAGAGAAGCGGATTTTTAGTTGTTCACATATCATTAATTGAAAAGACTATTCTTTCCCCACTGGATTTGAACTGTGTTTGCTCCTCTGTAAAATATCAGTTGATTACATGTATGCGGATCTGTTGCAGACCTCTCTATTCTGTTCCATTAATCTATTTGTTATCCTTTTATCAATACCACATTATCTTAAAGTTCTTAGAGGACTCACTCTACCTTACATCAAGACTGACTTTATTTTTAAAAACAAAGTTGCTTGCCCTGGTTCTTTTGCTGCTCATAGTAACTGTACAACTGTTGTTGTTGTTATGTGTTGTTGAGTAGCTGGCAACCCTATGTAAAATAGCCCTAAACCCTGTTCTATCCTGTGCCAATCTTATTGTCTCTGACACACCTACCCCCATTATCCCAGTCACTGAATCAATCCATCTCATTGAGGGTCTTCCTCTCTTGCGATGTCCCTCTCCCAGGACTAGTCCCTCCTTGCAACATGTTCAAAGTATACCAGATTAAGCCTCAGAATCCTTGCCATAAGGAGCAGGCTGGCTTAACCCTCTCCAGGACAAACCTGTTCATTCTCTTAGCAGTCCATGGTATATTCAACACTCTTCTCCAGCACCACAGCTCAAAGGCATCAATTCTCCTTCTATCATCCCTAGTCATTGTCTAGCTCTCCAATGCATAACAAGTAATTGTGAAGACCATGACTTGTATCAGGAGCATCTTAGTCTCCAGACTGACATCATTGCTCTTTAGTATTCTTGAGATGTCTCAGCAGACTTTCCCAATGCAATACTCTTAATTTCCTGGCTGCTGGTACCAAAAAGTGTTGATTGTAGAGCCAAGCAAACTAAGACTATTTACAATCTCAATCTCTTCACCCATCCATCATAATGCTGCCAATTGATCCCGTGGTGAGAATCTTTGTTTTCTTGATATTAAGCTTCAATCCATATTGAAGGCTGAAGTCTTTGACCCTCTGCAACAAGCACTTCAGGTCCTCCTCAGTTTCAGCAGGCAGGGTTGTGTCATATGCATAATGCAAATTGTTGATGAGTCTACCTCCAATCCTGATGCTACATTTCTCCTCACAGAGTCCAATTTTACAATTAGTTTGCCAATATTCACAAAACAACTTGATGGATTTTAGAACATGTAGATTAAGTTGGGAAGAATTGACATCTTAACAATATGGAGTTTTCCTATCCATAAATAAGAAATATCTCTTCAATTATTTAAATCTTTGATTTCTCTCATTAGCATTTTGTCATTTTTAAAATATAAACTTGACATTTTGTTACATTTACAGTTGTTTTCATTATTCTTGGTATTAATGTAAACTTGATGTTGTGTTTTAAATTTCAAATTCTACATTAACTTATAAGAAAAGCAGCTTGTATGTTAACTTTGTATCTCGCAGTCTTGCTTCAATTATTTACCAATTGCAAGAGGTTACAAGGGTTTTTGTTTTAGTGTGTTTTAATTTCCTTTCAGTTGATGTTTTGGAATATTCTGTAGACATTCTTATCATCTGTAAATAAAGCCAATTTTATTTCTTTCTTCCCAATCTGATACATTTATTTCCTTTCCTTACCTCATTGCATTAGCTAGGAATTCTATGATAAAGTCAGGATAAGCTTATAAAGAGGTATCTTTCTGGCTTCTTTTGAAAATAGCAACAACAAAACCTATACGGCTCATCTTTGCAGTGATTGGCTGGATTTGAGCAATTGTTGCCCTTTGTAGATGAGACATCTACTTCTAGTTTAACATAGTTCCTGCCTTTCCTTGATGCTCTGTGAAAATGACAATTGAGTAAGGGTTAAAAATTGTTTAAAATATGGCCAAGGGCTATCAAGATTTGCATAAAAATTCAGAGAAAACTCTGCATGGACAGTTGATGTAGAAGAAAGACAGTAGCCTCCATAAATAGCTCCTTATTTTTGGATTTGGGAATTCATTAAGAAGCTCAAATATTCCCTGGGAATGCCATTGGTCTATTAGTCAGGCAGTTGGCTTTCAGACCCTCTTAGTTATTTACAGTTGGCCTACCTTCTTTAAATCATAAAGTTCAGCTCTTACATTCTCAGTTCTATGTCTCCAAAACCAGTTTGCATTTTTGACCTTGACTCAGAGATTTTTTTTCTTACCCTGTGGCATTGTTAGTCAGAAGTAGTGCCATGTGCATCATTCTTTCTGCTTCTGCCATTTTTAATTCAGGAACATCTAAGTGTAAAAGGAATTTAGCGGGGTGGATCTGTGTGGATAGTGCTCTAAATTCACGGTGACTGCTCTGGAATCCTCAAATGTTTCAGATCAGTTGTGTTATCAGTTAATTGGCTGTACTAACTAAGCTAATTTTGAGATTTTATCAATATGATCATGATCACACCATTTCTCTGGAAAGATATGTTGGAATTCCAAACAAATAATTGAAGATAGACTATAATATCTTGCTAAATTTGAGGCTACTTACAGTATGGTAAGGACATAATAAGTGTTTTTACCTCAATTGCTTTAGTGTTTTGGGTCAGGTATGCCAAGCTTGGAGATTGTACTTGGAGCTACGCTATATCACTGTGTGACAAACACAGTGACATAATATAGCTCCACATACAAAGCTTGTGTGTGTATCTCTGTGTGCTTATTCATGCATGTGTACCTTAAAGCCCCAAACCATAAGAATTATAGAAAGACAAAACAGAACGGAACTTAGATGTCCGAGTGTATGACATAAATAGGCTTGCAAGTACAGCCATAACTGCACAACAAGGAAAGGATAAAAGTGATGGATGGGACCTTTAAAAATGAAGTCCCTGTGTGCATCAAAATCTTTATCCAACATAGTGAAAAGAGAACCTACAAACTAAAAAAAAAAGAGAACCTACAAACTAAAAAAAAAACAACAAACCATTTGGCAATGACATCTCAGATAAGGGCCTCATAACCAAAGTTTACAGAATACTGCAGGGTATCCACAAGAAAAAGACTGATAACCCAATCACAAGATGGGGAAAAGACATAAAAAGATTCTTTACAATGGAAGACATTAGGATGACCTGCAGACACATGAAGAAATGCCCAAAAATCACTGGCAATCACAGAGATGCAAATCAAACCACAATGAGATATCATCTCAGCTCAGTAGCAGTGGCAAATTTTAACAAGATAATAAGTAAGCAATAAATGTTGGACAGGATCTGGAGAGATTGGAATTCTCCTACACTGCTGGTGGGATTGTAAAATGGTATAACCACTCTGAAAGGCAGGTTACTATTTCCTCAAAATGTTAAACATAGAAATCTCATATGACCCAGCTATTCCACTATTAGCAATATACCCCAAGCAATTTAGAACTGGTCCACAGAGATATGTATGTCTATATTCACAGCAGCATTATTTACAATAGCAAGAACATAGAAATAGCCCAAATGTTCATCAACAAATGAATGGATTGAGAAATTGTGGTACATTCCCACAATGGAATACTATGCAGCACTAAAGAACAATGATTTTGTAACATGGGTAAGTTATAGAACATGTAAATGTTATGTAACATAGGAAAGCCTAGAGAGCATTATGCTGAGTGAACTAACTCAGTCTCATAAGGACAAATACTGCATAAGACCATTATTGTAAAAGCAGAAGGATAGGTAGCTAGATTGTAAAAATTTCCAAAAGGGGAAAAAGAGAATGTGTAGAAAAAGGGAAGAGTGGGAATCACTAGGACAGTAGAGTTTAGTGGGTTGTTGGAGGTGAAGGAATGTTGTTGTTATGTGCCATTGAGTGGTCTGCAATAGCTCCGAACCCTGCCTTATTATGTGAGGCAGTCTCACTGACATCGACACACCTACCCTCATTACCCGTCCCTGTGTCAATCCATCTCTTCTAGGGTCTTCCTCACCTGCACTGTCCCTCTACCCTTCCAAGTATAATGTCCTTCTCCAAGGACTGATACCTCCTGGCTATGTGCCCAAAGTATGTGAGACTGAGTTTCAAAATCCTTCCCTCTAAGGAGAAACTTGGTTTCATCTTCTCTATGACAGACCTGTTTGTACTCTTGGTGGTCCATGGTCTGTTCAAGCTCTTCTCTAGCACCACAATTCACAGGTATTGAGTCTTCTCCTTAGTCATAGTCCAATTCTCTGATGCATAGCAAGTAGTTGCTAAGACCATGGCCTAGATAAGGCACACCTTAGTTACTCTTTAACACTTTGGAGATGTTCGTCACAGCAGACTTTCCCAGTGCAATCCGTCTTTTGATTTCTGACTGCTGGTGACAAGAATGTTAATTGTGGAGCTGAGCAAATCGAAATTGTTAACAACCTTAAATCTCTTCTCCGTCTATCATGGTCCTGCCAATTGGCCCACTAGTGAGAATCTTTGTCTTCTTGATGTTGAGCTTCAATTCATATTGAAGCTTGAACATCTGCAGCAAATGCTTCAGGTCCTCCCCAATTTAGCAAAGTTGTATCATCTGCATATCACAGGTTGCTGATGAATTTTCCTCCAATTCTGATGCCACATTTTTCCTCATAAAGACCTGCTTCCCAAATGATCTGTTCTGCATATAGATCAAAAAGCATGGAAACAGGATGTATCCCTGATGTGCTCCTTTCCTGATTTTGAACCATGCAGTGTTTCCCTGCTCTGTTCTGAGGACTGCTTCCTGGTCCAAGTATAGGTATGACATAAGCACAATCAAGTGTTCTGGGATTCCAATTTTCCTCTAGGTTAGCCACAGTTTGTTGTAATCTCCACAGTCAAATGCCTTTGAGTATATTTATACAATATATTTATTTATTTATTATATTATATTTATTTATTATATATATTTATACAATATAAAGTACAATGTATATGAATGATTGTAAGAAAGGCAGTGTAAATGAGAGATTGCATAAAGCACAATGTGTTGTTGTTATTGTTATGTGCCATCAAGTCACCTGTGACTCATTGCGAACCTATGTACAAGAATGAAATACAATGCAAATGAATTATTGTATGCAAACCAACTAAAAACCCCAAGAAAACCAAACTACATGTGTATATGTCCTAGTAATTGTCTTTAACACATTATTAATACTTAAAAACAAATACAATATCTATTTTGTTTGTATATGGATTTCTTTCAAGAAATAGTGTGTTTTGAAGGTAATCAATCACTGTTAAAAACCCCATTCCTTAACAATTCCAATCTCACCAGGCATAAAAGAGAAATCTACGTATGTGGGTCCATGACTGGGATTATTGGTAGTTGGGAAATTATGAAGTTTTCGTCTCAACAATCTCAACTTATTGCTGTGAATTTGGGACTGACTCATAGCTGACCTGACCTTCCACTGGGTTTTCAAAGGCCGTAAATTACACATGAAGAGAGTGTCCATTTTCTCCCGTGGTGAATTTGAACTGCTTGCCTTTGTGTTAACATCCAGGCCATGGTCTTCTCAATTGTTTACTACGCATCTGAAAGCTGAACAATGACTAAGGTTGACAGAAGAAGAGTTGATGCCTTTGAGTTGTGGTGTTGGCGAAGAGTGTTGAGCATACCATAGACAGAAAGAAAATAAACAAGTCTGACCTGGAGAGGGTGAAACCAGTATACTCCATGGAGGCAAGTATTTTTTTTTAAATTCTGTCTCACATACATAGGGCACATGGCCAGGAAGGACCAGTCCCTGGAGAGGGACACCATGCTTGGAAGGGTAGAGGGTTAGTACAGAAAGGGATGACGCTGGATGAGACAGATTGACAAAGTGAATGGAAATGGGGTCAGATGTGTCAGAGGTGGTAAGGTTGGCTCAGGATAGGGCAAGGTTCAGAGCCATAGTTCATAGGGTAGCTGTGGGTCGTAGTGCACTTGATGGCACATAATAACAACAGTTGATGGATATTGTGTTTCCATTGCTTTTCTGTTACAAACAATCCTATATCAACCTACAAATCAGAAAATAACTATTGCATTTTAAATTTCAGAAGAAAATGACTTAGTTCCAGTGGTAACAAAGCCCAGTCTGGGGAAAGATGTCAGATCCCTACCACTGCAAGTTGAACTTCTATTGTTAGGTGCTGTTGAGTGTATTATGAATCATAGCAACTCTACAAACAGCAGATCTAAAACTTGCCCTATCCTGCACAATTTTCACTATCTCTGTCATTATCATGTTCTTCTGCAACAAATGCTTGCTGAAAGTGAGGAAAATTTGAATAATTTGTTGCAGAAGAACAAGGAATGCAGCCTTCAGTATGGACTGTGTCTCAAAATCAAGAAAACAAAGATTCTTACCACCGGTTCAACAGGCAGTGTCATGATGGATGGAGAGGAGATTGAAACTGTCAACGGCTTCATCTTGCTTGGATCCACAATTAAC
>NW_006399787.1:15661193-15662103 GCF_000299155.1 Elephantulus edwardii
ATTGGCACAGGATAGAGCACGGTTTAGGGCTGTTGTACATAGGGTCGCTATGAGTCGCAAACGACTCGACGGCACATAACAACAACAACAACAAATCTTCATTGATTCCTGAGGTCACAGGACAACATTTCACTGCTGTCAAGTCAAAACAGCAATATTGACCTTCCAGTGGGTTTTCAGAGGCTGAGGATTGCACAGGGGCAACTGCCCATCTTCTCTAAAGGGGCAGCTAGTGAATTTGAACCACCTGCCTTTGGGTTGGCAGCACAACTCCTTACTAGTAGGCCACTGTTGTTGTTTTTGTTGTTGTTGTTGTTATGTGCCATTGAGTTGCTTGCAACTCATACAAGACCCTAAACCCTGCTCTATCCTGTGCCAGCCTCACTGTCTCTGACACACCTACTCTACTTCCATTACCCTAACTAATCACTGAATCGATCCACCTCATTGAGAGTCTTCCTCTCCTGCACCATCCCTCCACCCTCCCAAACATGATGTCCCTTTCCAAGGACTGGTAATTCCTTGCAACATGTCCAAAGTATGTCAGACTAAGCTTCAGAATCCTTGCATCCAAGGAGCAGCCCTGTTTCATTCTCTCTAGGACAAAGCTGTTTGTTCTTCTAGACGTCCATGGTATATTCAATACCCCAACACCATAGCTCAAAGGCATCCATTCTCTTTCTATCATCCCTAGTCACTGTCCAGCTCTCTGATGCATGGCACATAACTGCAAAGACTGGCCTGGATCAGGTGCACCTAAGTCTCCAGCATGACATTGTTGCTCTTCAGTACTCTGGAGAGGTCCCTGACAGCTTACTTTTCTAATGCAATTAGTCTCTTGATTTCCTGGCAGCTGGTACCAAGAGTGTTTATTGTGGAATCAGGCAAACTAAAACTGTTAACAATCTCA
>NW_006399787.1:15662203-15668092 GCF_000299155.1 Elephantulus edwardii
TCCTGTACCAGTCAGATCTGATTTGACGGTACACTCACACAAAAATAATAAAATAAAATAAAATTTAAAAAAGAAATGCTGAGTGGGTTCAGCTCTTCTGATTTTCTGACTCCAGCTTTTTGCATTTTTCATTTAATGCTTTACTTTGTCTTTCTATGCGGTCTTTTGATGTCTTCTGTTCAGATCCCTAATTTCTTCCCCTTGCTTTGGCTTTTCAGTGCTCTAGTGGAATATTCAGAGTCTTGTCTGACATCCATCTTGTTTTTTTCTTCCCCTTCTGTCTTTGTAATGACCTTTTGCATTCTTCATGGGTGATATTATTGATATCCTCCCATAGCTCATGTGGTCTTCGATCATTAGTGTTCAAAGCCTCAAATCTGTTCCTAAGATGGTTCTGAAATTCAAGCAGGATTGACTCAAGGTCAGTCTTTGGTTCCTCTGGATTTGATCTCATTTTCTTTTACTTCATCTTGAACTTGCATATGAGTAGTTGGTGGTCTGTTCCACAGTCAGCACCTGGCCTAGTTTTCACAGCTGATATTGAGCTTCTCCAGAGATTCTTTGCACAGATGTAATCAATCTGCAACCTATGCATACCATCAGATGAAATCCATGTGTATACCCTGTGTTTATGTTTCTCATAAAAAATATTTGCAATGAATAAATCATTAAATCTACAGAATTCTATCATTCTATCTTTATCTTTATTTCTGTCACCAAGTCAATTTTTTCCAACTACTGATTCTCCTTCTCTGTTCCCAACTTTTTCATTCCAGTCACTCATTATTATTAATGCATCTTGATTACATGTTTGATCGATTTCTGACTGCAAAAGTTGGTAGAAATCTTCTATTTCCTCCTTTTTGGCTCCAGTTGTTGGTGCATATATTTGAATGATAGTGGTATTCACTGAACTTTCTTGTATGCGTATGGATATTATCTTGTCACTCATAACATTGCATTTCAAGATGGATTTAACTGTATTTCAAGATCATCTATGAGGCTGGGCTCTGTGGGGAGGAATGTGCTATCAAAATTTGAGGAAGACTCATTGCAACCTGTGTTATGCAGATGACACAACCCTTCTTTCTGAAACTGAGGAGGACCTGAAGCGCTTTGTACAGAAGGTCAAGGACTGCAGCCTTCAATATGGAATGAAGCTCAACATCAGGAAACAAAGATTCTAACCACTGTGTTGATTGACAGCATCATGATAGACAGTGAAGAGACTGAGATTGTTAACAGCTTCAGTTTACTTGGCTTCACAATCACCACTCTCAGTATCAGCAACCAGGAAATCAAAAGATGAATTGCATTGGGAAAATCTGCTGTCAGGGACTTCTCCAGAGTACTGAAGAGCAACAATGTCAGTCTGGAGATTAAGTTGAGCCTGATACAGGCCATGGTCTTTGCAATTACTTGCTATGCCTCAGAAAGCTGGACAATGACTAGGGATGATAGAAGGAGGATTGATGCCTTTGAGCTGTGGTGCTGGAAAAGAGTATTGAGTGTACCATAGACTGCTAGTAGAACAAATAGGTTGATTCAAGAGAGGGTGAAACCATGTTGCTCCTTGGAGGTATGTATTCTGCAGCTTTATCTGACATACTTTGTGCATGTTGAAAGGAAGGACCAGTCCTTGGAGACGGATATCATGCTTGGGAGGGTGGAAGGACAGCACAGGAGAGGAAGACTCTCAATGAGATGGATTGACTTAGTGACTTGGGTAATAGGAGTATGTGTGTTAGAGATGATAAAGTTGGTTCGGAATAGAGCAGGGTTCATATCTGTACATATGGTCACTATGATTCACAAAAGACTCAATGTCACATAACAACAACAACAATTGAAACAAAGTTTCACCATCCTTGCATCTAAGGAACACTCATATTATAGTTCTTGAAGACAGATTTGTTTATTCTTTTGAAACTTCAAGGGATTGGCAACACTCTTTGTCAACACCACAATTCAAATACATCAATTCTTCTTTTGTCCTCCTTATTTATTGCCCAGCTTCCAGAGCATAGGAAGTAATTAAAAATATCATAACTTGGAGTATACACACCTTAGTCTTTAAATTAACATCCTTGCTCTTTAGAGAGGATTTTTTTTTTAACTTCTAGATAGCTTTTAAACCTAGCAATACCTGCTTTCTGCCTCAGACCAATTGAATCAGACCTTCTAGGGTGGCATTCAGGAAGTCAGTGAGTGTGTGTGTCCCCAGGTGATTCTAGTGTGCCACTTGAGCTGAGAACAAGTTTCCTAGTGGCATGAAACTCAAGCTCTTACCTTCTGAGGTTGGTACTGAGATCAGTAATCCTGAACAAAGAGTCTTCACTCACTCTTGCAGAGGGAGCTGTTTTTTTAACAGTATTTTCCTTGATGATATTAACAGACACCTGATACCTTAGAAGGGAACTAGATCTTCTTTTAATAAACAATGTTCTTTTCTTCAAGGAAAGAGGAGGCGGTAGAATTGAAACCCACAAAGATAATTGAAGCAAGTACCTCCAGGCACAGGTGACAAAAAGTTCTTTCGCATATCTATTAAATAAAGACGAGCTTTTTGAAGAGGAAATATCATTTGTGTGAAATCATCCCCTCTTTGGAATTACCTATATAAACTTCTAACTAAACTTGCAGTTGCTGAGATGCTTCTTCTTGGAGAAAGAACGTCCTTCTTTTCCTGTCCCTCCTGAGATGTTTTGCTTTTATTCCATGTGTTCTAAATTGGGAGAGTGGCACTTTATTTACTTTGAAAGCAACATATGAAACCTTATCAAAACATACATCCAATTAGGAGACCTTTTTCTCTGGCTTGCTTGACAGTTGAGTAAGAGGTGGGCAGGGGAGGTTTTTAAATATTAGTTTCCTCAGCACAAGTTTTGGTCAGATGCTACGATAAGTGTCACTTTTGGAACAAACACCACCAGAAGAGTGTCACTTTTGGACCAAACACCATCAGAAGAGTCATTTTTGGAACAAACAACAAGAACCAACACTCAAGGCCTTAAATAATCAAAGAAAAGGTGTGTACCTATTACTCTTTCAAGGTAAATTATGAGTGAAGAGAACTAACCTGCTTTAGAAATTAAGCTGATTTTCTTCCAGAATCACTAAGACTCCATTCTATGGGGTTGGGATGTCTTGTCAGATAAGCTGATTCATTTGAGCTGATCTAGTAGAATCCACAGGCAGAAGCTTTTACATTAATGGTAAAGAAGCAAGGAGGAAAAATAGCCAATCTAAATGGGCAAATGGAGAGGGATAAGAGAATGAAGGCTGAGAGGGGTTTTAAGTCCATTCTTCTCAAATCTTGCTGGTAATTTCATTTACTTTTAATGCACACTTGACTCATCTCAGAACTAGGAGATCCTTGCATGAAGGCACAGTTTGGCTCCAAACCCATGGCCATGAGATTGCTACTAATTCACAGCCACCCTTGAGAATAGTGAGTTTCGATACCATAGATGTTTACGGAAACCCCATCTTCCTCCTGTGGAGCAGTGCAGGATTCATGAAAATGGGATCTGTCATCACGTGTGGTCACTGATGAGTGCAGGGAGGAGGGTGTGGCTGGAATGAATGGCCAGCTGGAATCTCCATCACTTCAGGCAAAGCTACTCAGGATTCGTGTGCTGTTTGGTGCTGTCATCCCGAGAGAAGATGGATGGCCTTCCACGGTATCAACATCACAGCTTCTGTCAGACTTGTTCACTGAGTGGTTGCAGCTGACAGGTCAATTTCATGAAAGTAGAGGAACTTGTTGCAAATGTAGAGACAGTCTAAGGGTGGGGAAGCATTGATGCAGTAACACAGGCAGGAAGGCCACAGATGTGTTCTAAATAGATTTCTCACAGCACCCCTCAAAGAGTTGACTGTCAGGAGATAATAATATTACTTTGGCAAGCCTTGGTCAGTGGATGAGAGGAGAGAGAAAGAAGCCGACTAGCTTGTTTTCCCTACATAGGAAATTTGAATTTTCTTTTCCCCCCCCACCCAGACATTGACTTCAAGATACTAAAACTAGTATCCAGTTTCAAATAAGTTACTATGTTGTTGTTATGTGCTGTCAAATTGACTGCATCTCATAGTGACCCTATGAGAAGTAGCTGTGAACCCTGCCCTGTCCTGAGCCAGTCTCACCCCCTACGACACACCTCACCCCACTTGCCACAGTTCCTGTGTTAAGCATCCAGGGTCTTCCTTTCCTTCCTTTCCTGCACTGACCCTCCACCCTTCCAAGCATGATGTCCTTCTCTAAGGACATCATGCGCAACATCTGGCAACATGCACAAAAGTATGTGAGACAGTGCTTCAAAATCCTTGCCTTTGAGGAACAAGCAGGTTTTATCCTTTTCAGGACAGATGTATTCAATACTCATCTCCAGCACCACAACTCAAAGGCATCAATTTTTCTTTGTCATCCTTCATCATCGTCTAGCTCTCAGATGCATAGCAAGTAATTATGAAGACCATGGCTTAGATAAGGTGCACCTTAGTCTCTAGACTGACATCATTGCTCTTTAGCACTCTGTAGAGATCCCTGACAGCAGAATTTCCTAAAGTAACTTATCTTTTGATATTCTGATGTCTGGTGCCAAGAATATTGATTGTGAATTCCAGCAAGAAGACATTCTCAACAATGTCAGTATTTTCTCCTCTGTCATGATGCTGTCAATTGGCCCAGCGGTAAGAATCTTTATTATCTTGATATTGAGCTTCAATCCATATTGAAGGCTGCAGTCCTTGACCTTCTGCAGCAAATGCTTCAGATCCTCTTTCATTTCAGCGAGTTAAGGTTGTGCTGTCTGCATAACATAAGCTGTTGATGAGTCTTCCTCCGATTCTGACACCACGTGTTATAACTCCCATGGTCAGTGCCTCAGTCAGATGAATGGACACAGTGACTGCAGCAACAGGCTTAAGCACAACCAAGACCTGTAGGGCAAGGATTTTCTCCTGTCATATAGAGAATCGCTGTGTGCTGGAGCTAACCCTGCAGCTCCTAGGAACAACTACTGCTCATTCTCCTTTGCACGTACCCTCCTCACCCCATTATTCTCTGCTCTCCATTCCTTCCCTTGTTCTTTTGGCTTCCTTGATTTTGACCAAGATGAAGGATAATGGAGAAGATTATAGGATAAGAAGAGAGAGAAGGGGGTAGGTAGGTATTTGTTTTTTCACCTCTTTTTCTAGAGCTCATCTGTCAAACCTGGACTCTCCATCGGCGGCAATGAGTGAGCTGGCCTTGATTAGGGATTCCCTCTCCTACCCAAACAACCCCTTCTGCAGTTTGGATCCTCATTCTTTCACCTTCATTCCAGAATCCCAGTTTTGCTTATGTTTGTCTGAATGATCATGTTTTTCCAGGAAAGGCCCTACAAAATGACTCTTTATCAGTCTCAGTCAGGTATGTTGATCTTATTTCTTTTGCCAAGAAACTGGTTTGGGCATGGAAGTATAGTCTAACTCTGGAAAAACAAAAACAAACAAGAAACCACCACCAATCAAAAAGCAAGTTGGGTAAAACCAGTATTGTAGAATGAGTATAAGGATCCAAGAGGGGTGGGAGAGGTTGGAAGCCGAGGGATGAGGATGTGCAGGGGGAGGGGGATTAGTCATGGGGTTATACAATTTGATGGGTTGGGGTGGTGAGGGAAATTGAAAGGATTTGTTCTTGAAAACAGAGTAATCAAAGTTTGTAAACAAACTAGTAGAAAAAACCAAACAAAAGAACCTCCAAAACCCCAAATTGGGGAAGTTGTAAAATCCCAGTAAGGGGTTCCTTGCTCTTAAGGTTACAAGATGAGAGACTTCTAAAAAAATATTCTTATCTTCATTGAATGTCTATCTGTGTTTCATTGATTATGCAAAGGCATTTGACTG
>NW_006399787.1:15671170-15675449 GCF_000299155.1 Elephantulus edwardii
ATTCCTCCTCATACAGCCCAGCCTCCCTGAAGATCTGTTCTGCATACAGATTGAAAAGGTATGGAGACAGAATACATCCCTGACGAACACCATTCCCAATTTTGAACCATGCAGTATCTCCTTGCTCTTTTCTGAAGACTGCCTTTTGGCTCAAGTATAGGTTTCATCTAAGCACAATCAAATGCTCTGGGATTCCCATTCTTTTCAGAGTCAGCCAGTTTGTTGTAATCCACAGTCAAAGATATACATTCTTCTGGTACTCTCTGCTCTCTGCCAAGATCCATCTAACATTAGCTATAATATCCCTAGTACCATGACCTCTTCTAAATACAGCCTGCACATCTGGCAGCAGTTCTCTACTGACATGTTGCTCTAATCGTTTTTGGATCATTTTCAGCAGAATCTTGCTTACATGTGATATTAACAATATTATTCAAGAATTTCTGCACTGTCAGATCACCTTTCTTTGAAATGGGAACAAATATAGATCTCTTCCAGTCAGTTTGCGAGGTGGCTGTCCTCCAGATTTCTTGGCACAACTTAGCACATCCAGGGCAGCATCTGTTTGTTGAAATATGTCGATTGATATGCCATCAATTCCTGGAGCCTTGTTTTTTGCCAGTTCTTTCAGAGCAATTTGAACTTCTTCCTTCATCACCACAGGCTCTTGCTTACATGTTGTTTCATGAAATTCTTCTGTGTCAGCCAATTCCTCTGCTACAGTAACTCTGTATACTCCTTCCATTTTCTTTTAATGCTTTCTAAATTCACAAGATCCTTGAGAAAATCCTTCTTCAGAAGACACCATCAGAGAATGTCAGAAGGAAAGAGTAGAAGATCTGGGCCCCTGAAGACAAACTGATTTGGCCCTAGATCTGAATACTCTTGGTATTGCCCTAGCTTATCCAGCTTTCTCTTTTATGGGATAATAAACATGCCTATACCTCAAATACCTTTCGGCTGGGCCCTCTGTTATGTGTGACCAAAAACACAGTAGAGAAAGATACAGACTGTGTTTCTGCTACTAGCTTCTAATATCCAAGAACTTTGCTTTTCTAAAGGAAATGATTCTGCTTGAATCCTGCTTGGATGTTCTTATTCCATTGTCTTGTCCAAACCGAGGCCTCAACTTGTCCAAATCTCTGCTGAGAATTTACATTTATATTTCAGATACATTGAATCAGAATATGCATGTTAAGAAAATCCCCAGGTGATTCTTAAAGAATTCTTTAAGTTAAGTCTCAGGAGGTTGAACCAGCATATATTAGTTTAAAGCCTTGGTACAAACCCTTGTGGGTTCCTTTAAATTATCACTCTAACCATGGACCAAATATGACATGAAAAAACTCGAGAAATTTAAAATTTACTGTCCTAACTCCTAACTTTCAGCAGAAAAGCCTAGAGATAGAGTTTTGAAAACTCATCCATTCAAAACCCTATGCAACACAAGTCTACACACTTGAGGTCATGACAAGTCAGAATCAACTCAGTAGAAACTGGTTTTTGTTTAGTCCCTGAATCTGTTGCCTTGATCCCTCCATACCCTCAATTCTTCCAGTTTTCCATTTCTTTCTCTGTTCTTCTTTGTTCCATTTCCTCTTTTCTTGCTCTTGACTTTGGGTGCTGCCATCTTGATGATAGTTCTGGCTTTTCTTTGGTTAAGATCAGAGGTCCCCTTCTCCATACAGCCTCAGCCGTAAGCTGATGTCACCACAATTTTTCCTCCTCCCCTGTACTGAGTGCTGCCCTTTGATTCCCATTTGGGATTTTTCAAGATCTCTGCTTTTAGACCCTGTGTGTTTGAGTTCCTCTCTGGGTTTTAATACCAGCGTATCTGCTTACTCAGGCTGGTACTCAATCTCCTCGGTCCCTCTGCCTGCACTGGTTCACAGTTGCCCCATCAGGTCCAGAGTCTTATGGAACTTTTCTTTATGAGGAGGGTTGCTTCTCCGCATTTGTGGAAAATGCCAGCTGCAGCTGCCCTCCAGTAAGTGCTTCTCCTGATGCAAGGTCCCACACAGTTGTCTCCTCCTCCTCTGATGGGCTGAGGAATTCAAATCTGGCTGCTTATGATGGAAAGAGAAACACTCCCAAGTTGAACAAGCTATTTGTTACTGACCACCTCTTCATCCTCAGGTTCAGCAGTCAGGGCTTTTTCTGTTTTAATTGATATGCAGGCTACTTAAGGAGCTGTTTTTGTTGTGTGCCATTGAGTTGGAACCCATAATTGGCCCTCCAGCAGGTTTTCAGAGGCAGTTAATCACACAGGACAAGGCTACCACCCTTCTCTCATGGAGCAGCTGGTGGATTTGAACCATGCTCCTTTAGGATTGCAGTGCAGCTTCATACCATCAGGCCATCTGAGCACCCTTAAGGAGCAGGGAGGTATGGAAAAGAACACTAACTAGGATTCATGCCCTCGTTTTTATAGGAGATATCTGCCTCCAAGGTTTCTTTCCGTTCTTAAATTTCCATGCTTCTATATGATAGCAAACTATTCAACTTTATGGATTGCTAAAAGATTCTTGGACTGAAGTGTGAGCCACCCCCAATAGGCCCGATTGGCTAACAGTGCAACTGTACAGTGGTATAACATGTGCAATGCATTGTCTTTCCTTTTTAAAAACTCATTTTATGAAACCCCTTAATTGAATCAGGCTTCAACTTCCTGTGGCATAAAACCAAATAGAATTATGCTGATGCTAAAAATGTAAATGTATTCCAGATACCACCAAATGATGTATTCTGAGGAACATTTAGGTCTGAAGACTTGCATGCACACACTGTGATAATAAAGCTGAGCGCAGGGAGTAGGCGCTGGAGATCTAAACATTTATGGAAAGATTTTTCTAATCCCCTGCTTTCTTTGGCTTGTAAAACTCATCTTGACCTTGAACTCCTAGAATGTCTGGCCAGAGAAGGCCTCATAAAAATCATTGGTCCTTCTCCAGAAGGTGAAGAGGATGCCTGGGAAGTACAGGGACTCACTCAAGAACATTTACAGTACAACAATAGGAGCCAAACTCAGGTCAACACACCTACATTAAGCTTTCTACTTTGTGCCTATCCCTGACCTGGGCATTGAGATGCAGAGAAAAATAAACAACCCTTTGCTCCTGAAATAGCTCCAAATGCCTGGATCAATCCCTGTCCCATTTTCTCCCTCCATCTGAACTGACACCTTGAGAAATGGGAAATTTTATTTTAGTAGGACATCAAGAGACCAGAAAAAAAAAATATAAAAGAATATCTCTCTTTAGACTGCAATCTCACGCCCCCTCCAAAGTCCTACTTAATTAGCTCTTCCCTTTGCAGCCTTCATGATGTGCCCCTGATTCCACCGCACATTGGAGAAATTAATTTCTTTGTATCCATTATAACACATCCAAGGACATGCTGGTGACATTTTAGTTCATCACAATCTCCCATCTGGGGGCAGGCTAGAGGAGGTCACCGGGAGAATCCATGTCCAGCACACTTATTTTCTCTCTTTTGTTTTGAGTAGTCAGCCTAGGAGAAAAACCAAGGAGGGAAACTGTGCATTGTGTTTCCGCTCCACAAGTGCAGAGGCCCTGGCTCGGATGTGGGTGCCTGGCTCTCTCCTTCCTAGAGCTGTTGCCAGGCAGATCTGTCACTGACACACATTTCCTCCCTGATAAGGCAAGCTCCCCCCTCCCAACTTCATTATGCCTGCAGCCGGAGCTCTTGCAGCATGCTCTGCTGCAGAGAAAGCCGTGCCAGACACTCTGATTCACGCTCCTAAAATATCGACCGATGCGATACATCTGAAAAACATAAATCAGATCATCGGCTGCTGTCCCTGCTCACCTAGACTGTGGCAGGTGTGGTGAATGGCCACTGGACCTTTCACGTTACCCTGCAGGAAGCTGAAAGGATGTATCCTCCAGATCTAGGACAGGTGAATGAATGTACAGAAGACCTTAAAACCACTGATATGCACCTTAGAGCCCAGAGACTATAGGAAATGGCTGGGTAAGACCCTGATGATGGTAAAGTCTAGTTAAAAGAGCTTGGGCCAATGCATAGTCCCTGATTTTGGATTTTAGAGAGAAGGTTGGCTTCAGGGCCACTAGGAATCTGTCCCTTCAAGATGGAAAATAGAATATTGGAAACTTGGCAGATTGAAAGCCTCCTTAAAGAATATTCTGGAAAAAGCCAATCAATAAGGCCCTTCCTTTATTGAATAAAGAAAAACGCCCACCACAACAAGATAAAGGTAAACAACCCAATTGAGAAATGGACACAGGATATGAATAGA
>NW_006399787.1:15675724-15695717 GCF_000299155.1 Elephantulus edwardii
CCATAACCGCCACCCAAGCAGATCTATGCACACCAATGTTTATTGTGGCTTTGTGCACAATAGCAAAGAGTTGAAAACAACCTAAGTGCTCATCAACAAATGAATGGCTAGAGAAGCTGTGGTATATTCACACAATGGAATACCATGCCGCATTGAAAAAGAAGGAACTCATGCAATATTATGCAAAATTGATGACCCTGGAGGATATTATGCTGAGTGAAATATCTCATTCACAAAAGGACAACATTGCATGGGACCACTGTTGTAAAACAGGAATGACATGGGGGTTGAGGGAAGACAGAGAAGGAGGGAAGGAATGATGTATACGGCATTGAAACAGAGGAGGGAGGGAACTGTTTAAAAGGGATATATGAATGGGTATTATTATCATGACAGGAGTCCAGAATGAAGGCTGCATAGAGGAGTGGACTTGGGAGAGGGATTGCATAACAATAACAGAATTTTTCTTTTACTTTTCAAGGAGAAGAGTGAATTGGGGGTAAAGAAGTGGGCAGGGAGAAAAGTGCAACATTGAATGACTGGAAACCATAAGTGTCTGTAAACTTTCATTAAAACTAATTAAAAAAAGAAAGAAAGAAAGAAAAATGTCTCCACTGAGCCACTTAATCGCTTGTAGCATGAAAAGAATCTTGTCTACAGAGGCCCATCCAGGCCATGAAATCCTTAGACTTCTTCATCTAGCAGATGGCTTAATGAACGACACGGTCCCTCTGGGATGGACATTCTAGAACTCCAACTCCATTTAGAATCACAGGAAGGTAAGGACATTTCATCCTTAGAGGCCTAGCCCTCAGGCGGCCTTAGGAGCACCATCTGAGCATGCAAGTCTCAAGCGCATAGAAGGCAGAGGTACAAGTTGGTGGGATGGTTGGATGAGCAAGGCCAAGCTATGGAGACCATCTTTTCTCAGGCTGGCCCACTCCAGAGGGAAGTAGAATTTTTCACATGCTTCTTTGAGAAGTAACTCATACCAGAGTATAAGCTGTCCCTCTCTCCTCCAGAACAATCTCCAGCTGCTGAGTGTTATGAGGCATTTTTGGCAAGTTGTGTGCGATGTCCTCAGATTCCAGTTTTATAACTATCTACAGTTAAGGTCTAGTTGCATCAGAGGATGACTCTGCACCCAAAGTCAGAGTCTGGAGCTTTGTGCTCCAGGATCTAGGAAAAGAACTAGGAGTGGGTTGTTGTTGTTCTTGTTAGGTGCCATCGAGTCAAGTATGGCTCATAGCTACCCTATGAACAAAAGATCTGAACCCTGTTCTATCCTGCACCATCTTGATACTTCCCGACACACAAGAGTTCATTGCAGCAGTCACTGTGTCAATCCACCTGGCTCGGGGCCTTCCTCTCTTTCGCCGACCCTCCACCCTTCCCAGCATCATGTCCTCCTCCAAGAAAGCCCCTTCTAGCAACATGCCCACGGTGTGTGAGGCGAAGCAGAAATAAGAGTGGCACCACATAGGAGCATCAATGGATGTAAAACTAAGAAAATGAAGCGACAGCTAGTATCTAACATCAAAATGTCCAAGAGTTATTGAGGAGTCAAGAAACACCCATGAGCAGACAGCAAGAGGGGTTCCTGATTCCACCTGACATCTTGTTATTAGGTGAGTGAAACCAGTACATCTTCTCACCACGTATCCAGGTGAGCAGAACCATCACTGCTCAACAGGTGAGATAGTGAGAAATTAATTGTAGCTCTTGCCTAGCAGCTGAACAATGGAAAGATAATGCCCCTCTTTTCCTTCCAAGAAAGGCAGGCAGGGATGCCCTGACCCCAGGCAGGGAATTTCTAGCTCTGTGTGTGTGTTGGGCCCCCTGGGAGGACTAAGCAGGGCCTCTCAGAAAGGAAAGGGTAGACACTTTAGGGCTGTGTGAGTAAGAGAATTTAGGCTCTGGTTGTCAAAGATGGTGAAGTTGGGTTTAGATTGGGTACTGGGAGTTTAGAGAACAGGAAGGTGTGTGAGAGTCTTCACATAACCCGTCACCCTACGCTTTGCATCTTGGCCTTGACCAGGTGTCAGTGGGGTAGGGCTGTGGATGTTTATGTTTTCTAGACTCCATGTGACCTTGGTTGCTTCAGGGACCTCTTGGACATGGAGAGGAGCTGCAAGGGTCATCTTTGCAGTTGTCTGAAGCATACATGTCCATCAGAAGGCAGAGGACTCAATGGCAAAGAGCAGAAGTAGCCACCATGCTGAGTGGCCTTCACAAACTGAAGAAGCAGCCATAGAATGCATTGACCTTAAAGATCTTCCTGGTCCAGGAAACACGATTCTCCTTGGCCTCTGGCTTCTTTTCATGCCCTGGCCGCCCACATTGCCTGGCTCAGAACGAGTGACACAGCACCCACACATTCCCTGTCCACAAACACCGTCTGTTCCCTTCGTCCTGGGCTAACGTGATGGTCGTACAGCTGTGCACCATTCAGGCACCAGCATCTGGAGATAAGTCTGCTCATGTGGGTACGGGGGGAAGACATGTGTTACAAATTGGTTAAATCTAAGATGTTGACAAGAAGCATTACATAAGCTTTTGGATTTAAGGAAAAAAATTTCTCTTTGTCAGCCGCAAAACCAACAGCTGTGCGCAATCAGGCACCAACATGCAGGGGCATTTCCACGTTTGCACAGGGAGATCCAGTGTGCTGCATTTTCTCGTCACACACCACCAACCACGGTCAAAACTCTGAGCCTCATGGATGAGTGGCTTTGATTTAGCTTTCTGAATTCAGATCATGGCCTGAGATCACCTACCTCTCTCTCCAGGTTCCTCCAGGTATATTCCAAACTCCATATAATGCCTTGTGGGGAGAAGACACAGGGGTAGAGCTTGTGGATTGATGGCCTAGAATTCTAGAGAGACAGGAGAAAGTCACTTGATTTTGCTTTATTCCAAAATAGGGATGATAATTTTTTAGGAAGCAGAGATTCTCTCGGAGTTGCTAAAGGAAAGTGAAGTGATTTCGCCTTTAGACACATTGATATATGTCTTTGGAAAAATTACTTTCTGCAGGAAAAAAATATCAAGAGGATTGAAACTGTAAAAGAGGCAGCTGATATCAAGATAGAGGCACATGGGACAGCCTGCGGATAATGAAATGACTTGGACTCAAAGTTCAGATCATTCAGAAAGAAGATTTTTATAAGAGGCACTTTCACTGTGGCACAAAATAGGGGGCAAAGGACGGTGCCCTGATGCCATGTGCAGAAGATTTAAGATCATATTTGTTGCTCTCTTATTGAAAATACCGTATACATTTATTATGTACATTAAGCCTGAGGTCAAGGACACTGTCTCTGCATTTAACTCAAACTGGCTATGTCCAGCTCTTCCATCAAACTGCGCACAAAAAACTTGCAAAAGCTGGAAATTGTGCCAGACTGAAACCTGCTAGAAAAGGAAAATGCAAATGTTTCCCGTTAAAATGAGCAATACAAAAGTGGTAAGACCACACCCTGTTAGAGGTAGAAAGCTTGTAAGATCTAGAAAAACAAAGCAGCCTTGTAGAGTTGTGGCTTTTACAGGTTTCATGCTAAATGCCTTCTCCTGAACATTATACCATAGACCAGAAATGAAAGAGGGTTAGTTGGGTGAATGCTTTTCTCTTCATACAACAGTACATTTACCTCTAAGACAGGAATTAGCTGGCTTTTCTTTGTTGGCTCAGAGACGAATTGGGCCAATTATTTTAATGCACACAAAAATAATTTCTTTCAGCACAGACGGTCTTTGATTGACTTAAAACCCCTGCCTATAAAATCTGCACAGACAAAAGAAATGCGAAAAGATCTGCTATAATAAGATTAAGCTCAAATAGCAAGGCAGGTGGTGAATTTAAAATTAATTGGCAATGCCAACCACGGAATAGTCTGATTCACCTTCTCGACTGCTCTCTCTCTAGAGAGAACTGAAGCAAGGAGTCCGTTCTGTGTTTGTCTCCCCTGTCTCTTTCCCACCTTTCCTATACTAGCCTCAAGATCCATCTCTATTTCTACATCCTCCATGGGATCCAAATTCCTGGCACTCTCTGTTGTTGTGTGTCTTCAAGTCAGAACTGCCCCGTAGCTGACCCTTCAGCAAGTTTTCAGAGGCAGTAAACGGCATGGGAAGAAATTGCCCAAGCTTCTCTTGCAGAACGTCTGGTGGATTTGAACCACATGCTTTTGGGATTGCACCAACACTTCTTACTACTGGGCCGCCAGATAACAAAGAATGAAGTCAATCAAATCTGCAAGGAACCCAGAGTCTTAGTCTGCTTGCTGTGTGACCTTGGGCATATTACTTACCCATTCTAAACCTCAAACTCCTCCTTTGAAAAACAGGACTAAGAGGGTGATTGTGTAAAAGACATGAAACACAAGCGTATATCCTCCATTTTTGTCTTAGAATTTTCTTTTTTCACAAATTGAAAGTTCATGGCCACCCTGTGTCAGGCCAAGGCTATGTGTGCTGTTTTTTCCAATGGCATGTGCTCACTTTGTGTGTCTGGGTCCCATTTTGGGAATTCTCACAATCCTTCAGATGTCTTATATTGGACACTTCCCAGGCTATAGTATTATTGTGTTAGGTGCCATCGAGTTGGGTATGACTCACAGCGACCCTATGAACAAAAGATCTGAACCCTGCTCTATCCTGTCCCATCTACACACTTCTTGACACACAAGAGCACATTGCAGCAGTTACCGTGATAATCCACCTGATTGAGGGGCTTCCTCTCCTTCGTCGACCCTCCACCCTTCCCAGCATCATGTTCTTCTCCAAGAACAGCCCCTTCTAGCACCATTCCTAAACTATGTGAGGCAAAGTCTCATCATTTTTTCTTCCAAAGAACACTCTAGCTGCACCTCTCCAAGACATATCTGTTCATTCTCTTGGCCATCCATGGGTTGTTCAGTGCTCTTCTCTAACACCACAGCTCAAAAGCATAGATTCTTCTAAAATCCTTTTTTCCTGTCCAGCTCTCAGATGCATAGCAGATGATCAGAAACACCATGGCCTGAATCAGGCACATGCTAGTCCTTTAACTGACATCTATATACTATAGTGTACACTATACTAGTGAGTGTAGTCTAAATATAACTTTTAAAATATTGTCATTGTTGTGTACTGTTGAGTTGGAACTGACTCACAGCTGACTCTCCGGTGAGTTTTCAGAAGCAGTTAATCACATGGGAGGAGATTGCCCATCCTTCCCCATGGAGCAGCTGGTGGCCTTGAACCATGTATCTTTGGGATTGCTTTGTTATGATAGTCTTACTTTGTTTGTTGCAATCGAATACATAATATTATTATCTCTGAAGTATGCCTGTAAAGTATGTATAAAACCTAGTGCTGTGACTAATTGCGTTGTTGTTGTCAGGTGCTGTTG
Organism: Elephantulus edwardii; assembly: GCF_000299155.1. Lineage (NCBI taxonomy): Eukaryota > Metazoa > Chordata > Mammalia > Macroscelidea > Macroscelididae > Elephantulus > Elephantulus edwardii. The sequence goes on from NW_006399787.1 coordinate 15,681,117, forward strand.
AGTTGAATATGACTCATAATGACCCTATGAACTGCCAATCTGAACCTTGCCATGTCCTGTGCCATCCTCATCATCTCTGACACACTAGAACCTATTGCTTATGTCACAGTGTCAACCTGTCTCATTGAGGGTCTTCCTCTCCTTCACCACCCTCCATCTTTCCAAGCATAGTGTCCATTTCCAAGGAATAGCCTCACCCAGTTACTTATCCAAATTATGAACCATGACGCTTTGCCAACCTTGCCTCGAAGGAGCACTCTGGCCGCACTCTTTCCAGGACATATCTGTTTGTTCTTTTGGTGGTCCATGGGATGTTCAGTGCTCTTCTCCAGCACCACAACTCAAAGGCATCAATTCTTCCGGCATCCTTATTCATTGTTCTGCTCTGATATATAGTAGGTGATTGAGAAGACCACTGCCTGAATCAGGTGCACTTTAGTCTTTGAACTCACTTCGTTGCTCTTCAGTATTTAGGAGAGATCGCTGTAATACACGTTAATGTTTTAATCTATTCCACTCCGAGTGGTTCAATGATAAAATACTCACTTTCTATTTAGGAGACCAGAGTTTGATTCCTGGTCAATGTACCTTACAGGCAGCCAGCCACCTCTTATCTGTCAGTGGAAGCTTTCATGTTGCTATGATGTGAACAGGTTTCAGCAGAGCTTCCAAACTGATACAGACTAGGAAGAAAAGGCTGGTGATCTGCTTCTAAAATCCAGCCAAAAACTATCCTATGGTTCACAATGAGCTAATCTTCAACCAATCTTGGGGTCAGTCAGAGCTTCTTTCCATTGCCAGGAACATAAGTCAGGGGCTGACAGGAGGGCAGCCACCACTGCTCCTCTGCATTTGAAGCAGCACCGTGCTAGGCGGAACATGCACAACACATTTCTGCTGCACAGAACTGAAACGAACTGGAAATGTCCTCTAAAGTACAGCATAGTTGTGAGCCAGGAAGCTTGGTCAGTGAGGCCATTTGCTTCAGGACAAAGGTGAGTCTGTTTGAAGAGAAGCTCACTGGGAACACTTGTGAATGCAGCATGAAGCAATTACAGGAGTCCAACCAACTCAGAAGCCTACAGTAAACTCCAGACTGCTGCTAACAGAAAGAGACTAAAGAGAATAGAATGGGGAATATTAAAACATCATTCCAAAGGGCACAGCTAGCCAGAACTTTCTGGTTGGTAGCTGACCAGAAAGAAATTTGGGTCTTGTAGGAATTTAGAAATGGGTCTTATTCGCCTGGAGAAATTGTATTTGTAGATACTCATGAGATTGGATGAGAGAAGCAATGCTTCGTGTTTTTAAGAGAATAACAAACCTGGTACCACCTCAAAGGAGTCAACAAATGAGCCACCCAGGAAAGAGTGTTCTATTTTTATTCACTGAAACCAGTCTATTAAGCCTTGGAGAGAGCAACAGAAGCTAACAAGCACCGGTGCCAGAAGGCTGGAAGTGAGTTTCTGCCTCAGACAGACATATTCATTGTCTGCTTATGACCCTGTTTCTCCAAAACCATACAATCCTATGACAATTACAAATACTCTTTAAGTATCAGCTATGAAGTGGTGTTAGAATTCTAACATGAACTAGTTAAGACTGCATGAACTAGTTCACATGGACTAGGATTATGTGAACTAGTTCACATGGAGCCCCGGGATGCACAAATTGTTACTTACTCAACTAAAAAAAAAAAGGCTGATGCTTTGAATCCACTCAGAGGTGCCTTGAAAGAAAGACCTGGCGATCTGAAACTCCAAAACTCATTGCTACAGAGTTGAAACCAATGTATAGCTGGTGCTCCAGTGGATTTTCAGAGGCTGTAAATCACACAGCCCATCTTTCTCTTATGGAGCAGGTGATGAATTCGAACCACCTACCTTTGGTTTGACAGCGCAACCCACTACCCACTAGGCCATGAGAACCCACCCTCTTGTGGCTTGAAAAAGCGATGGCATGCAATTCCACTCTACAACACATGGGGTCACTATAAGTTGGAACTGACAACAGCAGGGGTCCTGGTGATCCATGTGAAGAACTCAGAAACTTATTAAACAATAAACTTGAAGAAGTAACTCTCATAGCCATCACCCACAGGTGATTCCAACTCATAGTGACCCTCAATCAGGTTTCTGAGGCTGTAACTCTTAATAAGAGGTGACTGCCTAACTATCTCCAGAGGAGCTGCTGGGTGGATTCGAACACCAGAAGTACTTGGCCTTTAAGTTAGCAGTGCAACACACTATGGACTATGCCGCTAGATCTCCTTAAAATAAAAAATATGAAATCAGATTTCTTATTGCCTTTTTTAGTATTGTTTTCAATTGCCTTGACCAAAGTTTGTTTAATCACACTCTTTCCACAAAACTTAGTGATAACATTGTACAGTTTTAAAGAATTTGCATTTTTTTAAGCCAATAAATCTGAATTGTGCCCTGTGGATATTAACAATGGTATGTATAAGGGTTGTCACTGAAAATCTGTGTCAGAGATGGAAAACCAAGGCCCAGGGGTTAGGAAGACCTATATAACTTGCATTCGCTTACTTGAGAAATCAACTCTTCTTCCAAATTGAGTTGTTTCTCTACCCTCAGCAAAACATATCTTGATTTCTTCTCTGACTTGAAAAAAAATTGTATAAATCACCCACCTACCAAATCATTTGTGCCCTTAAATGGAGCCTGGGAGACCTTGAGTTATGAGATTATGCTTCTAATGCAGGGCAGAAGGAGCTACAAAGTCATTCTCCTTGGAGGGCTTGAAAGAATAGGCTGCCTTTTGTATGCATTCTGAGGTGATGTCATTGTCTTGCTGTCACTGGGAGGGCGCCAGGTGTGGTGATAGGGCTAAGCCTGGAGCCTGATGGATTGCACCTCTCACCTGGACCCTTTATAGACAATACTCCCTTTGTGAGACCCCTGGCCCACACCTTTCTGCTTAAGAAAGAAAATGTAATCACATGGCTTGCATAAAGCCTGGAATTCCATGTCAGCCTTATTATGAGAGGGCTCCAACCCTTAGGGCTCAAAGCTACAGCCTTGAACAGGCTCCAAGAGGGGCACTGGGACACAGTGGGAACCATGCAGATGTGGTTGCTGCCTTCCAGAGCTTATAGTCAGGTGGGGAAGACAAAACATAAATAACTGTGCAGACATGAAGTCGTTGTCATTGTAATGAATGTCTTGGGAGTGAGTGAGTTGCAATTGTTGTAGACTCAGTGTTGTCTGTCAGTCTCTTCAGATGTGTCCTGAACACAAAGAATTTGAAAGTCACTGACCTGGAAAGCAAAGCAGGTATATGTGGACTCTTATTTCCTGCTGGCTAGTGTTGCTCCTTGTAATGTATCAGGCTGCTGCCAGTGGAAAGGCTGGTGGTTCAAATGCACCAGTTTCAAACTCTGAGGCCGTTCTGAACAAAATCTCACGGATTCTGCCCTGAAGCACAAAGATGGGCAGTCTTCCTCCTACATAGATTTACAGCCTCAGAAACGTAATGAAAGGTTGATGTGAGTTGGATCTGACTTGATGGCCGTGGGTTGGTTTTTGTTTTAGTGCCCCTCAGAGGAGTCCCTAGTAGACCAAGGGTTAAAGTGCTCAGTTTTGAACCAGAAGGTCAGTAGCTTGAACCTACCAGTTGCTTTATGGGAGAAAGATTTGGCAATCTACTTCCTTAAAGATTTACAGCCTTGGTCCAGTGCTTTATCAAAAAGCTGAAAAGAAATATTATTTGACCCAGCTATCCCTCTACTGGGAGTATATCCTAAAGAAAGCAGTAACATGATGCAGACAAATGTATAGACACTCATATTTATTGCAGCATTTTTCATAACAACAAAGAGGTGGAAGAAGTGCAACTGCCCGTCAACAGACAAATGAATAGAAAAGTGGAATCTGCAACAATGGAATAATACACAGCACTGAAAAACAAAGAACTTGTAAACCATTAAACAGCACAGATGAATCTTGAAGAAATTATGCTGAGTAAAATATCTCAGTGACAAAAGAACAAATAGTGCATAGGACCTTTGTTACAAAACCAGGATAGACCTAGAGGAAAGGATTGCAGGGAAAGAATGGATAGATAATGAACATGACACTGGAATGGGAGAAGGGAGGGGTTATCTGAAGGGAATAGATGGTTAGACATTGTATGCATGGCAACAGACAATCTGGAATAGGACATGCATTACAAAGAGAACTGGAGGAAGGGAGAGAGAGGAAAATGTATAATTTTGAAGAAATGAAAACCCATCCTTTCTGTACACTTTCACTGAAGGGACCAGTCCTTGGAGAGGGACATCATGCTTGGGAGGGTGGAGGGACAGCACAGGAGGGAAGGCCCTCTATGAGGTGGATTGATTCAGCGACTGGGGTAATCGGGATGGGTGTATTGGAGACGGTGCGATTGGCACAGCACAGAGCAGAGTTTAGGGCTGTTGTACGTAGGGTCGCTATGAGTCGCAAGCGACTCAACAGCACATAACAACAACAACAACAACATTTGCAGTCTCAAAATGAGATCAGGTGCATTCAGGGTATTATGGCCATAAACTACAGTCTTGGAAACCTTATGGGTGAAATCTAGTTTGTCCGAAGGGTCACTCTGAGTTGGAATCCACTCAGAGATAACAGATAGCAGTGCCCTTTCATGAAACTCTAGACTCTCAACATTTACATGTTGATGGAGGGTCTCCTCTGGGTCAATCAGATACTGTTGTTGCCATTGGAACTGCAGATGCATTTTGTTCTCAAGCTCATAGACTACTGTTGTTATTGTTATTGTTGGTTGTTATTATTTTGTTATTGTTATTAATGAGTAGGAGCTGAATCATAGCTATCCCTCGAGTTTTTAAAAGTAGTTAATTGCACAGGAGGAGACTGCCCATTTTTCTCCCATAGAGGAGCTAGTGGATTCCAAGGAGTATGCCTTTATGTCAGCAGCATAACTCCTTACCCGTAAAGCCACCAGAGCTCGCTTCATCTACGGCATATTCTAGTTGTATCTCCTCTGCGGATAATTTATTTGTGGGATTGATTTGGTTTGCAGTTACAGATAACAGTAATAACAGCAGCAATACTTGCTTAAAGAGTAGAAGTTTCTAACCATTGTGCTGTTGTTGTTGTTATGTGCTGTTGAGTCGCTTGTGACTCATAGCAATCCTATGTACGACAGCCCTAACCTCTGCTCTGTCCTGTGCCAATCACCCTGTCTCTGACACTCCCATCCCGATTATCCCAGTCACTGAATCAATCCACCTCATAGAGGGCCTTCCCCTCCTGTGCCATCCCTCTACCTTCCCAAGCATGATGTCCTTCTCCAAGGACCGGTCTCTCCTCACAACATGTCCAAAGTATGTTAGACGGAGCCTCATAATCCTTGCCTCCAAGGAGCCACCCAGTTTAATCCTTTCCAGGAGGAATCTGTTTGTTTTACTAGCAGTCCATGGTACCCTCAATAATCTTCTCCAGCACCACAGCCCAAAGGCATCAATTCTCCTTCCATTCTCCTTGGTCATTGTCCATGGCCTGTATCAGACGCACCTTAGTCTTCAGAGAGACACCATTGCTCTTCAGTACTTTGGAGAGGTCCCTAACAGCAGACTTTCCCATGGCAATGGACCTTCTAATTTCCTGGCTACTGGTGCCAAGAGTGTTGACTGTGGAGCCAAGCAAACTAAAGCTGTGTACAATCTCAATCTCTTCACCATCCATCCTGAAGCTGCCAATTGGTCCAGTGGTGAGAATCTTTGTCTTCTTGACATTAAGCCTCACTCCATATTGGAGGCTACAGTCCTTGACCCTCTGCAGCAGGTGCTTCAGGTCCTCTTCAGTTTCAGCAAGCAGGGTTGTGTTATCTGCATAATGCCGATTGTTGATAAATCGTCCACCAATCTTGACCCCACATTTCTCCTCATAGAGCCCAGCCTCCCGGATAATTTGTTCTGCATATAGATTGAAAAGGTATGGAGATAGGATGCATCCCTGGTGTACACCCTTCCCAATTTTGAACCATGCATTGTTCCCTTGCTCTGTTCTGACAACTGCCTCCTGGTCCAAGTATAGGTTTCTCATTAGCACGACCAAGTGTTCTGGGATTCCCATTCTTCTCAGAGTCAGCCAAAGTTTGTTATGATCCACACAGTCAAATGCCTTTGCATAGTCAATGAAACACAGATAGACATTCCTCTGGTATTCTTTGCTTTCAGCTAAGATCCATCTAACATCAGCTACAATATCCGTAGTACCATGACCCCTTCTAAACCCAGCCTGGACTTCTGGTAGTTTTTTGCTGATGTGCTGTTCCAGTCATTTTTGGATAATCTTCAGTAAAATCTTGCTTGTATGTGAAATCAGTGAGATTGTTCTATAGTTTCCACACTCAGTTGGGTCACTTTTCTTTGGGATAGGAACAAATATAGATCTCTTCCAGTCAGTTGGCCAAGTGGTTGTTCTCCAGATTTCTTGGCACAACTTGGTGAGCACGTCCAGGGCAGCACCTGTTAGCTGAAATATTGTATATTTCAATTGGTCTACCATCTATTCCTGGAGCCTTATTTTTTGCCATTTCCTTCAAAGCAGCCTGAACTTCTTCTTTTGTCATCATAGGCTCTTGCTCATATGCATTTCTCAAAGCAAAACTAGAAACAAACCCTCCTCCCCCAAACAAAACCCCGCAATTCAAGTACACTGTACTTCTTTAGATGAGAAAAAGGAAGTTATCTTCCAAACTTTAAGTTCTCTTAGTTCATAGGTAAGGGGAGAACTCCCAATTTTTGGTTGTCTTTACTAAGTCATTTTCTATGGCGCTCTGGTGGCCTTGTGGGTAAGTTGCCTCTCAACCCAAAGGTGGGAAGTTTGAACCCACCAGCTGCTCCATGGAGGAAAGATGGGTAATCTCTCCTCCCAAGTTATCTACAGCCTCTGAAAACCCATAGGAGGGTCAGCTATGCATCAGTATTGACTCAAAGGTGATTAATAAGAGGTAATTAAGTCACCTCCTGAGAAAGGAATGATTAAATAATTTCCTCAGAGTGAATGAAATAAGGGCTGAGGCCCACAGCAAGGTGGTGGTGAGTACACTTTGAAAAAGGCAGCATTAAGCTTCCACAGTGGATGTAGAAACCCAGTGGTTTGTTTGCATGCTTCCCAGAGGGGAACGGAGCCCAGGTTCTTGGGGGGCTGGGATGGGATGGCTGGCAATCTGATTCAGGTTAGCTATGCTTAGCATTCCTTCCATTTCTTCCCCCAACGACTCCTTCCTCCAGGGCTGGAAGGAAACATCTTACTTGTTTGGAGCATGGAGGTGGCGGTAGGGAAAGTCCTCCCAAATGTTCTGCTACTTGGCGAAGAATTCAAGAAGGTGTAGAGCTAGGCTGTGGCAACACCCTGGGGATCCCCAAGGTCCAACAAGTCAACTCCCTGCTTTATTTGGGGAAGAGGAATTGGTCACACATATGTGCCATCAGCCCAGTCCTCCTTTTATAGTGCTTCCTGATTAGGCAGTCAGCACCGACAAAGATGAAAGAGAACTTACTCAAATCTGTTCTCCGTTATTTAAGGAAGTTTCACCTGAACAAAGAGAAGCAGATTTGCTGTGAGGGAAAATGAATCTGGTAGGATTCCCAGCCCCAAGACTCACTGAACATCTGAAAAGCTAAATCCACTGCTGTCAAGACTATTGCAACTTATGATAACCTCATGTGTTAGGGAATAAATTTTGGCTGTAAGCTTTACAGAAACATCCTCCAGGCCCACCTTCTACAGTTGCTGGGTGGGCATGAACCACCAACACTGTGGTAAGCAGCTGATTGCCAACCACTTGTGCTACTCAGAGACCTGGACTGATTGATCATGGGGCACGTTCTCTTTATTCACAGGGTGAGTTGAGGTAAGAATTAAGAGCAGATGGAGTTTCATTTAAAAAAAATAAAATCCAAAAACTGACAAACAAAAAGCCTTGGAGTTGTCTCTTGCCTAGACTTTGTTTAAGGACTGAATGAATGAGTTTAGCCTGAAAAGGCCAAATCAGCAGTCTGAGCATAGCCAGTGGCTTTATCACCAGATATTCTGAGCAACTGACAAGGTAGTGAATAAACATCTGGTCAATGACCAACTTACCAAGTGTAAGTGACTCAGTGGTTTGTTATGAATAGAAGCAAAGGGAGAAGAGAGATTGCTGAAATTGTTTTAACAGGTACTCCAGTTGGTGTTAAATTGGTAAGTGAAGAAAGAGAAGAACTGGTTATTACCTTGGTGGTGTGAGCATGTATAGAAGAAACAGGCTTCTCCAGGAACCCCTGAAGATTGCACAAATCTAAGGAGCTCTTGGTCAGGAAGCTTTTATCTAAGAGATGCTAAAATAAAATGTTGTATCAAGTTTATATTGTTGTTGTTGTTATGTGTAATCAAGTCAGAACTGAACCATAGCTGACCCTCCAATGGGTTTTCAGAAGCAGTTAATTGCACAGGAGAAGATTATCTATCTTTCTACCGTGGAGCAGCAGGCTGATTTGACCCTGTGCTTTTGGGTTGGCAACACACACACACACACATGCTCTAGACCGTTTTGTATGGACATACCAATGGTCAGAAGTGTTCACTTCTGTTCACTTCTTTAGTTATCATTAACGAAGTATTTTTCATTTTGCGTTGGAGAAATCTGCAGTCAAGGACCTCTAAAATTCTAAACAAGAATGTCAGTTTAAAGACTAAAATGTGCCTGATACAAACCATGGTTTTCCCAATTGCTTCCTATGCATTTGGAAGTTGGATAATGAATAAAGAAGGCCAAAGAATTGAATTGCCTTTGAATTTTGGTGCTGATAAGAGAATCGAATATAATATGAACTGCCCAAAGAATAATGTTTCTTGACTTAATTACAACTAGAGTATTCCTTAGAGGCAAGGAACATTCATCTCACTTGTCACTTCCTTTGAGCACATTCTCAGGAGAAATCAAACGTTGAAGAATATCTTTCTGGAGAAGACAGAGGGTCAGAGGAAGAGAACAAGACCCTCAACAAGATGGATTGACATAGTGACTGCTAAAATGGCTCAAGTATGACAGAGATTATGAGAATGGTGCAGGTTTTTATCTGTTGTTCATAGGGTCAAGGTAAGTTGTATTCAACTTGATGGTACCTAACAACAATGACAACATGCTTTCCAGGGGAAATGACATACTTTTGTGAAGTTAGTGGTTTGGGGCTTCAAAAGCCGTGGGACTCGGCTTTGACTTGTTCCTTTCTTAAGCTTTCATCCTCAAGGATGAAAATTTTATGGTTTTTTAAAAAATTATTTGAAAGTTTACGAACAAATTGGTTTTCCATCCAACAATTCATACACATTGTGTTTTGTGACATTGATTACAATCCCTGCATTGAAATATCAGCACTCTTTCTACTTCCTTCTTGTATTTCTCATTTCCAGCTATTCTTTTTCCTGTCCTTTCCTTTCCAGCCTTCAGAGCTTTATCGCTGGACAAATACTGCCCTTTGGACCATGGGTCGCTGACTGTTATAAGAAGTATGTTCTTTCATGCTAGTGTCACTTCATAGACCCATCTATTGTTTGATTAGGGAACTCTAGTGGCCCAGTGGTGAGATGCTGAACTGCCAATCCTAAAGTATGTGGTTTGCATTCATTAGTTGCTCCACAGGAGAAAGTTGATGTAAAAAGAGCAAGGGCCACTGGGGAATGCCATATCTGAGCATTACCAGTTTTACAGTGGGAACAAGCCACAGCATTACTAACACAAAACCAATTCCCATGACATCAGATATGTCTCCCACTCTCTTATGCCTCCTCATCTCAACAACAATCTCTCTACTTTGCTAGGTCTAAAATCCAATGTGACAGCTTACAGACCACACAGAACCACACAGACTTGGGGAAGTCAGAAGATTATAATTTAGGTTTTTAACAGAATTCAGTCAAGATAGCTTCCAAAATGTGCTTGCAGGCACCTTATCCTTGAGCCTTGCAGTGTTCCCAAATTCTCAGTCCTGTCAATGTTGGCTTCCCTCTCCCAATTGTCCAACAAAGTTCTCAGTCTTGTCAATATTGCCGGCCCCCCTCCACCAAAGTTCATCTCACATCAGTTCTCCAGTTTGGCCATCGTTGCTGCCACCATCCGAAAGCATGTCCTACATTTTCCTGCCTACTTCTCATCAGGGTGGGGAAGATTACTTGCCTCTTTTCTGGTGGGGGAAAATCCTATCTCTGCAGCTAGAGCTATTCAATTTATTGGTGAGACTGGCCAATCCTCTTTTAGATTGTTGAGACTGGCCAATCCTCTGTGGGATGGTAGGTAGCCAATACCTTTGTGGATAAGCCAACACGCCCCATTCACATAGTTCTGCCCACCCACATAGTCACCCATGCTAGAAAAGCCATATTGAAAGACAAACTCCGCAGATGAGCAATCTCTTCCTGTTTGATTTAACGTTTCCAAGAAACTACTTGAATGTCAGCTATGAGTTTGTCGGTCCTGAATTAAAGGCACATAAAGACTTTGTTTGGCTGGAAGTTGAGTCACATGAGTCATTTCAGTTCTAGGCTTGAAGAGCAAAACAATCTGGGCTTAGCAGGACCAGGACAAGAATGAGGCCTAAACCATTAAAACTAAACTTGTTGTTACTGAATCAATTCTGACTCTTAGAAGCTCTATAGGACAGAGTAGAACTACTCTAGAAGTTTTCTAGGGCTGTAAATCTTTATGGAAACGGATGATAACCTCTTTCCACCTTAGAGCAGCAGGTGCGTTCAAACTACCAGTCCTTCAGGTAGCAGCCATCTTCTTAAACCCCTGTGCCACTAGAGTTTAAGGAAGTAACTCACTATCAGGGTTACTGTGTAGGTAACTCAATGTCATCAAGTCCTTTCTGACCTCTGGGGACTTGATGGCAATGGACCCCTCATCGCTTTTCTGAGGCTATAAATCTGAATGGGGCAGACTGGTTCATCTTTCTCTTGTAGGTCTGCTTCAATCTTATTTTCATGAATGGCTCTCATGCTGGCCTTGGGTTGAAGCACAGGGCCTAGAAGATAACAGAAGTTCAAAAGGACAAAGTAACACAAGAAAGAAAGTATTTACTGGAAGACTCTTTAAATCACGTCTTTTTACATCCATTGAACAGACTGCTTTATGGAAGGATCCTGTGGAAGTAGATTCAAATGGTGGGACTTCAGTATTATATATGAAAATTACACTTTTTGGGTGCCTGCTTTTTTAAAAATGTAATTTGTAAAACTGTGATTTCAGTAAGTTTATAAAGAAAATTTATTTTCTCATTCAACCATTCATATACATTTTGTTTTATAACATGCTCATAATGTAATACTCAATTATAATACTCACAATGTAATCACAATTTTCCTACTTCTCTATAATATTCATTCCCATCCATCATTCTGCCTTACCCTTTCCTACAATCAGGTAGGTGTTAGAAATGCTTGATCTATTAATCATAACACTAATCAATAATACTAAAATATTGTAGGTAGACAATTCTGAGATGGCCTCAAGAGCCCACCCATTGATGTGTAAAACCTGTCCAATCCCTTTCCCTTAAGATGGGTGGGCCTGACTTCATTAGGTGAGGATCCAGAGGTCAGAGGTTATATGTGTGACTCTATTTTCTTGTTGGCCTAGAAGAGCTCAGAGCTGTGCTGTGAGAAGGTCTGAGAAGCAGATCTCACAGTGAGAAAACCTGAATTTTCTAACAGCTGAAAGTGGCCCCATTCAACAACTGGCAAGAAAATGGGAGCATAAGTCCTCAGCAAGGAATGCTGAGGTTAGACAGCTGAACAGAAGATTTCAAAGGGCAGCTCTAGAGGACAAAGCAAAGTATTATAATAAAATGTGTGATGATCTGGAGTTAGAAAACCAAAAGAGAAAAGCACACTTAGTTAGCATTTCTCAAGCTGAAAGAACGGAAAAACAAATTCAAGCTGTGGCAAAATCTTGAATGATGCAGGAAACATCAAAAGAAGACTGACGGCATACACAGAGTGATTGTATAAAAAGAAATTGATTGACATGGAAACACTTTAGAAAGTAGCAAATGATCAAGAAGGAAGAAGGTCACATTGCACTGAAAGCATTAGCAGAAAAAAATCAAGGCTCCAGAAACGGAAGTGTTTTAGGAAACAGATGCAATCCTAGACATGCTCATCAGACTGACTGTGCTAATAAATATGCACGAGCTCTACCTCGCCAACTGATTGAAAGAGATCCATGTTTGTTCCCATTCCCAAAAGAGCTGATCCAATAGAATGTGGAAATCATCAAACTGTATCATTAATATCACACACAAGCAAAATCTTGATAAAGATTATTTTAAACTTTGCTTATGTTGGGTGGATCTTGGTTGGAAGCAAAGAATAGCATAAAGATAGTTACTTGTGTTTTATTGACAATACAAAGGCATTTGACTGTGTGGATTAGAACATGGATAACAATGAAAAGAATGGGAATTCTAGAACACTTAACCGTGCTCATGAAAATCTAAAAATAAACCCAGAAGCAGTTACCTGAATAGAACAAGAGAAGACTGTTGTTATTGATTGCCGTTGAGTCGAGTGAGACTCATAGCGACTCTATGAACAAAAGACCTAATGCCTTTTCATAACTATGATAATTTCTCCAAGTTCATAAAGTTTCCAGAGACATGTCGCTTAGGAAGTGGATGCCGCTCCTGCTTCCAAACCTGTTTTACAACTGGGAGCTCGACCAAACACTGTCCACATTGGGAAACCAGTCTGGTATTTAATACCCCACTGGTACAAGGTTCAACATCACAGCAAACCCAGGTTACTTCACACTGCACATTGGCTAAGAGTGATGTACAAAGTGGAAGAGTGTTCTTCCAGATATAACAGCACTAGTTTCATTTAGCAGTGGTTAATTGTTGTCAAGTTGAATATGACTGAGAGTAAGTTTTGCACAAAAGACCTGATCTCTGTTCTATAACTAACATCATTTCTGTACAGAACTCTGTTCTATAACTACTATCATTTCTGCACATTTAGAGAGTTTGTAGAGTTTAGAGAGTTTTTTTAAAGAAGACTACCTGTTTAAAATCAGGAAAGGTCTGTGTTAGGGCTGTATCCTTTTTCCCACCCCTATTTAATCTATATGCTGAGCAAATAATGTGAGAAGCTAGACTATATGAAAAAGAATATGGTATCAGGCTAGGAGAAGACTCATCAACAACCTGCATAATGCAGATAACAAAACCTTCTTGCAGAAAGTAAAGACTTGAAACACTTAATGCAGATCAAAGACTACAACCTTCACTATGGGTGACACCTAAACATCAAGAAAACAATATGATGTGAAAAACAATGTATATGAACTTTATGAACTTTGTATATATATCAGCAAAACTTAAAAATCAAAACAACAACAACAAATCCTCACCATTGAACCAATAAGCAATATATTAATAGATGGAGAAAAGATTGGCGTTGTCAACGATTTCATTTTACCTTGATTCACAATCAGCACCCATGATAGCAGCAGTTAAGAAATCAAAATTTGTTGCATTTGAGAAATCTATTATCTGGGACTGCTCCAAAGTTCTAAAGAGCAAGGATATAACTTCAAAGACTAAGTTTCACCTGGTCCAAGTCATGGTCTTTTCAAATGCTTCCCACACATCTGAAAGTGTAGGCAATGAAGAAAGAACACGCAGAATCAATGTCTTTGAATTGTGGTGTTGGTTAAGAGTATTGAAAATCCTATGAATTGCCAAAAGAGCAAACAAATTGGTCCTGAAGGAGGTACAGAGACAAGGATGGTGAAACTTCATCTCACTTACTTTGAGCATACTCTTGGGAGGAACCAACCCTTGCAGAGAGACATCATACTGGGAAATGTGGAGGAAAGAAAGAGAAGAAGATCCCCAACAGGACAGATTGACAAAGTGACTACCACAATGGGCTTGACTACGACAGGGATCGTGAGGATGAAAAAGGACCGAGCACGTTTCTAATGTGTTTTTCATAGTCACTGTTACTCATAGTCAACTTGACAGTGTCCAACAACAGCACAGGAACATCATGCTTGGGAAAGTGCAGGGACAACGAAGGAAAGGAAGAGCTTCCCCCAGGTAGACTGACACAGTGACTGCAACAATGGGCACTACTGTGCCAGAGATTTTTAGGGTGGCACAGGACAAGGTTGAAATCTGTTGCTCACAGGGTCATCATGAGTCACATTCCACTCATCAGCCCCTAACAACAGCAGCAAGTCCTCTGGCTGCAAAAAATTGAATTCTGCGGATAACCATGTGATACTGGATGGGGACCCCCACTTAAATGAATTACAGCCAGTAAGTCAATTTTAGCATCATGAGTTTCTAAACATAGCACTCAGCCACAGGGTACCTGGACGTCTGACCTACAGACCCATGAGATTATGAATTTGTGCCATTTTAAATGGTTTTGTCTATGGTAAATTGTTGGCTAGCATAAAATGCACTTTTGTTTAATTTTTAATTTTTTTTTTATTTCAATGAACATATACAGAGATTTTGGAATTCCATTCATTCATTGTTGCACTCTTCTCCCTGCCCACCCCACCCTGACCCCCCCC
>NW_006399787.1:15696828-15697575 GCF_000299155.1 Elephantulus edwardii
TTTTCAATCTGTATGCAGAGCAGATTATCCAAGACACTGGGCTCTATGAGGAGAAGCGTGGCATCAGGATTGGTGGAAGATCTATTAACAATCTGCGTTATGCAGATGACAGAACCCTGCTTACTGAAACTGAGGAGGACCTCATGCACTTGGCTACAGAGGGTCAAGGACTGTACCCTTCAGTATGGACTGACGCTCAATGTCAAGAAGACAAAGATTCTCACCACTGGACCAACTGGTAGCATCAGGATGGATGGCGAAGAGATTGAGATTTTTCACAGCTTCAGTTTGCTCGGCTCCACGGTCAACACTCCTGGCACCAGCAGCCAGAAAAATCAAGAAACGTATCGCAGTGGGAAAGTCTGCTGTTAGGGACCTCTGTAAAGTACTCAAGAGCAACGGTGTCTCTCTGGAGACTAAGGTGCACTTGATACAGGCCTTGGTCTTTGCAATCACTTGTTACGTATCAGAGAGTTGGACAATGACTAGGAAGGATAAAAGGAGAAATGCGCCTTTGAGCTGTGGTGCTGGAGAAAAGTATTGAATGTACCATGGACTGCCAAGAAACCAAACAGATTCATCCTGGAGAGGGTTACACCAGGCTACTCCTTGGAGGCAAGGATTCTGGGGCTTCGTCTGACATACTTTGGATATGTTGTAGGGAGAGACAGGTCCTTGGAGAGGGACATCATGCTTGGGAGGGTGGAGGGACAGCGCAGGAGGGGAAGACCCTCTATGAGGTGGATT
>NW_006399787.1:15697675-15699331 GCF_000299155.1 Elephantulus edwardii
TGGAAGACCACGTTTTCCCTCTCGTATTAATATCTAACCACCTTTCATTTTCTTTTTTTGGTTCTGCTTTCTTTGGGAATTTACATAGTAATTCAAATCTGCTCCACACACATTTCTATTTTAACACTCACAGGAAACTAGATTGCCTTCTCCCTACCCTAGAGATACCATCGTGAGGCTCTAGTTTTCTTTCCTGCCAAACCGTGTTCATGGCTTCCTAGGCTTAACATTATGTTTATTATGGAAGGAACAGCAAAGCATAAGCCAAAACAACTTACTGCTGCTGGGATTTTAAATATAGCAACAGCAGAAATCTTCTCTGGGCTTAATGGAGAGCCACTTGAAATGTCTCTAAATTTCAGTTATTTTATGGACTATTGAATAAAAGAAATCTAAGAATAGCTCTGGAGGCATCGAAGTACACTCCCAGAAAACCCCTCACTCCGCTGTCGGAGATGCAATGGATTGGGAGTGTAAGAGGAGATGAGCATGGAGCTCTTGGCTGTTGGGATCTGAGGGCTGTTGTTGAAGGAATAAAGCCTTGTGTGATGAACCTTCTCAAAGAAGATAATGGGAAAGGCACATGAATGAAATCCCTCCATGCTCAACACCACGGGACACGACTAAGTGATACTCTCCCATCCTTTTTGTGATTGATGGAACCATTTGCTTTTTTTCTTTACTTTTTTAACTGTAAAGACTCTGGCTGTTGCAAATTTTTAAAACTCATCTCAATCCGGTTTCAGGAAAGAGAACTTTTTAGAATTTTCATATCATTACAGGGACTGCTTTCTTCAACCTCTCTCCTCCCTATTCCCACAGGCAGAGTCTAAGATCACCTCCTAGGACTCGCTCACACTTTCTGCCATTAGTTGGAACACATTCAGTTGATCTTCCTATTGGGTTTCTGAGGCTGTAGATTGCAAGGGAGGACACTGTCCATTTTATTCCTGGGCAGCTAGCTGCTGGTGGGTTCAAATTACCAATGAGGCCAGGCCTTTGGATCAGCAGCCAACTCCCCACGGACTACGTCACCATGGCCCCAACCAACCGCAGAAGACTCAAATTAAAATTCAAACTCAATGTCATCAAGTCAGATAAGACTCACAGCGGATCTTCCAGTGGGTTTTCAGAGACTGTAAAGTCATATGGGAGTAGAGTGACCATCTCTCTTCTTTGGAGCTGCTGGTGGGTTCAAAGTGCCAGAGAGACACCACCTTTGAGTTGGCAGTTCAACTCCTTACTGACTGAGCCACCAGACCTCCCCACCTCAGGCTAAGGAGCCTCTTCTCTACACGCCGTTAAATTACCCTGGGTGCAATGATAGAGCTTCTGGCCCACATTCTTCATTGAAATCATCACTATTTCTCTTCCACTGCTCCACAAATTGCTTGTCTGTCAGATACTCCTCTAAATCTAAACATTCAGATTAAGACAGACTAGGAAGAAGGATTGGAAAACCCTATGTACAACAGAACACACGTAGACTAACAGAAAGGGCAACCTAGGTAGAACTTTCAAGTGTGGAAATATAAAGGAAGAGGAACAGTTGTAAGCAGACACTAGTGATTGGAACATGGAATGTGAGAACAATGAATGTAGGAAAATTAGAAATTGTTAAGAAAGAAATGGAACACATAAATATTGACATACTTG
>NW_006399787.1:15701781-15706147 GCF_000299155.1 Elephantulus edwardii
GACAGGTCCTTGGAGAGGGACATCATGCTTGGGAGGGTGGAGGGACAGCGCAGGAGGGGAAGACCCTCTATGAGGTGGATTGATTCAGTGACTTGGGTACTCAGGATGGGTGTATCAGAGACGGTTCAATTAGCACAGGACAGAGCAGGGTTTACGGCTGTTGTACATAGGGTCACTATGAATCGCAAACGACTTGACAGCACATAAAAACAGCAACAACAACATGGCCAAGAAGGCAGAATCCATTATCTGGCCTATGTAGAGGCTCATGTTCACTTTTAGACAAGAGTTTGAGTCTTGAGGACTGAGAGTTGGGGAATAGTCATTGTGAAGGAGCCTCCAACCTAGATACTTACATAAGATATAGGGAGCTCTGGTGGCCTAATGGCTTTGTTCACAATATGCACAATAGCTCTGAACCCTGTCCTATCCTGAGCCAGTCTCACTGTATCTGACACATCTACCCCTATTACACCAGTTATTGTGTCAATACATCTCATCCAGGGGTTTTCTCTCCTGTACTGTCGTCCCACTACCCTTTCAAGTATGATGTCCTTTTCCAAGGACTGATCCCTCCTGGCCACATGCCCAAAGTATATGAGTTGGAACTTCAAAATCTGTGCCTCCAAGGAGTAATCTGTTTTCACCCTTTGCAGGATGTTGTTGTTGTTGTTGTGTATCGTTGAGTTGCTTGTGACCCATAGTGACCCTATATACAATAGCCCTAAACTCTGCTCTGTCCTGTGCCGATCTCACTGTCTTGACATACCCATCCCAATTACCCCAGTCACCGAATCAATCCACTTCCTAGAGGGCCTTCCCCTCCTGTGCCTGCCCTCCACCCTCCCAAGCTTGATGTCCTTCTCCAAGGACCAGTCTTTGCTTACAACATGACCAAAGTACGTCAGACGAAGCCACAGAATCTGCCTCCAAGGAGCAGCCCGGTTTAGATATACCTGCTTATTCTCTTGGCATTCCATAGTATGATCAATACCCAGCACCATAACTCAAAGGTATCAATTCTTCTTCTGTCATCCTTACTCAATGTCCTACTTTCTGATGCATAGCAAGTAATTGTGAAGATCATGGCCTGGATCAGGTGAACCTTAGTCTCCAGACTGATATCATTGCTCTTCAGCACTCTGGAGAAGTCCCTGACAGCAGATTTATCGAATGTAATTTGTCTTTTAATTTTCTGACTGATGTTGCCAAAAGTGTTGATTGTGGAACTGAGCAAGCTATAATTGTTAACAATCTCAATCTCTTCTTCTTCATGGTGTTACAAATTGTCCCAGTGATGAAAATCTTTGTTTTCTTTATATTGGAGTGCAATTCATATTGAAGACTACAGTCCTTGACCTTCTGTAGCAAATGCTTCAGGTCCTCCTCAGTTTCAGCAAGCAAGGTTGTGATGTCTGCGTGATGCACAGTGTTGAGACTTTCTTCATCCTGATTTTTATACCATTCCTTGTTATAAAGTCTAGCCACCCAAATGATCTGTTCTGCATATAGAAAAGGTACGGAGAATGGATGCATCCCTGACACATTCCTTTCTTTATTTTGAACTGTGTAATGTTTCATGGTTCTGTTTTGCTGACTACTTCCTGGTCTTAGATAGGTTTCACATGAGCACAATCAGATATTCTGGGATTTCCATTCTTCTCAAGGTTAATCATAATTTGTTGTGATACACACAGTAAAAGATTTTTGCATAGTCAATGAAACAAAAACAGACATTCCTCTATTACTCACTGCTTTCAGTCAAAATCCATCTGACATTGACAATGGTGTCCCTAGTGTCATGGCCTCTTCTAAATCCAGCTTGTAGTTCCCTGTTGATGTACTGTTGCAGTAATTTTTTTTTTATAATCTTCAGCAGTATTTTGCTTGTGTATGATAGTAGTGACATTATTCAATAATTTTCACAGTCTGTTGGATCACCTTTTTTTGGAATGGAAGTAAACATGGATCTCTTTTGGCCAGTTGCCCAGTTGTCCAACACCATATTCAGGTGCAAATTTACAGCATTGTTTTTCTCAGTCCTCAGACTCCTCCCTTGGTTCCCATAGCAGTGACTGTTTCTGCTCTCATTTCTGCATCAACTGTTTGTCCCTCATTACACACAAAATGTGGGATCCAGATGAAGACTACACTAGAGCCTGACATGCATGGTGGGAGCTGGAGCTGGAGGAAGTGCGAAGCTGGCGTAGCCCAGGATGTACACTCACCTCCCACCATTGCTTCTCTCCACAGGCTCACTGGCTGCTCCATCCCCACTCCATCCTCCCAGACCTGCATTTACCATCCCTTTGGCCCTTCCTTGTATAGCACTCAGAAGCCATCAGTCCTGCTCTCTGAGTTGGGACCAGGGTGGGATTCCCTCATTTGTTGTTTCTAACTGAGCACTGACCCAAGGCAGGCTGAGTGGACATTCACTGACTTCCCGGAAATGCCCTCTCTATTCCCACGAGGGCAGTTCCCATTTCTAGACTTCCCTTGTGCACCAGAAGATTAAACACATTTTGGACAGGGGAAGCAGGCGGCCTCCCTACTCATGACATTTGGAAACTGAGCTGCTAGCAAGTAAATTTACTGTATGTAAAAAGAACCAATCAGCCTCAATGAATTTCAGAAATCTATCAGGAATCATTTACACACTACCCTGAAATACAACCCAAACTGAAACTCCACTGCTGTCCCTTGTGTCCCTCCATTAGGTTGCCGAGGCTGTAAATCTTGATGAGAGGAAGAGTCTCATGTTTCTCCTGAGGATCTGCTGGTGGATTTGGACCGCAGACCTTTCCGTTAGCATCCTGTTTCATTGCTTTATGGCCAGAGCTCCTTTAACACCCAATAGTACATCACGCTGGGAAAGGTGGGGGGACAGAAAAAGTGAGACCCTAACAAGGTGGATTGCATGATGTTTATAACAGTGAGATCGAGCTATGAGAGCTTGGGAGGATGGTGCCGGATAGGGCAAGATTCAGCTCCACGGTCCATGGGGTCATTATGAGTCATCGTCAACTTGATGGCACCTAAAAGATCTCCTTACAACGCATCCCTATGGAATGATCTACCTGATAAATGATGATTAAGTGAGAAATGTCTATTTACATGGTTGAATGATTGAATGGTTCCTTTATTTATCGAAATCGTATTTACAGAATATTTCCTAAGTACTGATCCAAGCAAGGAAGAGTGACAAAGATTTGAAACCCTTATTTTTGCTCTTACAAAAGTTTATAACCTGCTAGATCAATTATGTGCATAGCATAAGTATAGCTAAATAGGATTCTGTTTCAGAAGCAGTATGTTTCTGGGGGTAAAAAGGCAGTTTAAATTCATTTAACTCACAGCTTGAGGGGTTTAACTGAAATTACATAAGGTTTGGCTCAGATTATTTAATATAAAAGGGCCACTCAGAATTTCAGAAGAGGGTGGGGATGGGATTGGAGCACTGAAATGAATGTTTTTTACTTCAAAATGAAGCAAGACTCTTTTGACTGATTGTGCTAAAGCTTTGTGAAATCCAGTTGGGAGGAGTGGAATGAATAAACCATTCTTGATAGTTTGATTTATAACAGAGTGAAAAAGAAGCAGGAACATTGGATTATCAATGGGATTTTAACCATCTGAAAATATGTTAGTAAATAGATTGTGTAAAAGAAACCAAGAAATGTGATTCATCATATTACATTAGAATGGATAGCGAATTTATACAAGAAGTTTTGCGTTCCATTTGTTCTTTGCTTTGATTTGGATTTGATTTATGAGAGTTGGCAAGGTAGATAGATTAACAATTATTTCCAGTTTAAATTGTAACTATTTGCTGTGGGGTACCACCAGCCATCTGTCAGTTTGTCATACTATGGTGGCTTGTGTGTTGCGGTTATACCCAAAGCGATGGCATCTTATTTCAAATTACCTGCAGTGTTATGCTTGGTAGTGGGGTTTTGTAGTGTCCAGGCTAAGAGAGACTAGAAAGAAAGATCTGCCACTCACGTTGTTGTGATGTACTGCCAAGTCAGAACCAATTCATAGCTGACACTCTGGTGGGTTTTCAGAGGCAATAAATTGCACAGGAAGAGAGTACTCATCTTTCTTCCTCAGAGAAGCAGGTGGATTTTAACTGCCTGCCTTTAGGTTGACAGCACAACTCCTTGCCATTATGCCAATATAGCTCCTCCCGGACAGTCTAGTTTTCTGAAAGCTGGTCAATAAAATGATATGTATTACAACAGAGCATTGTTTGAGCTACTTGCATGGATGTGTCCTGGTGATGTTGTTTTAAGTGCCATCAAGTTGTCTATAACTGATAGTGACCTTGTGAACAATGGATCCGAACCCTACCCTATCCTGTGCCATC
>NW_006399787.1:15706698-15710167 GCF_000299155.1 Elephantulus edwardii
CACTCTGCTGAATCCATCTCATCTAGGATCTTCCCTCACTCTGCTGAATCCATCTCATTTAGGATCTTCCCCCACTCTGCTGAATCCATCTCATCTAGGATCTTCCCCCACTCTGCTGAATCCATCTCATCTAGGATCTTCCCCCACTCTGCTGACTCTCCACCTTTCCAAGCATGATGTCCCTTTTCCAAGGACTGGCTCCTCCTAACAATATACCTCAAGTATATGAGATGAAGTTTTGCTATTCTTGCCTCCAAGAAATATCCTGGCTGTACCTTTTCCAAGATATACTTGGTAATCTTTTTGGAAGTCCATGGGATATTCAGTCTTCTTTTCCAACATTATAGCTCAAAGGTATCAATTCTACTTCAATTATTTTTATTCATTGTCCAGCCCTCAGATACATGTCAAATAAGTGAAAAGATCATGCTTTGGATTATTGTTGTTGTTATGTATTGTTGAATCACCTGTGACTTATAGCGACCCTCTGCATAATAGTCCTAAACCTTGCCCTATTTTGAGCAAATCTCACTGTCTCTGACACAGCTTCTCTCATAACCCAAGATCCTGTGTAAAACCATCTCATGGTCTTCGTCTACTGCCTGTCTCTCCTCCCTTCCAAGCATGATGTCCTTCTCCAAGGACTGGGCTCTCCTGGCAACATGGCCAACGTATGTGAGATTGAGCTTCAAACTGCTTGCCTCCAAAGAGCAATTTGGTTTCACCCTCTCCAGGACAGAGTTGTTTGCTTTCTTGGTGGTCCATAGTGTGGTCAATATTCTTCTCCAGCACCACCACTGAAAGGCATCAATAGATTCTTCTTCTGTCATCTTTAGTCATTGTCCAGCTCTCTTGTGCACAGTAAATAATTGTGAGGGCTATGGCCTGGCAAACCTCAGTCTCTAGACTGACTTTGTTGCTGTTTGGCACTCTGAGAAGTCCCTAACAGCAATTTACCTAACGCAATTTGTCTTTTTTTTTAAATTTTTTTTAAATTTTATACCGATTTATTTACAAAGTTTAAATACATTGTTTTTCACACAAGGTCATATTTCCTTCCCCCCTACCCATCAAATTGTACAAATCTATGATTAACACCTCACCCCACCCCTGCCCATCCTCACCATTCTGCCTCCACCTTCCTCCCACTTTGGGTCCTCATACTCATTCTACAATAATGGTTTTATACAGTATTTGTCCTTGTAGTTCACTCAGCATAATGCTCTCCAGTACCTCCAAAGTTAGGCAGTAATTTACAAAATCATTGCTCCTGTGTGCTGCATTGTATGAATGTACCACAACTTCTCAATCCCTTTGATTGTGGTTGGATATCTGGGCTGTTTCCATGTTCTTGTGATGGTTAATAATGGTGCTATGAACATTGGTGTACAAGCCACCATTTGATCCTCAGTTCTTATTTTCTCAGGGTGTATTCCAAGCAATGGAATAGCTGGGACATATAGAATTTCTATGTTCAACTTTTTGGGAAAGTGCCAAACTGCCTTCCAGAGTGGTTGTACGCAATTTGTCTTTTGATTTCCTGACTGTGGTTTGGATTTGGCAAGATCAATCCGTGAATGAGAGGGTTAGTGAGAGTGAGAGAGACCTTCAGTGCATGGACTGGCACAAACCCAGCAATAGTGGACCCACAATTATGAGGATCCTGCAGGACAGGGACATTGTTGCTCTGTTGTACAGAAGGTCGAGTGAGAGTTAACTCAATGGCAACCATCTGTCTACAGTGGGGTATAAAGTGGAATAAATGTGTGTATCTATATATTTAACACCCTCTCCATAAAATACACACATCAGTCATGTGTCACATAGTGACATGATCCTTCTCCATTGGGTGAGACTAGAAATTGATAACTTTGATCTATGTGGAAAAGACTATTTCTCCCATACTAATATAAGCCTATTCTTCAGTTAGGCACATGGTTGGCTAAAGAGTATGTTTTGACTTTTCTTGTAGCTAAGTATTGCTCTGTCTAAATTGTAGGTAAGGATGTATAAACAAGAGTGATTTTGAAATTTGTAGAACATGTATTTAAATCCAAAGAATGTCATTCTCCTTTCTTCTGGCTTGAAAGTGGACTTGATGAGCACAGCTAGGAGTGACATCGTGGACACCAGGAGCAAGGCAGGTGGGGAGAGTTGGGCAGAGCGACAAGCTAGGAGGAGTTTGGCTATGTGCTATCTGTAGAGCTACCATGTCACCTCCAGACCAAAGTTGTTGTTGTTGTTATGTGTCATTGAGTCACCTGTGACTCATAGTGACCCTATGTATAACAGCTCTGTAGCCTACACTGTCTTGAGCCAGTTTCACTAATTCTGACACACCTACCCCTACTGCCCCAGTTACTGTATCAATCCATCCCATCCTGGGTCTTCCTCTCCTCCGCTGTCCCTCCACCCTGCTGAGCATAATGTCCTTCTCCAAGGACTGATCCCTCCTCACCACGTGCCCAAAGTATGTGAGACAGAGCTTCCAGATCAAGGTATTAGTTATCTATGCCTATGTAACAACCCCAAAACTTAGGAGCTTAGAACCACAAACACTATCTCACAGTTTCTGTGGGTCGAGCACCAGAGGGGACTTAGTTGGGTAATGTGATTCAGGTGTTCACTTGAGATTGTAACCAAATTGACAAGTTGGGGTTGCAGTCATTTCAAGGGTTAACCTGGGATGGAGGTGGGTGTCCTCTGTTTTCAGATTTGCTCTGGCAGGCCTTTCCAAAGGGCTGCCTTACAGCACGATAACTATGTTCCCATGGAACAAGTGGCCCAAGAGAAGGTGACCATCTAGGATGGAACCTACAGTTCTAAAATACTCCCATTCTGTCCACCTTATTCTAGTGGTCGGAAACATGTCGGTCCATCCAGACACACTTGGTTGGAGGGAGAGGACGACACCAGGGCATGGTCACTAGGAGGTGGAGGCCATTGAGGGCCAT
Source organism: Elephantulus edwardii (assembly GCF_000299155.1). Lineage (NCBI taxonomy): Eukaryota > Metazoa > Chordata > Mammalia > Macroscelidea > Macroscelididae > Elephantulus > Elephantulus edwardii. Next base: position 15,709,653 of record NW_006399787.1, read on the forward strand.
TATAGACATTGCTTCCCACAATCATGTTTCTACCCTTGTCCTTAAGACAAACTTAGGTCACTGATATATATATATATATTTTTTTTTCTATTGCTTGTAGCACAGCCCAACTCTATATAACTTCTGCTGAGTAATTTTAGTATCATCACAAAGTGTTTGACTGTCAGTGTTTTTTAAATTTCATGAAAAGGAACAAATAATGCTGTCTCAGAATAAGTGGTAAAAATTAAATAAGTTATGAGAAAATGGAAATAACTTGTAAAGGCCTTAGTTGTTACTTCCCCTGATATTAGGAGAGCCCAGAGAATGAACTAATGATGGTGTTAAGAGCAAATGGGGTAAAGTAACGGCCCTATCAGGAAGGAGATGGGTAGAAGAAGGCCACGGGCTGAGTGAAGGAGGCCAGAAGGATGAGACACCAGGCTGTTGTGTTGTGTTTGAGATCTCAAGATTCTTTGGACTCAGTGCTTCTGTTTTCTGAATGCTTGCAGCCTTCCATAAGTTAAACCTAATCC
>NW_006399787.1:15710267-15713369 GCF_000299155.1 Elephantulus edwardii
AAGTGCCAAACTGCCTTCCAGAGTGGTTGTACGCAATTTGTCTTTTGATTTCCTGACTGTGGTTTGGATTTGGCAAGATCAATCCGTGAATGAGAGGGTTAGTGAGAGTGAGAGAGACCTTCAGTGCATGGACTGGCACAAACCCAGCAATAGTGGACCCACAATTATGAGGATCCTGCAGGACAGGGACATTGTTGCTCTGTTGTACAGAAGGTCGAGTGAGAGTTAACTCAATGGCAACCATCTGTCTACAGTGGGGTATAAAGTGGAATAAATGTGTGTATCTATATATTTAACACCCTCTCCATAAAATACACACATCAGTCATGTGTCACATAGTGACATGATCCTTCTCCATTGGGTGAGACTAGAAATTGATAACTTTGATCTATGTGGAAAAGACTATTTCTCCCATACTAATATAAGCCTATTCTTCAGTTAGGCACATGGTTGGCTAAAGAGTATGTTTTGACTTTTCTTGTAGCTAAGTATTGCTCTGTCTAAATTGTAGGTAAGGATGTATAAACAAGAGTGATTTTGAAATTTGTAGAACATGTATTTAAATCCAAAGAATGTCATTCTCCTTTCTTCTGGCTTGAAAGTGGACTTGATGAGCACAGCTAGGAGTGACATCGTGGACACCAGGAGCAAGGCAGGTGGGGAGAGTTGGGCAGAGCGACAAGCTAGGAGGAGTTTGGCTATGTGCTATCTGTAGAGCTACCATGTCACCTCCAGACCAAAGTTGTTGTTGTTGTTATGTGTCATTGAGTCACCTGTGACTCATAGTGACCCTATGTATAACAGCTCTGTAGCCTACACTGTCTTGAGCCAGTTTCACTAATTCTGACACACCTACCCCTACTGCCCCAGTTACTGTATCAATCCATCCCATCCTGGGTCTTCCTCTCCTCCGCTGTCCCTCCACCCTGCTGAGCATAATGTCCTTCTCCAAGGACTGATCCCTCCTCACCACGTGCCCAAAGTATGTGAGACAGAGCTTCCAGATCAAGGTATTAGTTATCTATGCCTATGTAACAACCCCAAAACTTAGGAGCTTAGAACCACAAACACTATCTCACAGTTTCTGTGGGTCGAGCACCAGAGGGGACTTAGTTGGGTAATGTGATTCAGGTGTTCACTTGAGATTGTAACCAAATTGACAAGTTGGGGTTGCAGTCATTTCAAGGGTTAACCTGGGATGGAGGTGGGTGTCCTCTGTTTTCAGATTTGCTCTGGCAGGCCTTTCCAAAGGGCTGCCTTACAGCACGATAACTATGTTCCCATGGAACAAGTGGCCCAAGAGAAGGTGACCATCTAGGATGGAACCTACAGTTCTAAAATACTCCCATTCTGTCCACCTTATTCTAGTGGTCGGAAACATGTCGGTCCATCCAGACACACTTGGTTGGAGGGAGAGGACGACACCAGGGCATGGTCACTAGGAGGTGGAGGCCATTGAGGGCCATTATAGACATTGCTTCCCACAATCATGTTTCTACCCTTGTCCTTAAGACAAACTTAGGTCACTGATATATATATATATATTTTTTTTTCTATTGCTTGTAGCACAGCCCAACTCTATATAACTTCTGCTGAGTAATTTTAGTATCATCACAAAGTGTTTGACTGTCAGTGTTTTTTAAATTTCATGAAAAGGAACAAATAATGCTGTCTCAGAATAAGTGGTAAAAATTAAATAAGTTATGAGAAAATGGAAATAACTTGTAAAGGCCTTAGTTGTTACTTCCCCTGATATTAGGAGAGCCCAGAGAATGAACTAATGATGGTGTTAAGAGCAAATGGGGTAAAGTAACGGCCCTATCAGGAAGGAGATGGGTAGAAGAAGGCCACGGGCTGAGTGAAGGAGGCCAGAAGGATGAGACACCAGGCTGTTGTGTTGTGTTTGAGATCTCAAGATTCTTTGGACTCAGTGCTTCTGTTTTCTGAATGCTTGCAGCCTTCCATAAGTTAAACCTAATCCGTTTTTTTTTTCTTTAGTGGTGCTCGAGTATTTTATAAATTCTAGATATAAGTTCCTTATCTGGCATGTCATTACCAATATTTTTTCCCAGTCTGTGGCTTCCCTTTTTAGCCTGCTGGAAAAGTTTTTGGGTATGCATAGGGATTTGATTCTTAGAAGGTCCCATTCATCTTTTTTATCCTCTCCTGGTTGTAGATTTTTCCAGGATGCTTGGAAGTCTGTTTATGTTGTGGATAAGGACTTCTAGATATTTTCCAAGCTTTTCTTTATTGAAGTTTACAAACCTTGGTTTTAGTTGTAGGTCCATGATCCACCTGGAGTTGGTTTTTGTGTATGGAGTGAGATGTGGATCTTGCTTGAGTTTTCTGCAGATCGTTTTCCAATTTTGCCAACACCGTTTGTTAAAAAGGCTGTTGTTTCCCCACTTAACTGATTTCATTTTCTTGTAAAAAATCAGTTGACCATAGATAGATGGGCTTATTTCTGGTTTCTCAATTCTATTCCATCAACATATGTGTCTGTCGTTGTACCAGTACCACATGTTGTCTTTAAAAAGTCAGTCTGGCACCATCACAGGATAAAGGTAAACAACCCAATTGAAAAATGGGCACAGGATATGAACAGACACTTCACCAAAGAAGACATTCAGACGGCCAACAAACACATGAAGAAATGTTCAAAATCCCCAGCTCTAAGAGAGATGCAAATCAAAACAACTATGAGACATCATCTTACCCCAGTAAGAATAGCAAAATTTACAGGGAGAAAGGTGCAACAATGAATGAATGGAAATCCAAAATCTCTGTTAATGTTCATTGAAGTTAATAATAATAAAAAAAAGAATAGCAACATTTAACAGAACAGCAAACAACAAATGCTGGCAAGGTTGTGGAGAAACTGGAACCCTAATTCAATGCTGGTGCGAGTGTAAAATGGTACAACCACTATGGAAGGCTGTATGGCGCTTTCTCAAAAAGTTGCATATAGAAATACCATTTGACCCAGCAATTCTGCTACTGGGAATATAACCCAAAGAAACCATATCTGAGGGGAGCTCTGATGGCCTAGTGGCAAGAAGCTGCACTGCAATCCCAGAGGTGCATAGTTCGAACCAACCAGAT
>NW_006399787.1:15714154-15734893 GCF_000299155.1 Elephantulus edwardii
CTGTCTAGGAAGTAAACAAAAAAGAATGAAACTGAATAACATTGTTACGACTCAAAACAAAGTGTGATTTTCCAATAGTGGTGCTATTTATTATGTAAATAATGTGCAAATTTCTAAATACGGGAGATATTGAATTGGACACTTTAAAATTCATTTTATGGGAAACATATCTCAAGTTTTAGAAAACATATTAAGGAGAAAAAAGAATGTGTTTAAGCCTTCAGCTTATTTTTTTGGAACATAATAGACAGTGAGGAAGACAAAGGATTTGTGACATTGAGAGTGTTATTGTTAGGTGCCATTGAGCCGGAACCAACTCACTGCTGATCCTCCAGTGGGTTTTCAAACACGTTGAAGACATTGTCCATTTTTCTCCCTGGAGCAGCTCGTGGGTTCAAACCATCTGCCTGTGGATTGGTAGTGCAACTCTACCCACTAAATCACCAGAGTTGCGCGGTGAGAAGTGAGAGGGAAGACAGTAGAACAGAATGAAAGCAGTCATCTCCAAAATATATCATGATGGGCTCCTGCTGCTTTTATTGTGCGGTAGAGTCAGAACTGATCATAGCTGACACTCCAGCTAGTTTTCAGAGGCAGTAAATGGCACGGGAAGCGATTACCCATCTTTCTTCCATGGAGTAGCTAGTGGATTTGAACTGCCTGCCTTTGTATTAGTAGCACAATTCCTTACCATTAAAGCCACCAGAGCTCCCTATCATGATGGGAAAACATACATTTCATAATAAGCTTCCTGAAGATACTGGCCCATTCCTGAATCTCCAACAAATACAAGGTTGGTTTAGAGTAGGAGCTTGGAAATGCTTGTTAGAACAGGCGCCCTGGCGAGGGCATCAGTGGGAAGTAAGAGAAAAGGAGATCAAGGACCCACCGAGCAACAACACCTGAAGGCTGGAGATTCCAGATGATAAACTCCCACTTTGCCCTCTCTTTATGGTCCCCATAAAATTAATGGACTTGTGATGGAATAATTTTAAAAGTGCTTTGGGAGCCAGATGGGAAGCTTATGTAATTGTTTTCATTTGTAAGCTCAAGTGAAAATAATGAGCTTGTTTCTGCCCGCAGGGGAAGGCTCTGGTTCAGCCATTCTCCACCTTTGTTCTTCTACTCCTGCTGAGAAGGGGCTCTTCCATCCTCCCTACATGTGCCCCTCTGAAATACCACCTCCTCCACGAGGCTGTCCTAGGCCCCTGGATTCAAGGGAGAGTTAGAGGTAAGGGAGGGCAGGGAGAATGAAATATTCCATTCTGACATTTCACATCTCCTACAGGGAATGGAACAAAACACCAAAAACAACCCAAAATCTGGGACTGGGTACCTGAGGGACTTTTAAGCCTCAAGGAGAAGTTGTAGAGATGAAAGCTTTTTTTGGACACTAGAAAGTGCTACACAAATAGAAAGTATTGTTAATTGAATGGGAAGAAGAAAAAGAAAACTCTTGAGCACTATATGCCAAAGTCCTTCTGCGGGCTTTCTATTCCCAGCCTGGAAGGTGCTCTCCCAGAGCAGTTCCTAGAGAATTGAACTGTTAACCCAAAGCCAGTCTATTTCTGGAGGTTTGAACGCACCTCCACGTGCCATTTACAGCCATAGAAAACCTGCTGGAGGCTAAATAGAGAGTTCCTTACAACAAGAAGGCAATAAGTTTGAGGGGTTTAGTTCTCTGACCTAGGACAAGCCCGTTAACTTTGAATCTTACTTTGTCACCTGCAAAACAAGGAAAGCTTCTCTGAGCTCAGCTGTCAGAGGCAAAAACAAAAACAGGTCCCTTTCTTCTCTGTGTCCCCAGCTGTGACCGTTCTGGACAGGTTTTTACTCTATCTGGTTGGAAATTATGTCTACCATTCAATTAGTTGTTTATGTTTGTTTCTCAGCAGACTATCAGCGCCACAAAGGCAAGGGTTGATGGGGACAAAGTCAATGATAATTATTTTTCAATTATTCACTTAACAAATACCTACTGAGCCCATGACTCCAGGCATGTAGGAGTGAATAACGTATAAAACCCCAGCTCTCAGAGAGTTTTCCTTAGAAGAAAGAGAATAAAGGTAAAATATAACAAAGAGGAAAATGAAAGACAACTCTAGGGACATTTTTCATCGGTTGTTTTTATTAGGGGTCATCAAGTCGACCATGATTCATAGTGACCCTATGAACAAGAACCTCATCATCTGATGTATTTGGGTCCATTGTTACAGTCATTATGACAATCCATCTTGTTGAGAGTCTTCTTTCAATGACCCTCCTCCTTTACAAGCATGATGTCCTTGTCCAAGAACTGGCCGTCCTAACAACATGCCCAAAATATGTGAGATAAAGGTTCACCTCTCTTGCCTCCAAGGAGCACTCTGGTTGTACTTTCTGTCTGACATATTTGTTGGTTTTTTTGGTTTTGGCAGTCCACGGGAAATGCAACACACTTCTCTAATACCATCATTCAAAGATATTGATTTTTCTCTTCTTCTTTTTCATTGCCCAACTTTCAGATGCATAGAAAAGCACTGAAAAGACAGGAGCACCTTTAGATGTGCGAGAGTAGCTACCTTGTTGTTGCTCTATCCCTGGGATCTGGCTATATGCATCCACTTCCTAAACAACATGCCTCTGGAAACTCTGTGAACTTTGAGAAACAACAATAGTTATAGAAAGGCTTCAGGTCTTTTGTTCATAGGGTCACAAAGAGTCGTGCTCGACATGACAGCTATCAACAACAATAACAAAAACATATGGCAGAACAACCCTCAAACTCATTGACATCAAGTGAGCCATAACCAATGCAAAGCTGACTCTCCAGCACATTTTCAGAAGCTGCAAGTTGCAAAGTAGGGAAGTATCCATCTTTCTCCCAAGGAGCAACTGGAAGATTTCAATCACCTGTCTTCAGGGTTGGCAGTGTAAACTTCTTACTCCCCAGGCCACCACAGATCCTGATGAATGTGAAACATTTAAAAACAAAAATCTACTAAGTATAGGTGAGTAAATGAATGAATGGTCTTGTTGTCATTGTTAGAGGCTGTCGAGTCTACTATGACTCATGTTGTTGTTGTGTGCTGTCCAGTCAGAAACGGTCCATGTTTCAGAGGTAGTAAATCACACTGGAGGAGACTGTCATTCTTCTTCAGTGGACCAGCTGGTGACTTTGAACTGCAAGCTTTCAGGATTGCAGCAGCTTCTTCTCATAGTGACCCTATAAATACTGGATCTGAACTTTGCCCTATCATGTGCCATCCTCATGATCTGTCATGCTCAATCCCATTGTGGCAGTCACTGTGTCAATCTACCTCATTGAGAGTCTTCTTCCCTTTCACTGACCTGCCTTTCCCAGCACGACTATTCTCTCTTCAAGGACTGGTTCCTCCTAAAAATACACCCAAAGTAAGTGAGACAAAGTTTCACCATCCTTGTCTTTAAGGAACAGTATCGTTCACTTCCTTCAAGACTGATTTGTTTGTTCTTTTGAAAGTTTATTCAATGCTCTTCTCCAACACCACAATTCAAAGGCATCATTTATTCTTGTGTCTTCCTTATTCACAACCCAACTTTCAGATCCATACGAAGCCATTGACAATACTACGGTTTGGATCAGTTACAGCTAAGTTTTGAAACTGACATTCTTGCTCTTTAGTAGTTTGGGGAAGTCTTTGATAGTACATTTCCCCAATGCAATATATCTTTTGCTTTCTTGACAGCTATTACCACAGATATTGATTGTGGATTTATGGTTAATAACTTTAGTGTTTTCTCCATCTCTTATGACAATGCCTATTGGTCTAATGATGAGGATCTTTGTTTTCATGATGTTGAGATGCAACCCATACTGAAGGCTGCACATTGTCTTTGATCTTCTGCAGGAACTGGTTCAAGTTATCTTTCCTTTATGCAAGGGAGGTTGTGTCATCTGCATAATATAGGTTGTCGATGAATCTTCTGCAATTCTGATGCCACATTCTTCTTCATATAGTCCGGTTTCTCGAATTATTTGTAGAACATAGAGACTGAATAGAGATGGGAAACGGATACAACCCTGATGCATACTTTTTTCTGATTTTAAACCATATAGTGTTCCCTTATTCTATTTAGACAGTTGCTTCCTGGTCTGTCTTGGGTTTTACATGAGCACAATTAAATGTTCTGAGGTCCCCATTCTTCTCAATGTTCACCAAAATTTGTTATGATCCACACAGTCAAATTGATTCTTGCGTAATCAATAAAATACAAGTAAATATCTCTCCAATATTCTCTTCTTTTAGCCAAGATCCACCTGACAAACACTGCAGAAGGGGGTATCCCTTCCGCCACAGCCTCTCCTGAATCCAGTGTGACTCTCGGAAAGTACCCTGCTGATGTTCTGTGCTACCCATTTTTAAACAATCTTCAGCAAAGTTTTACTTGCACGTGATATTATCATTTGATAATTTCTACATTCTGTTGGATCCGCTGTTTTGGGAATGGGAACAAATATGGATCTCCGTCAATTGTTGTCCAGGTAGCTGTCTTCCATATTGATTGGCAGAGACGCGTGTACACATCCGGGGTTGACTCTGTTTCCTGAAACATTTCAATCTGTTTCTTAAAAACCCAGTTCCTAGGGGAGCTCTGGTGGCCTAGTGGCAAAAAGCTGCAACTACAATCCCAGAGGTGCACGGTTCGAATCCACCAGATGCTCTGCCGGGGAAGGAGGGGCAATCTCCTCCTGTACCAGTCAGATCTGATTTGATGGTACACACACACAAAAATAATAAAATTTTTAAAAAAACACCAGTTCCTGAATGGTCTTATAAGTTTTACAAGTCTTTTAACATATATGTATCAGTTAAAAAGTGGAAGGCCTTAAGTAAGATGGATTGGTGCAGTGACTGTACAGCAGGCTTGAGAATATCAGAGATAATGAGGACAGGCAATGTTCAGATCTGTTGCTTGTAAGGTAGCAATGAATTGCAGTCAACTGATGGTGCCTAAGAATAACAATAGCAACAACAGAACATCTAGTTCACAAGCTCAGGTAGTACACTGGATTAATCATTGGATTGCTGACTGAAATATTGTCAGTTCAAACCCACTCACTGCTCTACAGAAGAAAAATATTACTGTTTTCTTTGTTAAGGTTGATAGCCTTGTAAAGTAAGAAACAGATCTTCTCTGCCCTGTAGGGTCAGTCTGAGTTGGAATCAACTCAATGGCAGTGGATTTTTAGTATCTCCCCCCCACACCCCACCCCCATCCTTGAACATCAGTATGAGCCCTGAGCAATTATGTGGAGCAGAGTAGAATCTCTTTGAACATGAAACATTTTCAAGAAATAAGTCTTTGTTATGCGGAGACATTGAAACTTTGGGATTCCTAGTACCCAAACAGGGGTTATCCTAGTCTGAGTCATGTCTCACCCTCTTTGGCCCAGTACAAGGGAGATCAGTAATTGTAAAACTGGACAAAGAAGGAGGAATTCTCACTGATCAGTAGTTATTATTGGTTCTTTTCCCTCTGCTTGAACTCCTCAGCTCTTAGGGAATGGCCAGCCACCATGGCACTATTGTTTCTTCCCAAAGAATGGGTTTTACCCCCAAGGCTCTCTATGGTGCAGGTGAGCTCATGTTGCCCTTTTCCACACAAGAACATACATCCGCTTCTTTCCATGTGATGCAAACAATCCGGAAGCAGAAAATGATTCCAGAAAACCCTAGGTTCCAACAGCTGGAAGAATTGAGGTCATTGCCTATCCAAGTCCTTCCAGTGGGTATCACCCAAAAACGGAAAGCCATTTGCAACTGCGCTGTGCATCGAGGCTGATTCTGCTTGCCATGAGGTCAATAAAACATTAACAAACAAACCAAACCAGTTGCCTTGAGTCAACTCATGGAAATAGCTCTCCAGACTTTATTCTTCGTGCCTTGAACCTCTAACCTTCTGGTTAGCAGCCAAGTGTATTAACTGCTTGCATGATCCAGGAACTCTAGGAAGAATACTACCATGGTACCTGCTTTTCCTTTATTGGCAGCTCTCAAATTCTGTTTTGCATCTGAATTACTTGGAGGGCTTGTTTGAGGGTGTTGACAATCTCCCAACCAAGGCCTGGGGTGGAGTTCAAGAATTTGCATTTTTTCCAGAGTGATGCTGATGTACAGGAAGGGATCATACTTGGAGTCAGCTGCCTTACACTAACGCTCTCAAAGTCAAAGCTAAATGCAAATTCTTTTAAGATAAACATTATAACATACTATTACCCAGTCCTGCTATTATTTTTATCTTTTTTTTTTTTTCAGATCAGAAGAAAGGAAAAGTAGAGGAAAGGCAAGTTTTAGGAAGAGGAGAGACTAGGAAGCAGCCTAGTTTAAAGGCTGCTGTGTATAGAGGAGGACCTGACAAGGTACCAGAAAGCAAGGAGCTGAGGTAAGGACCAGGGAGGACCTGGGGTCGATACAGGTGGAGAGGTGGCCCCTGAATGACAATTCTTAGGGCTAACATTCCATGGTGTAAAGAGCACTGGACTTTATCTGAAACCTCTATCATCCCTGTGAGACCTTATAACCACTGGCTGCAACCAGGATAAGACAATTTAAAGTGACTTTAAGCAGCTTTGTGGGTCAAACCAGCTAGGTTTCTGGACAGATAAGATTTTCCCAGGGCCCTGTATACGGTGTACATCTGGATCTGATCCTGGGCAGGCAGCCAGCAGGCAGTGCATCCTTCTGCTAATTTAGGATCGGTGGTCCCCAGCAGAGTTGGCCTTGCCAAGGGCTAGTGTGGGTGGCCATGACTCATTCAGCCTCACGGGGAAGCAGACGCTGCCACTGCAAGTACGCTGCCACAGAAACAGGCTAAATAAATCCTCATTCCCGGGAAGGGGGCAAAGAACAAGCTGTCTGCAGCCAGTGAGGAGACCAGGGCTGTTCTTTCTCTGTTCTGGGTGCCACCCCTGTAGCAGTAAGCACAGCCTTCTTATTCTCAACTACAGAGCTCGGGGGAGGATGAGCGCGGGATGATGGCAATTGGAGACAGCAACGACTGGAGTATGTGGCAAGGGGGTGGACAAACGGCTGCATCTAAAGGTGGTGTGAGGGCACAGTGCAGATGCCCGTGTGCAGGATCCCATGCCAAGTCTTGGCAATAGCTTGGTCAGTTTATGCACAAGCTTTCCTACCTAATACAAGTGGAAATTTGTGCTTTTAAAAGGGGGAGGGAAAAGATAGGAAGCTCATGCCTGACTTCTCCCTCTCTATTTGGAAAGACCATGAAATCTCCCTCACCAGGTAACAGGGGTTATGATGGTGTTGAGTGGTAGAACTCTCACCCTCCATGCAGGAGACTCAAGTTTTTATTCTCAGCGAATGCAATTCAACAGCAGCCACAACACTTCTGTCAGTGGAGGCTTGCCTATTACTTGGTGCTGGACAGATTTCAGCTGAGCTTCCCGGCAAAGACAATCCAGAAAAAAAAGGGGCCTGAAGAACTCAGTAAAGGAAAATCCTATGAATCATGATGGTTTGATGCCACTGTGCACAAGGTCACCGTGAGCTGGAGTTGGATTCGTGGTGGATGGCAGTAACAATTAGCCAGTCAGAAATAGACGCCTTTGTTAGAAACTACTGCTTTTAGGTGCTATCATGTTGACCATTGATGCCCGGTGATTCTGTGAACAACAGACCCAAACCTTGCATTATCCTGCACCTTCCTCACAATCTCATTCATACTCAAGCCCACTGTTGCAGTTTCCTTCTCTCTTACTAACTTTGTACTTTCCCCCAGTTTTGTGTCTTTTTCCAAGGAAGATGAAGTTTCACCAAGCTTGCCTGTAAGGAACACCTTGATTTCACTTCCTTCAAAACAAATTTGTTTGTTCTTTTGGAAGTCTGTGACATATTCAGTACTCTTCACCAACACTACAATTCAAAGTCCTCAGTTCCTCATTATTTTTTAATCACTGTCCAACTTGCAGATATAGATGAAACAATTGAAAATATCACGCCTTGGATCAGGCACACCTTAGTCGTCAAACTGACATCCTTGCCTTTCAGCACGTTAAAGAGATCTTTGACCGAATATTTGCCCAATTCTAACATATCTTTTGATTTCCTGACTGCTGCTTCCATGGGTAATTGATTGTTAGTCCATACAAAATTAAATCCTTCAATGTATTCAAAATTTCTAAATAAACTAGTATAATAAAAAAATTATTTCCAATAAAATAAAATTGGCAAAAACAACTCAAAAGATTCTATAGGAAACTTAGAGGGTAGTGACTTTATGTTAATGAAGGAGAAACAACTGATAACAAAGAGGATAAAATTTCTGTACAACTTGAAGAATGTAGGAAGTATCACTAAATTATACATATAGAATTGTATGTGTAGAAATTGATAGATTGGTGTATGTTCTACTGTGTATATTCTCAACAGAAACCACAAAATAAAATAAATTATATATCAAAACAAAAAATAAATCCTTCAATATTTTCTGTACACATCATGATGTTTCCTACTGGTCCAAGTGGTGAGGAATTTTCTTTTCTTGATACTGAGGTGTAATCCATATTGAAGGTTGTCTTTAATCTTCTTCAGTAAGTTATTAAAAGTTGTCTTCACTTTCTACAAGCAAGACAGTGCCCTCTACATAACATAGATTGTTAAAAACCAAGAAGGAGAAACTGAGGTCTACTGCATATGAGGTCTACCCAAGACACCACGACTTTCAGACGTAGAGCTGATCTGGGCTCCTGATATCTGAGCATTATACCCTCACCATTTGCCATAAAACAATATAGCTCGAAGCAAAACTAGATGGACTTGGAGAATTGGCTTTGCCATCAACACCTGGTCTGTGAGGTGGTGGGTGGTGTCATTAATAATAGAGCCTGGTTTTCCAGGAGTAATCGTGAGTCTCCAGCTTTCCTTGTCTTTCCCCCACTTCTACTCCAGGCTAATGAGTTTCTACTGTCTCCACAAAGCAAACAGTGGAAATTCCAAGAGCTTCCAGGTTTGCTCAATAGTCTACCTGCTGGGAAAGGAGCCAGAATTTGGGATTTCAGACGCAGCTCTCCCTAGGGCAGGAATGTCTAAACTCGCTGCTCCCACCTGGTTACTCCCACTCTTTTTCCAGCAGTCCCATTCAATGTCTTGCCAGCTGTGGCTCACAAATGGCTGTGGTGACTCAGTATACCTTTATACCTTCTATACCTCAGCCCTGGGCAGTGTTCTCCCCAGCCACTGCAGTCACCAAAAACCTCCTGCAGAGGAGACAGGAATCAAAGTCTCTTTCCTATCTGATCCCTCAGTCTCATGGGTAAAATAAAGGCTGCACGTAGAGCACACCATCCTTCCTGTCTACCCTAGGAAAGAAGTCTTTCTTATGTTGCAGGAAAATCTTTTCTCCTAAGTTCCAGATCACTTTCCCCATCTTCCCAGGCTCTTTGCTCCATTATTTCTTCTCTTCTATTTTAACTTCTGCTTTTCTATAAGCTCCTTGCTTTTGGTTTAGAAACATGCTCTTGTCTCTCACATACCAAAAAAAAACAGCTACGTGAAATATAAGCTCTTCTCTGGATATCACTTAATGGGAAAGTTTCTTAGTAAGAGTGGCCATTTTGCCTACCCTTTGTCAACTCCTAAGTGGTCCAAATCCTATCTGAGCCTTGTTAGCTGTATATATTGGGCAAGTCCCTTAACGTCTCTGAACTTTGGCTTATTCATTCATGAAGTGAGGATAATAATGCTCTTTTTATTGGATTGTGAATATTAAAATGAAATGCTATCTGCGAAGCACTCAGCATAGTGCCTGGTCCACAGGAGGTGCTGAATCAATGCAGAGGTCATTTCAGTTTTTTTAATCCAATCCTTTTTGAATTTTGTTCTCTCATTTTCTTGAAATTGTTCGTTCAAGCCTTCAGTAGTCTTCCAATGGTCGGATATAAGACTTGTCTCCTAGCTGTCTTCTACTTGACCTCTCATTAGCATCTTACATGCTTGATCCTACTTTTAGTCTGGAATTTTCTGTTCCTGTTGCTTTCATTTCCCCTGCCTCCCCGTCTTCTCCACTTTTCCCCTTGACTCTTCTTCAGTGATGGTGTGTCCATATCTTTGACTTAAGACTTTTCATTACACATTCCCCTTGGCCTTCTTCCATATGTTATTACGTGTCACTAATCGCAACCCTATGAACAAAAGATCTGAATCCTGTTCTATCCTGTGCCATCCTCATACTTCCTGACACACAAGAGCCCACTGCAGCAGTCACCATGCCAATCCAACTGGTCGAGGGTCTTACTCTCCTTTGCTGGCCCTCCACCTTTCCTAGTATCATGTCCTTCTTGAACGAATAAAATATTGCCTGTTAGCAACATGCCCAAAGTATGTCACAAGAAGCCACATCATTCTTGTCTCTAATGAGCACTCCAGCGGCACACCCTCTCCAAATCATATTTGTTTGTTCTCTTGGCCATCTGTGGGATGATCTGTGCTCTTCTCCAACACCACAGCTCAAAGACATCAATTCTTCTTCTTTCATCCTGTTTTATAGTCCAGCTCTCAGATACATAGCAAGTGATTCTTCCGTATATCCAGGGCCTAATGGGTCTTCCAGATTTATCTTCATAAAGCATATAGAGTTTCTTAATCAACTGTTGTGAGTGGTTCCATGGCTCCCCCTGGAAAGAGTCCATGTCTTTAGTATTGGTTCACAAACATCTCAAAGGTTGAATCCTTGAGTATTTTTCCAAGTAGCCTCGAAAATCCACCACACCTATCCCCTTTATTCTGCGTGCTGTGGTGTGGTGCTCAGATCTCCTTTCAGTATTTATTCTGCAGAATGCTACTGAAAGCTCATCTTCAGCTGTTAGCTCTCTTTGAAAATTGTTTCAGCCAAAGATGTTCATCTTCATGCCTCTTTCCACATTCCATGGTCATCAGTGTGAGAGGGATAAGGTCCAGAGGCTTTTGCCCTGACCCAAGAATTCTCTGAACAACTATTCTAATTCTAAAGTTCCCCATGACATCAGCTGAGGTCTATTTTGAGAAAGCATCACAGCCCAACTTTTTCTTAGGCTCAATCCTTCCCTTCCCCAGATGTTGATTCTGGAAGCATGCCCAATGAACCTCCTGCAACTAACCTCCATCTGAGCCTGCTTCTTGAGAACATAACTTGCAATACCACCCATATCCCCTATTAACCTTCACCTTGAAGAATCTCACCTCCCTGGTTTGTCCATTTATTTCTTTGCTCATACCACTTGTTAAGGGTTGAATTGTATCACTCAAGAGTATATATTGGAATCCTCACTCCTATACTTTCAGATGTAATCCCACTGTTGTTATGTGCCATTAAGTCAACTGCGACTCATAGCAACTTTATGTATAACTTTATGCTTAAGTTCTGATCTCTATCTGAGCCAATCTCACTGTCTGACATACCTATCCTCAGTATCCCAGTTACTGTGTCAGTCCATCTCATTCAGGGTCTTCCTCTTATGCACTGTCCCTCAATCCTTCCAAGCTTGATATCCTTCACCAAAGACTGGTCCCTTCTAGCTACTTGCCCAACGTATGTGAGACAGAGTCTCAAAATCCTTGCCTCCAAGGAGCAACTTGGTTCATTCTCTCTAGGACAGACCTGTTAGCTTTCTCGGCAGTCCATGCTAATGCTCAATACTCTTCTCCAGCACTACAACTCAAAGGTATTAATTGTTTTCTCAACTTTAGTCATTGTCCAGCTCTCTGATGCACAGCAAGTAATTGCAAAGACCATGGTGTGGATCAGGTACACTTTCCAACAGGGATAGGATTTTTCTTTGATCTTTTATTTAAACCATGTGAATGTAGGGTGTATCCTAGACCCAGCCACTTCTGAGATAGAAAAGGATAACTTAAGTACAGAGATAAGGAAACACAGATGGGGGAAGACAGATGCCATGCTACATGAAGATCTCCAAGGAACTGAGGAATGGAAACTAGACACAAATATCTTCCCCTAGAGCTGACAGAGCCAATACCCTGATTTCTATTTGTTAATTCTATTCTGCTTAATTGTGGTATGTTATAGCAGAATTGGGAAAACAAGATACCATGCCCTCCAATTCTCTTGTCCTCGCCTCCTATCCCTACCTGTCAAAAATGATCCCTATCTCTAGGTTCTACACAGATGTCACTTCCTTGAAAGTTGATGTCAAATGGCTTACCACTCCCCACGTCCAGCAGAAAAGATACACTGAACTAGACCAAATCCTGGTTTCATTCGCTGCTATTTGTATGACCCCAAGCAATTTCTTTTACCTTCCTGGTTTGTTTAATCGCTGGCAAAATGGAGATAATAGAGTTGGAGGAAAGATTAAGTGATGTCATGCCTATAAAAGCACTCTAAACAGTTCTTGGCATATAGTTATCCCTCAATGAATGTTAACTATTATAATGAGTTTTTTACTATTCTAGGACTGAGATGTTGTCTTAATTTTTTTCTGACATGTCAAGCCCAGAATAAATATTTGCTTATGGAATCCAATTATCTCACAGCACAAAAACTCAGACTGATGTGATTTGAGCTCCATTCCCTTAACGAGACTTCTAAGGAGATTATGCACATGTGTCCACTGTCCTGTCTGTCATCTGCACTCTTTGTGAGGTCAAGAATGTGAGCACTTCCTTCTCTGCTCTGGCCCCCTCCTCTTACCCTTGTTGGTGACCACCACTGGTTTGTCAACATCTCGGGTATCTCAGATGTTCCCCATGTGTCTACTGCTCAAAGCACCAGAAAAGTGCTGGGTCCCCACCAGCAGGATACAGAAGTATCTTCCCACTTTGAGACATGCATCACTTGAGGCTCAAAGCAGCTCCACTCATGCTCAAAAAAGTCTCTTAAGTGACTTCTTTCAGTTTCAATTCTTGCCACTCCTCCTCACAATTGGATGCCAAACAATGCCACAGAACCAGAGTGTCAGGTAAAGAGGTTGATAGTGATGGTAAGAAAGTAAGAGGGGAGAAAAAAACAAATAGGTAAGTTGGGTGAAGAGAACAATAAGAGGTTTGATTTTCCTCTCTTGTTCTCTCTTTTTTTAATTTAAATTTATTATTAATTTCAGTAAAAATTTACAGAGACTTCAGATTTCTATCCTTCACTGATGCACTTGTCATTCTCTTTTCATTACCACCAAGTTGATTCCTACTCACAGCTGACACTCCAGGGAGTGTCCAAGTTGAAAACTCCATGAGAGATTATCCATTTTTCTCCCACAAAGAAACTGATGAATGTGAACAGTGGGTACTGTGGATTATTTCACTAGAGAATGGATTGATTGTTGGTACAGTGTACCACTGAGTTAGAACTGACTCATAGCTGACTTTCAGCAGGTTTTCAGATGCAGTAAATCACACAGGAAGAGACTGACCATCTTTCTTACATAAAGAAACTAGTGAATTTGAAGTGCATTCCTTTGGGTTGGCAGCACAACTCTTTACCACTAAGCCGTCAGAGTTCCCTAGGGTTGATTATTGTTGTTGTGCAACGTTGAGTTAGAGCTGACCCATTGCTGACCCTCCAGTGGATTTTCAGAGGCAGTTATCACATGGGAGGAGATTGCCCATCCTTCTCCCACAGGGTTGATTAGACTTAGTAATTTACTAACTATATTAATCAATTACAAAAACTATTATAAAACACAATTTCTGTGCATGATTGAATGAAACACTAGCATGATTTGTAAACTTACCAAAAGAAAAAAAGAGATATCTGCTCTCTCATTCAAATCTTCTAGTCTTTTTTCCATCACAAATCTTTTACCCTCATCCAGGAAAAGAAGTCCAGTTGTTCAATTCTTTCCACTCAAGAAATGCTGAGCATCTTCTTTCCTTTGGTGTTCTAATACAGCTCTTTGCACACTTTGTTATAAAACATTGCTTTGTCTTCTTGAGTTGAGTTTTGAAATCCTCTGTCTGGCTTCTTATTTCTTATTTCAGCATTTCCTCCTGACCTTGGCTTGTCTACATTCTAGCGAAATTTTCAGTCTCTTCTGACATCTACTTTGGTCTGTCTTTCTTCCCTTTCTTGGTAATGACTTTCTTCAGTGATAATGTCCTTGATGTCATTCCACCGCTTTTCTGATCTTAGGCCTTAGTGTTTAATGCCCTAAACCTGTTCTTGAGAAGGTTTTTAAATTCATTTAGGATAGACCCAAGGTCCTATTTTGGTTCTCATGGATTTGTGCTCATTTTCTTTACCTTTGATTTTAACTTACATATGAGTAATAGATATCTGTTCCAGAGTCAGCTCCTAGCCTTGTTTTGACAATTTTGTTGATAGTGAATTTCTCTATTAACTCATTGCACAAATAAAGTCAATTCGGTTCCTGTGAGAACCTTCAGGTGAGGTCTACATACATATTTGATCTTTTATGTTCTTTTTGTGTGTGTTTTTCTTAAAAAGAACTGATTAATAAATTCAAGCTTCCAATATCAACACTAAAGGATTCTATGGGTAAAATATTTAGTGATTCAAGAAGCATTAAAGAAGATGGAAGGAACATACAGAGTTACTATAACAAAAACAATTGGTCAACATTGAAATATTTCAGGAAGTAGCATACAATCAAGAACCAATGGTGGTGAAGGAAAAGGTTCAAGCTACACTCAAGATGTTGACAAAATAAAGCTCTAGGAGTTGATGAAATATCAATTAAAGCGTTTTAACAAACATATGTATCCTAGCATATGCCAAGAAATTTGGAAGACAGCTACTTAACCTATTGCCTGGAAATATATATATTTGTGCATCGTCCAAAGACTGTGATCAAAGAGAATGAAGAAATTATTGAATAATATCATTAAAATAAGATACAAACAAAATACTGCTAAAGATTATTTTAAGAAGATTAAAAAAATACATTAACAGGGAACTTACAGAAATTTAAGCTGAATTCAGAAGAGGCCATGGAATGGACAACCATTACTGATGTCAGAAAGAACTTGGCTGAAAGCACAGAGTTCCAAAAAGATCATTATTTGTGTTTTATTGACTATGCAAAAGCATTTGACTGTGTGAATCACAATCAATTATGGCCAACATTGAAAAGAATGCGAATCCCAGAACATTTAATTGTGTTAATGAGAAATGTATAAAAGACCAAGAAGCAGTTGTCTAAATAGAGCAAGGAAACACTACATGGTTTAAAATCAGGAAAGATGCATGTTAAGATTGCATCCTTTGTTGATTATCTATTGAATCTATATGTTGAGCAAATAATTCAAGAAGCGGGACAATATGAAGAAGAAAAGGGACATCATATTGTATGAGAACTGAACAATCTGTTATGCAGATGACACAACCTTGTTTACAGAAAGTTAAAAAGACTTGAAACAGTTACTGAAGAAAAATCAGATTTTAGCCTTTAACATGAACTACATCCCAACATTGAGAATACCAAAATCCTCACACTTGGACCCATAAACAACATCATTATATTGTAGTTGTGGTTATGTGCCCTCAAGTTACTTGTGACTCATAGCAACCCTATGTAGAACAGCTCTAAACCCTGCTCTATTCTGTGACAATCTTATTGTCTGATACACCTACCCCCCCCCCATTATCCCAGTCACTGAATCAATCCACCTCATTGAGGGTTTTCCTTTCCACCGTCTCTCTACCTTCACAAGTATGATGTTCCTCTCCAAGGACTGGCCCCTCCTTGCAACATATCCAAAGTATGTCAGATGGAATTTCAGAATCCTTGCCTCCATGGAGCAGCCTGGTTTAACCCTCTCTAGGGTGAAGCTGTTTGTTCTAGCAACCCATGGTATATTTGATTCTCTTCTCCAGGACCACAGCTCGAAAGCATCAATTCTCCTTCTATCATCCCTATCATTGTGCAGTTTTCTGATCTGTAGCAAGTAATAGTGATGACCATAGCCTGGATCAGGTGCACCTTAGTCTCCAGACTGATGCCATTGCTCTTCAGTACTCTGGAGAGGTCCCTGACAGAAGACTTTCCCAATGCAATTTGTCTTTTGATTTCCTGCTGCTGGTATCAAGAGTGTTGATTGTGGAACAAAGCAAACTAAAGCTGTTGACAATCTCAATCTCTTCAACATACATCATGATGCTGCCAAAAAATGGTCCAGTGGTGAGAATCTTTGTTTTCTTTATATTGAGCTTCAATCCATATTTAAGGCTGTAGTCCCTGACCTTATGCAGCAAGTACTTCAAGTCCTCATCAGTTTCAGCAAAGATCATGTGTCATCTGCATAATGCAGGTTGTTGATAAATATTCCTCCAATCCTGATGCCCCATAGATGGGGGGTGGGGGGGAGTCTATTATCAAATGGCCTTACAGCCATCCAGTTTGGTGAGAAAGATTTTGTTTCTTTCATAGGAAACTAAAGGTAAAGGACTTGTGAAAAAAGATGCAAGTAAAGTTAGTTAGAGCTCAAGTGTCTTCATTTCTGGGACCAGTCCTCCTTTATTACTCAATCTTTGGCAACTGTTATTGAGCACTTACTGTGTGCACCAGGTGGGTGATATTGTTCTTCTCTACAGAGAGCTATTGATTTTAATGCAAGGGACAGGGAGAGGGACAGACAGGCAGACACACACACACACACACACACACACACACACCCAGGAGAGAATAAAATAGATGAATGGGACCATCTAAGAAACAAATCCCTATGCACATCAAAAACTTTTCCATCAGGGTAAAAAGGAAACTGGTAGACTGGGGAAAAATATTTGGTAAGAAAATTGGACAATGTTAAGAAAGAAATGGCACACATAAATATTGACATACTAGGTATTGGCAAAGAGAAATGGTTTGGCATAGGACATTTTTTAATTAGATGATCATGTGATCTGCTATGTTAGGATGAAAAGGTAAGAAAAAATTGAGGCTGCTTTCATAATTAAAAAAATCATTTCTAGATCCATCTTGAAACACAATGTGGTGAGCGACAGGATAATATCCATATGCATACAAGGAATTCCAATGAATACCACTATCATTCAAATATATGCACCAAAAACTAGAGCCAAAGAAGACGAAATAGAAAATTTCTACCAACTCTTGCAGTCAGAAATTGAACAAACGTGCAATCACAATGCATTGATAATAATGGGTGACAGGACTGCAAAAGTTGGGAACAGGGAAGAAGGATCAGTAGTTGGAAAACATGGTCTTGGTGACAGAAGTGAGGCTGGAGATACAATGATAGGATTCTGCACATTCAATGATTTATTCATTGCAAATACCCTTTATAAGAAACACAAACACTGGTTTGAATCCACCAGATGCTCTGCTGCAGAAGGAGGGGCAATCTCTTCCTGTACCTGTCAGATCCCATTTAGCAGTACACACAAAGAAAATAATAAAATTTTTATTAAAAAGAAATGCAAATGCATGCCATACACATGGATTTCACTTGATAGAATGCATGTTTGTTGTTGTTGTTATGTGCCGTCGAGTCGCCTGTGACTCATAGCGACCCTATGTACAACAGCCCTAAACTCCGCTCTGTCCTGTGCATCGCACTGTCTCTGACACTCCCATCCCAATTATCCCAGTCACTGAATCAATCCACCTCATAAAGGGCCTTCCTCTCCTGCGCCGTCATAGGAATCAAATAAATTAAATCTGTAGAAAGAATTGCTGGAGAATCTCAATATCAACTGTAAAAACTAGGCCAGGTGCTAATTGTGGAACAGACACCAACTACTTGTATGCAAGTTCAAGCTGAAGTTGAAGAAAATTAAATCAAATCCACAGGAACCAAAATTTAACTTTAAGTCTATCACACTTGAATTTCAAAGCCATCTCAGGAACAGGTTTGAGGCCTTGAGCACCAATGAGTGAAGACCAAATGAGCTCTGGGAGGGTATATCAAGAATGTCATTCATGAAGAATGCAAAAGGTCATTACAAAAGCTGAAGAGGTAGAAAAGACTAAGACGGATGTCAGATGAGACTCTGAATATTGCATTAGAGCACCGAGAAGCCAAAGCAAAGGGAAGAAATTAAGGAGCTGAACAGAAGATTTAAAAGGGCAGCTCAGGAAGACAATGCAAAGTATTATAATGAGATGTGCTAAGAGCTGGAGTCTGAAAATAAAAAAGGCTGAACTTGCTCAGCATTTCTTAAGTTGAAGGAACTGAAAAACAAATTCAAGCTATGAGTGGCAATACTTAAGGATGCTTTGGGCAGAATATTAAATGATCCAAGCAGCATTAAAAAAAGATGGAAGGAGTATACAGTCACTGTATTAGAAGGAATTGGCTGACACAGAAGAACTGCATGAAACATATGAGCAAGATCCTGGGTGATGAAGGAAGAAGTTCAAGCTGCTCTGAAAGACTGGCAAAAAACAAGGCTCCAGGAATTGATGGTATACCAATTGACATATTTCAACAAACAGATGCTGCCTTGGATGCACTCATTAAGTTGTGCCAAGAAATCTGGAAGACAACTACCTGGCCAACTGACTGGAAGAGATCTATATTTGTTCCCATTCCAAAGAAAGGTGACCCAAAAGATCATAGAAATTATTAAACAATATGATTAATATCACGTGCAAGCAAGATTCTGCTGAAAATTATCCAGAAACAACTGGAGAAGCACATCAACAGAGAACTGACAGGAGTGCAGCCTGGGTTTAGAAGGGGTCATGGTACTAGGGATATTGTAGTTAATGTTATATGGATTTTGGCTGAAAGCAGAGAGTACCAGAGGAATGTCTGTCTGTGTTTCATTGACTATGCAAAGGCATTTGACTGTGTGGATCACAATAAACCGTGGTTGACTCTGTGAAGAATGGGAATCCCAGAACATTTGATTGTGCTTATGTGAAACCTATACAAGGACCAGGAGACAGTTGTCAGAACAGAGCAAAGGACACTGCATGGTTCAAAATCAGGAAGGATGTCTTCCAGCAATATATTCTGTCTCCCTAACTTTTCAATCTGTATGCAGAAGAGATCATCCAGGAGGCTGAGCTGTACAAGGATGAATGTAGCATGAGGACTGGAGGAAGATTCATCAACAACCTGTGTTATGCAGATGACACAACTCTGCTTGCTGAAACTGAGGAGGACCTGAAGCACTTGCTGCAGAAGGTCAAGGATTGTAGCTTTCAATATGGATTGAAGCTCACCATCAAGAAAACAAAGATTCTCACCACTGGGCCAATTGACAGCATCATGATGGATGTGAAGATTGAGATTGTTAACCACTTTAGTTTGCTTGGCTCTACAATCAACACTCTTGACATCAGCAGCTGGGAAATCAAGATATGAATTGGGAAAGTCTGCTGTCAGGGACCTCTTCAGAGTTCTGAAGAGCAATGAAATCAGTCTGGAGACTAAGGTGCATCTAATCCAGACCTTAGTCTTTGCAATTGCTTGATATGCATCAGAGAGCTAGACAATGACTGGGGATGATAGAAAGAGAATTGATGCCTTTGAGCTGTGGTACTGGAGAAGTGTTTAATATACCATGGACTGATAGAAGAACAAAAAGGTTTATCCTAGAGAGGATGAAACCAGGCTGCTCCTTGGAGACAAGGATTATGAAGCTTTGTCTGACATGCTTTGGACATATTACAAGGAAGGACTGGTCCTTGGAGAAGAATATCATGCTTGGGAGGTTGGAGAGACAGGGCAAGAGAGAAAGACCCCTCGATGAGGTGATTCAGTGGCTGGGATAATTGCGGTAGGTGTGTCAAAGACAATAAGGTTGACACAGAATAGAGCAGGGTTTAGGGCTCTTGTACACAGGGTTGGTATGAGTTTCAAGCAACTTGACAGCATATAACAAAAACAACAATGACATATCTGATAATGGACTCATATTTACAATTTACAGAATACTCCAGCACCTCAACAAGAAAAAGGTGAACAACCCAAACACAAAGTGGGCACAGGATATTAACTACACCAAAGAAGACATTCAGATGACAAACAAATGCATGAAAAAATGTTCAAAATCTCTAGCTTTCAGAGGAATGCAAATAAAAACAACTATGTAATATCATCTCACTCCAGAAACAATAGCAAAATTCAACAGAGCAGTAAACAACAAATGCTAGCAAGGTTGTGGAAAGATTGGAATCCTTTCTGACTGCTGGTGAGAGTGTAAAATGGTGCAACCACTATGGAAGGCAGTGTGGCGCTTTCTTAAAAAGTTGCAAATAGAAATACCATTTGACCCAGCAATTCTGCTACTAGGAATATACCCTAAAGAAACAAGAGCTCTCACTCAAACAAATATATGCACACTCATGTTTATTGCTGCATTATTCACGATAGCAAAGAAATGGAAGCAACCCAAATGCCTATCAAGAAACAGAAAAACTATAGTATATTCACACAATGGAATACTATGCAGCACTGAAAAAGAAACTCATAAAATATTACACAAGATGGATGAACCTGGAGGATATTATGATAAACAAAATTTCAGTCACAAAAGGACAAATACTGCATAATGCCACTGTTCTAAAACAAGACTGACATGGGGTTTGGGGGGCAGGGAACTATGAAAAGAAGGAATAACTAATGAATACTTCATTGGAACAGGTGAAGGAAAGAACTGTTTAGGGTTAGGCATTATTTGTATGACAAGTCCAAAATAAAATAGCATGGCAAAGTGGCCTGGGGTAGGGGTAGTGGGGTAAAGAGGAAATTATGCAACAATGAATGAATATTTTCTTTTAAAAAGTGAACTATAATAGACAAAGTGCTAGTCAATAGGCCTTTTATTGTAAGA
>NW_006399787.1:15735338-15760474 GCF_000299155.1 Elephantulus edwardii
CAACAATGAATGAATGAAAACCCAAAATATCTGTAAATGTTCATTAACATTAATAACATTTAATAATTTTAAAAAGTGAACTGGAAGTGGAAACTGGGTGGAAAATGTGAAACAATAAGTGAATGAAAATCCAACTTTTATGTGAACTTTTATGAAAATGGGAAAACAAACAACAAAACATTTATTTACTCTAACAGGTGGCAGGCATTATTTTTACCAAGCGGGAAATTAGCCACAGGAAAACTATGCTTCTCCTCAGTTTTTAGGTGTTTTCTAGCACAAGCTGAGAGAAATTGTGGGCAAGCTTATTTTAACTAGAGAAGAGCAGAACATGAATTTGAAAGGAAGACCAAATGAACAGTTTGAAAACAATAGCTGCTAACACTGGGTTAGGAAGATAGCTCGGAAAGTCTATATGTCTGCGTATGTGAGAGATACATAGAGACAGAGACGAGTGAGTGACTGGAAGTAACAACACTCTCTGAAGACTAAGCTTAGTATTGTATCAGCAAGGGGCAGGATTCAACAGAAGTACCAGAATTTCATACCAGAAATGCTGAGGCCGGTTTCAAGATCAAGACAAAAGCCTGGTCTCGAGAGAGATGTAAATCAAAACAACTATGAGTTATTATCTCACCCTGGCAAAAATAGCAAAATTCAACAGAGCAGCAAACAGCAAATGCTGGGAAGGTTGTGGAAAAACTGAAACCCTTACTCACTGTTGGTGGGAGTGTAAAATGGTGAAACCACTATGGAAAGATTTCTATGGCACTTTCTCAAAAAGTTGGAAGTAGAAATACCATTTGACCCAGCAATTCCACTACTGGGAATATAGCCTAAAGAAAGCAGAACTGCCTCCAAGCAGATATATGCACACCCATGTTTACTGCTGCTTTGTTCACAATAGCAGAGTTGGAAACAACCCAAGTGCCCATCAACAAATGAAAGGATAGAGAGGTTATGGTATATGCACACAGTGGAATACTATGCAGCACTGAGAGACAAAGAACTCATGAACTATTAAACAAAATGGGTGACCAGGGAGGATATTATGCTGAGTGAAATATCTCAATCACAAAAAGACAAATGCTGCATAATGCCACTGTTTATAAAACAGGACTGACATGGGGGTTGGGGGGAAACTAAGAAAAGAGGGGATAAATAATGTACATGGCACTGAAACAGATGAAGGGAAGAATTTTATAAAAGGAATATATGATTAAGTATTATTCAAATTACAAGAGTCCAAAATAACAGCTACAGATTAAAAGGGTGGGGGAGAGGAATGTGTAACAATGAAAGAACCTTTTTTCCAAAGAAAAAAGTGAACTGGGGGTTGGGTGGGAAAGGGGCAGGGAGGAAAGCGCGCAACAATGAATGAATGAATGGAAATCCAAGGTTTTTTATAAACTTTCATTAGAATCTCAATTAAAAGAAAACAAAAATGGCAGTTCCAGAGATTTCCCAGGTCCCTTATTTCTTAAAGGCACAATTCTCTGATTCCAGCACCAGGCTAAGGACCCAGCCATCAGCATTCAGGCTTCATCTTCCCTTCCTTGGACGGTGCCATGTATTGCACTGAGTCATCTAAGCACACAGAGACCCAGACTTTCCGAGCACGCAGATGCAAATTCTGACATCCTTTCGGATGCTCAGTAGTGCAGACAGGGGCTTGTTGATCCAATTAGCATTTAGAGAAAAGAAGAAAAAAACCTGCCAAGTTCTAGGTCCTCATAGGAAGAGATGAGAGGAGAACCATCAGCTCTGTGAAGGCTGCATTTGGCCTTCACATGGATGTTGTGAGTAGGTTAAAGGGTTGGAACCCAGAGCACCCAGGATGAATTTGCCAAAAGGTGGTTCCAAAGAAGATGAAGGGATTCTACTATTCCTAATAAACAAAAGCCTACAAATTCCCAGAGAAGTGAGAAATGAAGGCTAGAAGCCAGAACCAGGATAGAATGGAATCCTTCCTCGGGAAAAGTGTACAAGACAATAGGGCAGGTGCCAGCAAAGCTTCAGGAGTGATTGTATGGCTCTCTGGCCTGTGTTCACTTACAGGGACCGTTGGGTACAGAGTGTAAGGGAAGGCGCTGCTGACTTAAAGTTCCAGTGCAGACCACAAACAGGATTTCAGGAGGGAGATGGAGACGGACAGTGATAGGTGGGAAGGAAGAAGACTCAAGTTCCAGCCAAGGTCACAGTGTGGTGAAAGGCCCAAAAGTAGAGGGCATGGTCAGAGAGTCAAGGAATGCTGCAAAGCCTGAATGGGTGTGCTTGGCCAGGGTGGGGGTTAAAGTGAAAAGGAAGAAAGGAAAGGTAGGTCAAGAGCAGGGATTAATGACTAGGAAGAAATGTGGATTTTGTTCTGTAGGCAACGTGACTGGAAACTATCTTGACATGTCTGAGTACTCCAGCAACAATGTGGAGAAAACTCAAAGAACAAAATAAGGTCATGGAGTGAAGTAATGGAGATCTTCACTAGAAGAGAGAGCCTGCTGCTGATGTGTGCCACCGAGTGAGGACTGACTCACAGCTGACCCACGGGTGGGTTTTCAGAGGCTTAAATCACAGGGGCAGTGACTGCCCATCTTTCTCCTGGGGAGATGGCAGATTCTAACTGCCTGTATTAGGGTTGCAGTGCAACTTCTTACCTAGGCTACAGGAGATCCCTAAAACAAAGACAAGAGATGGGGAGGGGAGGGAAGAAGTAGATATGAAAGAAAGAATAGAAGAAGAAACGATATTACTTGGTGATGAGCTGAACATAGGAAGTGGGAAAGAAGATGAACACTAAGGTGAGCCCAAGTTTTAAGATTACGGGATGGGAAGAGAGTGATAAAAGCAGGAAACAGAGTGATCAGAATGGCAAATATGGTGAACAAAGGATGCTTAGGGGGAAAGTGATGGATTCAGGTTTAAACAAATTGACACTGATGTGTGAAGAGATCATCTGTGTGCCAGCATCCTGTAGGTGAGAAGACATATGACAGTCTAGCAAAGGAGACCAAGTAGACAGCTTCATCCAGGGACCTGTGGAGGAAACATATTTAAAAGGAGGGAATGTAAAAGAAGACAAGAAGACTTGAGGAAACAAAAAGTTTCTCCTTCAAAGGAAGAGAAAGATGAATCCATGAAGGAGAGACGTGGTTGGCAAGTTGAAGGAGAACAAGAGTGGTGCAGTATTACTGTCCAGGAAGGAACCTTAGGAAGAGGGACAGGGTCCTTGGTAAGGGAGTGAAGAGCCAACTTTAACTTAGCAGAATTTATTGGCTTAATAATCAAACAGTGGGAAGGATAGTGATATTGACTGAAGTGACCTTTATTGTTTTATAGCCTTCTAGAATTTATTGCTGCTCCCAGCTGCCATCAAGTCAGGCCCCAGCTCATGACAACACATTGCACAAAGGAACAAAAAAATCCTGCCTGGCAATTTCCCATCCCCACCATTGGCTACAATTTAGACCATTGTGATCAATAGGGATTATTTAACTATTCTATAGTTTTGGTGAAAAGATGCACAGCAAAATGGGTTCCCATTCGACAATTTCACATGTCATTTCAGGGACATCGGGTGTACTTTTCTGTTCACATCAGCATTCTCATTTTCAGTCTAGTTCATTCACTTTCCATTAACTTGGTCTCACTGGTCCCTAAACGTTTCATCTATGCTTTAGAGTTATTGTTGTCTATTTGGCCTCATACAAATAACTTTTCTTTTCTTTTGAGCTAGTCTGTTATTTAGGTTAAAAGGGGAGGGTTTCTGTTTTGGTGGTGTAGAGAGTAATTTAAGAGTAATAGTCTGGGATTCCATTAATCTCATTTGGACCAGTAAGTAATAGTCCAGGATTCTATTAATCTCATTTGGGCCAGTAAGATTTGACATTTTAAGTTCTGTTCTATATTTTCCCTCCTTTCAATGAGGATCCATCTATTGTGACCCTGATCAGAATATTGCACAGGATTTGAACTTAGTTCTGCCTTGAAACACATGGGTATGGGACCTTCCACCCCTGTAACACATGGGGTATGGGACCTTCTACCCCTGAAATACATGGGGTCATGAGTTGGGTCAACTCAATGCCGACTAGTTCAGGGGTTTTTGTTTCTGGGGTGTTTTTTGTTTTGTTTTGTTTTTTGTTGTTTTCTTTTTCTTTATTGTCTTCCACCTGTCCCTTTTTTGTGTGTGTTATTCTAACAGTAATTAGAGTATTAGAGTGTGTTTATAGATTCATGTGGTGGAATCTTTCTTTTTAACCCATGGTTCCAGCTTGACACTCTACAAGACTTTTCTGAACCTGAATCTTAAACAAAGCAGGCAGCCGGGCGGCGGGGGGGACGACGGGACGGGGACGGGACTGTGTTAGGGGAGAGGGGAAGAAGGGAAGAATTCTCTTATCTCCAGCAGTTTAAGTAAACGGTTTTCTCATTCTTATCTATCTTGCTTCTTAGGCCTTGAAGTGGCCCCAATTCCAGCCTGCTTCTTAGCCTGGTTTTCAGAGCTCTATCAACCCTGTGACCCTAAACCTGTCAGGGAGAAGACAGACTTCTGCAGGCAGCTTTGGGCCTGGAGAAGCAAAGGTCAGCTGAGAAGTCAGCAGGCATGCACCTTGAACTTGATAGTCTCCAGCTGGATGTCTGCGGAGCCCTGGTTCCTTCAGGTTAAGCCTCAGATCACCATCAGTAAAATGCCCCTCCTGAGGGGAAGAATCACTAATCTCATTCTCTCAGCCTAGGCTGTTAATTATAAAACACCTTTCGGGCCTCATCCCAAGAGTTTGATTAAAGGAGTCTGATGTGGGGCTTAGTCATCAATGTCTTTTTAAAGCTCTCTGGCTGCTTCTAATGCAGAGTCATGAATGCAAAACTACAGTTCTACTACCACATTTTAA
The DNA here is from genome assembly GCF_000299155.1 of Elephantulus edwardii. Lineage (NCBI taxonomy): Eukaryota > Metazoa > Chordata > Mammalia > Macroscelidea > Macroscelididae > Elephantulus > Elephantulus edwardii. The sequence continues at coordinate 15,740,228 of NW_006399787.1, forward strand.
AAGGCAAAGTATTCCTCCAGCAAGCTTTCTTTTTCAGGGCCAGTGATAGATGAAAACAACTATAAGGCTCAGTGCTAGATCTCTCCAAACTATACCAAATCCACTGTGGAGGAATCCATTCTGACTCATAGAAGATCCTACAGGGCAGGGTAGAATCTCCCTATAGGTTTTCTTCTTTCAGGTTACATTTCTTTTGTGCAGAGTAGCTGATGGGTTTGAACCACTGACCTTTCAGCTAGCAGTGAGTTTAACCATTGTGCCACCAGAATGTCTTCCGATGGCAATTACATTACGTGGACTGAAGCAACCTGATACGGCAAGCAGTTTCTGGGACATTTGTTGAATTAATCTGGAGAAAAGGCACGGCAATTGGAATCAGGAGACCTGGCTTCTAGCTGTGTGTCTGCTGCTGAGTCATTTCACCCGTCTGGACCTCTGTCTCCTCATCCAGTGAGTAGGAAAGTAGACCAGATGCCATCTAAGGTCTTCCATGCCTATGGTTTTTGAAAGTTTCAAGAAAAGGAGCTAATTTCTAACGGTGGAAGGTTCATTGTGTGGGGAGAAGGCTTTGCAGAGCCCCTTACTTTGCATCAGTAGATAAGGCTGGTGCATCCCCTACTTTTGAAACAGAAATGACTTGACTTTACCTGGACTGTTCTACTGCTCCTTGCCCTTAAGTCTGGGCTGTGTTTTCTGTAATTTGAACCCTTCAAATGGTTCCCAGAACCTTTAGCCTATTTTGTTTTTCACGAAAGGACTAGATGAGGAGACCTTGTTCTCTTGGGCCCCAGGTCTCTGGAAAGCTCACAAGGCCATTTCTAACCCATAGGGTTGATGGCCAGAACTTGGTCACTCAGGTCTCTGTCCATTCAAGGCTGGAGCTATATGGATACTGCTGGATTGGCCTCCCGCTGTGTAACAGCAAGATGCTGAAACACCTCTGTGACTCTCAAATTTACAGATCAGGGACCTGAAGCTCTCAGACAACAGTATCAACCATGTTGTCTTAGTTATCTAGTGTTACTTGATAACAGAGATATCGCAAGTGTATTGCTTTAACCAGCAGAAATTTATCCTTTACGGTTTGGGAGGCTGGAAGTCCAAATACTAGAAGGCCCTATCTTTGTCATTTCTGGAAGAAAATTCCTATTTCCTTCAACATGTACAGGCTCAGCATTCCTTGGAGATCTCCATGTGTCCTGGCCTTCCCCAGGGACAAGGAGCTTGCTAACACAGGAACTTGGGTCCAAAATTACACTCTACATTGCTGGCGATTCTTCCTGGGTGGTACTGAAGTTCCCTCCCTCCATTTACCTTCCTCCCCTTTTATCTCTCCAGAGAAACTCCCCCTATGGGGGATCAGGGCTGTGACAGGATTAAGGAGTATTGTATCCCACCCTTTTAAAAAATTATTATTCTAGTTTATTTACAAAATTGGAATGCATTGTTTTTCAGATCAGATTCTTCCAGTTTCCCTCACCCCCTCCATCCTCACTGTACAACCCCAAGGTTAATCCGCTCTCCACACACACATCCTCATCCCTCTGTCCCCCCTTGGATTCTCATACTCATTCTACAATAATGGTTCACTCAGCATAATGCTCTTCAGTTAGGGTAACAAAACCATTGCTCCTGTGTATAGTGTAGTGCATGCCATTGTGTGAATGTATCATAATTTGTCAATCCACTTCATGGTGGTTGGACATCTGGGCAGTTTCCATGTTCTTGCAATAGTAAATAACATTGCTATGAACATTGATAAACAAGTCTCTGTGCCTCAGTTCTTATTTTCTAAGGGTATATTCCAAGCAGCGGAATAGCTGAGTCATATGGAATTTCTGTGTTCAGCTTTTTGAGGAAGTACGAAACTGCCTTCCAGAGTGGTTGTACCATTTTACATGTATCCCACTCTTAAGTCTTTTAGAACTACTTGACTTGTCAGATCAGGGGGATCATTATATCACTTCCCCAATATATTATCCTGTACCTTTTTTTAAAAAAAAAGAAAATGGTGATTTGAGTGAGTGAAAGTTTACAAAGCATTTAGGTTTTTCCATACTCATTTTCTCATTTTGTTTCATAATATTAATCATAATATCCATAATACATCCACTCTCCTCCTACATCCTCTCTGTGCATACACATATTTTAGAGAGACACAAACTCACTCAATCTATGATAATGCTCTTAGCAAACAACCCAGACTCTACTGGCAGAGTTTTCCAAGGAAGCCAGCCTGGGCTTGGAAGAAATTGAGTCATGGGGCATAAGATGCCTCTTGAAAAAGGAAACTTCTCAAAAGTCTTTCTATAAGATATCCTCTGAGACCTGCTATCTACAAAGAGAGCCCTACTAAGGTTTCGAAGAGACCATTGACTTGATGCTGGAAAATTCAGATCACCAGGAGCAGCTGCAAAGACTAGCTAATGCCCTCCAAGGGCACATACAAAGGTTGTGCTCACCAGCTGGAGGGGTCTTGATGATGACACCAACCTAGTGCTGCTGGCAGTCTTTGGAACACTGCCCAGCCCCCACTCTCCATCAGGGCATATGCTGTTACTGCTGGCGCAGAGGCTGTACCATGACTGAGCCCCCTTCTACCATGGTTAGGGGTGATTCCACTTCCTGGACCTGCATAAGCATTGGAAGAGGGAACCTGATGAACTCTGAGACATACACAGAAAGTGGGGTCTCACATCTCTACCCTGGATTCACTCACTGCCTATTCATAGTGAAGAGCATTCCAGGCTCATTTAATATGAAAGTAAAGGCACTATTTTGAGATATCATTGTGGTGTACTGTTGAGTTGGAACCGACCCATAGCTGACCACCCAGCAGGTTTTCAGAGCCAGTTAATTGAACGGGAGACTGTCTATCTTTGTCCCAGGGAGGATTCGAACTACATGCCTTTGGGTTGGAGCTCCCATTTGTGATATTAGATGTTGCTTTAGTTTTCAAATTTCAAATACTTTAAACTTTTGTGCTTCATCAAATGAGGGAACATTTAATGATGAATAAAGGCCTACATTTCCAAACAGCAAAATACGTTCTTGGTTATATAAGGGAGCAGAGAAAATATGGTGGGATAGGGTGGCTACTACAGGGTTCGAATCAAAGCGCCTTCTCTGCTCTGCCTCCCTGTCTCTGTTTTGTTTGCCTCCTTCTTACCTGCTGGGAAAATGGCAAGAGGCTCATTCAAGTTTTGCAAACTAGACCTCTCTCTTTTCAATCCTTAAAAAAGCCCCAAAGAGAATTGGTTGCTATTGTGACCCAGGGTGACTCAATGTGTGTCAGAGTAGAACTGTGCTCCGTCCAGTTTCAGTGGGTGATATTTCATATGTAGATCATCAGGTATTTATTCCACGGCAGGACTTTAACTGTGAACCTTTCAGGCAGCAGCTGAGTGGTTAAGTATATCACCCAGGGGCTCCTTCATTCCACTGAGGTTATTTCCCTCTCAATAGGACCCTACAGACTGTATTAGGGTGTTATGGGCTCTGTCATCTGGTTCCAACCTGTCTTTAAAGTCCTTAATCCAGTTCTACCTGACAAGGTCCTGGTGCTGTTTCCTTGAATGGCATTTTTTTCTTTCCTTTTTTTTTTACAGGCGTGGCTTCTTCCTCAATGCCTCCTCCTCTAAGTGCTTCATCCAAGAAGCCCTCTGGAGGTTCTCAGTTGTAAGCAATATTCTGCTGTATAAAATTTCCTCCAGCATACCTCTGTGTGTTTGAGTGTGTGTGTCTCAGCCTTCCTACCTTGACCTGCCCTGGGATCATTCTCATACATGGTTTTCCCTCATGTCTATGTTCCACAAGGGAAGGGCCATGCCTATTCAATTCCAGCCCCTGGCAAAGAGTGGGCACTCAATAAGAGTACTAAACAAATACACATCCATTGTCTCTCTCACTCATCCTACTCTGCTTTGAAGGAGGGGGTGTTAGGCTCTTATTTACTTTGCAATAGCTGGGGTCCACAGTGCTGCCTAGCCAGTCAAAGGAGACTACTTTGATATAAGCTACTGGCTGGTATGAAGGCTGGGACAGTCTAGGTACTCAGCTACCTGCCCATCCAGGAACACAGGTGTGACTGGGCTCCCCTTGGCATCTACCCAGGTGATGGGGGCACTACAGCAGAGGCAACTTACAGAGCTGCAGTTCCAATTCACCTGCCCAGTTTGTTGGGAACAAGAGGCTTGGTAGTATCTTTTTCTAAGATTGTAAGGGTTCTAGAGAGCCCTTCAAAAGCTAGACTCCAATCTTCCCCAAGTTATGTTGTATTTTTCAAAATCATCATTCTTGAGTGCTGCATAGTATTCCATTATGTGAATGTAACCACAATTTCTTATGCTGAGTGAACTAACTCAGTCTCATAGGGACAAATACTGAATAAGACCATTATTGTACAATTAGAAGGATAACTACTAAAACATGTATGAGAACCCAAGTGGGGGAGGCGTCAGAGTGGAGCGGTGAGAATGGGTAGGGGAGGAAACCACATAGTTGCAAAGTTATGTGAGTGTAGGTAGGGGGTGAAGGGAATGGGAAGGACCCAGGTGAAAAGACAGGGTAATGATGGGCAAGGTCCAATGGTAATTCATTTTTAAAACAGAATGCATGAGAATGATTGTTTGAATCACAATACGAATGAGGAATAGTGTGAACCACAATGCTTATAAACTTTGTAAGAAAACCAATATAAAAGACTTATTATTTTTTTTAGTAAAAAGGTCAGTCTCCAGTGGTGATCATGTCGCAGGTTCACATTTTTGCACCTGTTCAGGGAAGTCCGGCTGGGTGCCCAGGTGTGGAGCTGGAGGACACTTAGCTTTCTCACTGGACCACATTGCAGGGCCTGCGCTTCCCAATGAGCATCTCAGGGCTGGAGCTAGTTTAGCTTCTGCTGAGGACTTTGGGTTGTAAATTAGAAATCATTTTTTCCTGAGGACTCCATATGCCCTACCCCTTCTCTCCTCCTGGATAAACCCCATGATCTCTTCAATGTATGTATGAGAGAAAGTATGTAAAAGTGCTTTCCTTAATGCCTAATGTAGTTGGCACTTGAGAAATGGTAGTACCTTTTGTTCTCTTTTTGTTTCATGCCACATATCTCCTTTTTATGAGAAAAGACAATAGTTTTGTGGAAGCCCCCAAGGCCTTGAGTGTCTCTATTAGTTTCCCAAAGCTTCTGTCACAAATGAACACAAATTCAGAGGTTTAAAATAGCATAGATTACCTTAGAGTTCCGAAGGTCAGAAGTCTGAATGATTTTCATCAGGTGGAAGTTGAGGTGTAGACCAGGCTGCATTCCTTGTGGAGGCTCTGGGGAAATTGTTTTCTTACCTTTTCCACCTTCCAAGGACTTCCTATATCCCAGACTTGTACTTTTCTTCCTCTGTTTTAAGCTGAAGACTGTACCTCACGTCACGGTGACACTCAGTGAGGTATGCCTCCCTCTTCCACATTCAAGAATCCATGCATTTAAATTTAATCCACCTGGATAATGCATCATCTGCTCCCTCTTTTAAAGTCAGTTGGTTTACAGCCTCAATTCCATCTGCACCTTTCTTTTTTGCCATCTAACCGACAATAGCCCCAAGTACTGAGGATTAAAATGTGGACCTCTTTGCAGTTGTTATTCTGGCCACAGCAATGTCCTTGCCCTAGCCACGACCAGCTCGAATAGAGGCTCAGAAATCAGCTAACCAGCGAAAGAGAGCAGGATGGGTATAATCAGTTTAGCCTAATCATATTTAATCACCTAAATCTGGGGTCTTTTTGAAAAGAAACCCAGTTTTACTATATAAGACAGGAAAAGTAGGGAAGGAACATATAGTAGGTTGGACATCAGGATCTGGTCCAGAATGACACTGTCTTTACATTTTGTTTTGTTTTTTGTTTTTAAAATTTTTATTTTATTATTTTTGTGTGAGTGTACCATCAAATCAGATCTGACTGGTACAGGAGGAGATTGTCCCTCCTTCCCCAGCAGAGTAACTGGCGGATTTGAACCATTCGCCTCTGGGATGGTAGTTGCAGCTCCTTGCAACTAGGCCACCAGAGCTCCCCTTGTCTTTACATTTTGTAATGAGATGGGATGAAAGGTTTTCGTGGACTCCACCTTTGCCAACCAGGATTTCCTTCCCTCCTTTTCTCTGGGCTGCAATTCTTAATAAGAGGAAACTTTCCAAGCAACATGGTTCTCTTGACTTTTGTAATCTCCAAAGTGAGGACAGAATTAGATGAGAGGAGTGAGAAAGAGTTGTAGAGAATAAATGCCTATCTCTGTAATGAAAGTCTGAGAGAATGACACAAAAAAAGAGAGTATGTGTAGAATTAGGAATGTCAAGGAGCTCTGTTTTGACACTGGTTAAAGCATTCATCTGCTGACTGAAAGGTTGACTGTTCAAACCCAGAAGCGGCTCTGTGGGAGAAAAATGGGGCTGCTTGCTTACATAAAGCTCTCTCTCACTCTCATTCCCCTAAAGTTGGAATCATGTATTATCTTCCATTGGATTTCTGAGGCTGTAAATCACATGACAGGAAATTTACTTTCTCCCTTGAAGCCACCGGTAGATTTGAACCCCCAGAACAGTGTGGCCTTGGGGTTACCAGCACAACTGCCTACAGATCGGGCCACCAGAGCTCTTTTATAAAAGTTTGCAGTCTTAGAAGCCCTTTAGGTGTAAGTCAGAGTTAACAGCACTGAAGTGGTTTGCATTTGGAAGGACAAGGAGCAGTAGAAGAGAGAAAAAGGAATTATAAGATGTGCTGCTGGAGATTACTGTCCTCTTTGTAGGTTTGTTTTGTTTTGTTTTTAAAAAAAATACAAGTTCTGGGTTGCTCAGTTGGTGTTACTCCACGTAAACATTCAATCAGAGGGTAGATTCACATAAGGTATTGCTACTGGCTGCCCTGTGTTGCTCTATTCAGCTAACAGGCTTCAATCTAACCTGTAAACTATTTAGACAAGAAGATACCCCATGATCCTGTGATCACTAAGTGGAGAACAAGACAATCTATTCCCTTTTGTAATCTGAGGTTTCACTTTTATTCTAAACTTAGGGCTGAGGAAACAACATGAGACTTGGAACTCTATCCTTGCAAGATCACCTCGCTTCTCTTACCTTCTGTTTCCTCAAATACAAATGGGCCCCCTTAATACTCTGACTGGGGTGTTGCTGTAAGGATCAGAGAGAATACATCTACACATCTATCTCTTGCATATAATATAGCTATCTCTTGCACAGAAGAGGCACTCAGTGAAATTGAAGAATTTCATTCTTTTAAACTCACTGTCATAAAAATTGGAACTAACTCATAGCTGATCCTCCAGCATGGTTTCAAGGCTATCAACTGCACAGAAGATTACACATCTTCCTCTTGAATATGAATCTTTAGGCTAGCAGTGCAAGTCTTTACGGACTATACCATCAGCGCTCCATAGAAAAAGTTGTTGTTCGATGCCCTTGAGTATGACTCAAAGTGACGCTGTTAACAGTAGATCTGAAGTCTGCCCTATCCTGTGAGGGCTCTGGTAGCAGAGTCGGTAGGGAGTGGTACAGCTAACTCAAAGTTAACACCTCTCTAGTGGTTTGAATCCACCAGCCTCTCTTAGGGAGGAAGATGGACCATCTTTTCCCAATTGATCCATTTCAGACTGTAGAGGTTTGCAGGTATCCTCAATTTCTTCATCTGTCTATTTGGGTTGGCAGGGGAGCAGGGGGTTTGGTATAAATTAGAATCATAGCCATGTTAGCAGGTCTTTCTTGGATGCTTCAGGAGAGTATCCTGAATCACTCTACTTTAAGACACTTCTCCAGGAAAGGCCTATTTGTTCTCTTGGAAGTCCATGGTGTGTTCTATATTCTTCTCCAGCAACACAACTCAAAAGCATTGGTTGATTTTCTGTCACCCTTTGTCATTATTCAGCTCTCAGATGCATAGAATACAATTGTGAAGACAATGGCCTGGGTCAGGTGCACCTTTGCCTCTAGACTGACAATCGTGTCCCTTTAGCACCCTGGAGGAGTCTGTGGCAGCAGGTTTTCCCAATAGAACTCATCTTTTGATTTCATGACTGCTGGTGCTAAAAGTGTGAATTGTGGATCTGAACAAGAGGAAATCATTCGCAACCTCCATCTTTTCTCCATCTATCATGATGCTGCCTATTGACTCCGTAGTAAGGATCTTTGTCTTTTTGATGTTGAGATGTAATCCATAGCGAAGGCTGCAGTCTTTGACCTTCTGCAACAAATGCTTCAAGTCCTCTTCAGTTTGGGTGAGCAAAGTTGTGTCATCTGCATAATAGATGGTTGATGAGTCTTTCTTCAATCCTGATGCCACATTCTTTTTCATAAAGTCCAACATCCTGAATGATCTGATCAGCATATACATATATTGGAAAGATACATCCCTGATACACTCCTTTCTTGATTTTGAATCATGCAGTGTTCCCTTGTTCTGTTCATATAACAGCTTCCTGTTCCAGGTATAGGTTTTGCATGGACACAATTAAGCATTCTGGGGTTCTGATTCTTTTCAATGTTAGTAGTGACAACAACAACAACAACAAAAACCCAAAACAAAAGAAACAAACAAACAAAACCCAAACACTTTGGAATTTTATATTCTGGTTCTCAGGAGTATTTACTGGTCTTTGTTTTTCTTTTTTTGTACTATTCACAACGAATTATCTGGTCACTCCTATATGTGATAAATAACAGGACTTATTCCCATAAATTGAAGAGGAGAAAATTTGCTTGCATGTCCCCTTTCAAAACATTAATGTGGTCCTTCTGCTCTTTATGACCAGGGTCCTGTAAAAGTCACACAAGGCTCACGAAATGGTTTTTGTCTTGGCAAAGTTGCTTAATTCTTCATTTGGATTTAAGTCTCCCCAGCCTGGCAATGTCCAATCCAATAACCACTAGCCATAAGTGACTATTTAAACTTAAATTAATTAAACGTAAATTAAGGTTATGTCTCAAGAGTAGCACTAGTTACATTCCAGGTGGTCAATAGTTACTTATGACAAGTGACTACTATAGCAAAGAGCAGATTACAGATTGTTTCCATCATTGCCTCAGACTGAGTCACCCAACTGATAACCAAAACCTTACAAAGAGTCAGTCTGGCAGCTGACACCATTGCTGTCATTGTTAGGTGTATTGAGTTAAATTCAACTTACAGTGACCGTATACAACAGAAGCACTGCTCGTTCCTGTGCCATCCTCACACGCACTGCCATGTTTGAGAGATTGTTGTGGCCACTGTTTCAATCCACTTAGCTGAAGTTCTTCCTCCTTTGTGCTGCTGGAGTGCCTACCCTAATCACCACTCTGATTAGGTCATCACCTTTTAGTGAGGATCATTTCCTCACCAGGACCCTGTTCCTTGGGAGTAGAGTAAACTGATGACCTACAGGTGAGTAAGATTTTGTAACCCTGTCTCCCTGAGCTCACAAAGGCTCCACTGAGAATTCCTTTCCATCCCAGTTATGCACCAGCAGCTCCTGGCTGATAGATAAACTAGTTACTATTCTTAGCAGGAGATGTAATAATTTGTTCCTCAGATGCAGGCTGTGAATCGAAGCCAGAAAACCTAGCTGAGAGTCCCCTTCAGCACTTTCTACTGGAGCAATTAAAGGCTGCTAGCCTTCCTCTCTTTTGTAAGCCACAGATAAGCAGACAGGCCTGTCGCTGCCACCTTCTCTGCCTGTCAGAATTCTCTCACCCATTTACTCTTTTCCACTTTATCAAATGCCTCCTTCCTCCAGGACTTCTTTAGCTCCCACTTAAGCCCCTCTTAGCACTTTCTTTGCAAATCTTTACAATCACTTAGCATACTGCTATATCAGAGGGTAATGTCTCTTGTACCCAGCCCAACTCAGGCTAGCACATTTTAACGATATTGCTGTTGTCATGTGCCTGTCAATTTTTTACTGATCGTAACTCCATGTGATAGAGCAGAGGTACCCCACAGGGTTTTCTTGGTTGTGATCCTACCAGGCTCAAAGCATCAGAACTTTCTCCTCTAGAGTGGTTGGGTGGGTTTAAGCTGCTAACCCTTGAGTTAGCAGCTGTGTGCTTAACTGTTATGTGACCAGGGCTCCTGCACTTTGCTGTGGCAGTCAATAGCTCTCCAGTCAGGACTTGATTCTGGTAAATAGTCCTCACTGAGATTCTGTGTGATGTAGCTCTGTGTTGGTGTGAAGACTGGTCTACTATTAGAGTTAAAAACGAAATTGTCATTTTTGTTGTGTTTGGGGAGAATACTGTTCTGATTGGTACAGCACTTGTCAGTTTGCTGTACTGAGATAACTTGTGGGTTGCTGTGATACTGAAAGCTACGCCATTGGTGTGTTAAATGCTTCCAGTGTCACATGAGTTTGTTGAAACAATTTATGTTTTATAATTTTTTTTAATTAGAGGAAAGTCTTTTCCAATCTAAGCCAGATCTACACTAGATGTATGACCTACACAAGATGGAAATACTGTTCATTTCCTTCCTAAGTGCAAGATGCCAGGAAATAGTACCTTGAACTTCAGTGGGCCTTTGAGTTTCTATGGCTTTTCAAACCTGTGCACCTTTTTTTTTTATCTTAGAAGAAAAGGAAATAAAATAGCTAACACAACATGGTAACATACATGGACTAGTACAAGGAAGCCTAGAAAAGAAGCAGTTGAATATCTTAATCTTTTGGGTCTAATTAAAAGAACTTCCACTTTCTTACCCTCTCAAAAAAACTTTTCCATCTGCTTCTGCCTCTTGTAACTGGGCTCTTTCCTCTCCACCTTTCCAGTCATTTTTCTATCTTCTTTTCAAACCCCTGGCTCATCTTCCTACTTTGCTCCAACTTCAGCCACTCTGCCCTTCCTTAGACCACTCTGAATGTGTTAACGTCCTAGAAATGGGAAAATACTTTTTTTTCCTTATTTTTTTATTGGCTTGCATTTATTTATTAATAGACACTGTGTTTTTGTATATGTATTTTGTGTTTTATAAAAGAATTCATATTTTCTGAAAGTCTAACCCTGCAGCATACTTACTATGTTTCCGCCATGGTCTTTGGGTCAGAAAAGCTTGAATCTTATACCTTTGAACCCCTGTTATTTCTCTGACACAAGCAGAGAAACTATATGCTCAAATTTGGAAGATACCACCAGTGATTTGATTTCATAAATGAAGAGCAAAGACATCTTTCTTGGCAGAAGTGCCGCCTGAGGTTTTCATAAAAGTGAGGATAGTGAAGCTTTGTCTCACATACTTTGAACATGTTGTCAGGGAGATTAGTCTCTGGAGAAAGACATCATTCTTCGTAAAGAAGAGGATTATCGGAGAAGAGGAAGATCTTTGCTGAGATGAATTGACTTAGTGGCTACAGCAGAGATTGTGAACATGACAAAGGATGGGACAGTGCTTTGCTTTGTTGTACATAGAATTCCTATGAGTCAAAGCTAATTCAGTGGAAGTTGCCAACAGCTACATCTGAAAGTTGGTTTTATAACCCTCATAATGAATGAGGATAACAGAAGAAGGATAGATGCCTTTGGGCTGTGGTGTTGGAGAAAAGTACAGAACATCCCATGGACTGCCAAGAGAACAAGCAGATATGTCTTGAAGATGTAGCTAATGTGATCCTTAGAAGCAAGGATGGTAAAACCTCATCTCACATACTTTGGGCATATTGTCATGAAGGGCGAGTCTTTGGAAAAAGACATCATATTTGGAAAGGTGGAGAGTCAGCAAAAGAGATGAAGAAACTCAACAAGGACTGATTGACACTATGACTTTAACAAGGGTCTCAAGTATATCAGAGATGATAAAGAAGGCCCAGGATAGGGCAAGGTCCAGATCCATTATTTATAGGGTAATTATGGCACACCACAAGAGATAGCTTCATGCAGATAAAATACTTGTGCCCACCAAAGGGATTGGATAATATTGCTAATGGTGCACAGCCTCCCTATGGTGCTATGAAATAAGGTATATGTGAAGTGATTGGTCATCCTGGCTGGGTTAAAAGAATGAGTCCCAAAGCAGAGGGGATACCTCACTACCACCACGAGAGAAGATTTAGACGTGGAGGGCATCATTTGGACTCAGGGATCCTGCACTGAGAACCTCCTAAACTAAAGAGATGACAGAAAAAGAGATGTAATACTGAATACCGTTCAAGAGCCGGGAGATGCGAAGACAGAGAAATCAGGGCAGGAGAAAGGTGCAAACCAGTGTTGGTTTTGTCCCACCAAGCAAAGAAGCTGTGATGGATATGTCAGTCCATGGAGTCAAAGAGTTGAGCGTCTTTAGGCAGGAGGCTTGCTAAGAGAGTGGAGTGATTCTGGGCATTTACTGGTGGAGCTAAAGAGCTTTGTAATGCTTGCTTGAACAGAGCAGAGGTCAGATCAAGAGAAACAGGAACCAAGAGAGAGAGAAAGGCTTGCTGGCAGGCAGAGCTGAAAAGCTGTCCTAATCAAAGAGTTGTATCATGAGTTCTTCCTGATACTGAATTGTAGCCTGTTATTTCCATAAAACCCCATCATCTTGAATACAGTCTGTGTATTCTCTGTGACTTTTGCAAGGATTTATCAAATCCATTAGAGAAGTAGACAGTGGATAGGAAAGATGGCTGATGTTGGAATAAATTTAAAAAAATAGACCAGAAGAGGGTAACATGTTTGAACTTCACCTCACACTAACCAGCATTGGGTTACTGATGCTGATAACTCTTTTTCTTCCTCATTCTGAATTTAAAAGAGTAGATACTCTGTCTTAACTCTGGTGGCTTACTGGTAAGGAATTACACTGCCAATCCAGCTGCTCTGTGGAGAAAAGATGGAAATTTCCTCCCATGCAATTTATTGCCTTTGAAAACACACTACTGGGTGAGCTATGAGTCTGTTCTGACTTGATGATCCACAACAACAACAGCAATATCTTTTTTACACTAATTATTTATAATTAAAATCTTAGTTGAGCTCCATGTTGAAGGCAGACATGGTGAAATCTCTTATGTCACTTGGAAGGTGACACTCGTATCATGGAGAGTGAGAATATAGTCACATGGCACTCAAATCCCCAACTCCACGGATGCTGATTGCCAGTCCCCATCAAATCTGGAGACAAGACTTTTCCTAAGCTCTTGAGTTCTGCTAAGTAGGGAGCCTTGAGGGTTGGCAGAGACCTCAGACTGCCTGAAGGATCCAACACAGGCTAAAACCATGAATACAATTCAAAGATAGTGAAACCAAGCACCTCCAGGAACTGCTGCCGGTTGGTTGACATGGTTCACGTCAGTGTTGTTTGGGAAGGCAGAATGTGCCTGGCACATTGCAGACTCACAACAAAAAACACAGAGGTGGCTGATGTGTGAGGGAAAGATAGTGTGGACTTTCTGGGATCTGTGTTGCTTTTGCATCTCACTCCCAGGCTCACAGGACAGGGTCCTAAACCACCTGAAGGGGAAGCAGAGAAAAGCAGCTGCAGAGGTGGCTCTATTTCCATAAGGGGAAGAGAAGTCAGACCAACTAGACAGGGCTAGGGCTCCCACCGGTCAGGGGAATGCAGGCTAGAGCTGGGCAATGGAAGGCAGACGGCCCCTCCTGCTCAACTCCCTGCAGAAGCATCTCCACAGGTCTTACCAAGTCCAGCCACACTGCTAATTGGGGCGGGAGGGGGTGGAGAGATTTCTGCCTGCTCCTCTGGAGGGAGGCTTCTGCAGCTGCTGCCGCCCACCCAGCCCCAGCATCCCTGTCTTCTTGCCAAGTCTTCACTTGCAAATTAGCCTGTCTCCCCCATGCTTGATGAAATCACGCACTCCTGTTGGATTTTTCTCCCTCCGCATGAGGACAGAGATGACACCACACTACAGACATATTGAAGAGCAGAGAAAGGAAAAGCCAGCTATTTTACCACCAGCCAAATGCTATCGTGTCCTCGGTCTGCCAGGTCTCAGTTGTTGTTCAAAGTAACCGGCCAAGGTCTCTGGGCTCCAAATCACTTTCCACACAAAGGCCATCATTAACCATCTCACACCCACTGCAGAACCAACAAATGGGACTCCTCCTGGGCTGCCAGCAGGAGTAAAGGCATATTGGTTTCCTAGAGCTGCTGTGATGACATATCACACTGTGGGTGGCTTGAATCCATAGAAACGTATTGTCATTCTAGAGGCTGTTGTTGTTTGCTTTTGAGTTGGAACTGACCCACAGCTCAACCTCAAACAGGTTTCCAGAGGCAGCAATTCAGAAATTCTGGAAGTCGGAGTTGTGAAATCTAGGAGTCATAATTCAGAGGTCAGCAGGCCCGTGTTCTCACCGAAGGCTCTGGGAGAAGGCCTGCCTTGTCTCTCCTGCTTTCTGGTGGCGCAGTTGTTCTTCTGTTTGCTGCTGCAACATCACTCCAGTCACTGCCTCTGCCTTCGCTTCCCTATCTTCCCTCTATCTTTCGCTTGTTTTCTTTTATGGACCCACTTAGGGAGCTCTGGTGGCCTTGAAGGTAAAGAGTTGTCAATGACAGACAGTTCAAATTCACCAACTGCTCTGCAGGAGAAAGATGTGTAATCTCCACTGTGCAATTTGCAGCCTCTGAAACCTCACTGAAGGAACAGATATAAATTGGTTCTGACTCAACAGTACGGAACATCTCATCTCGGATCAGGACCCACCCTACTCTAGCATGACTACATGTTGGACAAGGCTTCCAAACCATATTTCCCAACCAGGTCACACTTATAGGTACGAGTGGTTAGGCTTTCAACATATTTTTCTGAGACCACAATTCAGTCTATAACAGAGAGGGAAAGTTAGTCTGAGAGAGCTGCAGAACACATTCACAGCTCTTGTCCTATTGAACACATAAGAAGAGAAGTGCTGAATGGGAGTTGCTTATTGAAGGGATAAATGCCAAGGATTGACACCTTGCACTTGAACTTGGTTGAGCTGCTTTACCAAGCTGCCCACATTGGACAGACCTCAAATACTACAGGTAGCAGAGATTCAAGTCCTCCCCATGGTCCCACGACTTTTCTGTGACTGGCTCTGCCCTTCACCTTCAAAGTTCCATTGGTGATACATAGAGGTCATTGTTTCTGGGATTAGACAGAATCCCAGCCATTCACTAGGTTATACTGAACAAGGAGTGAGAAAATTGTCCTAGTCCGCTTCGCACATCTCCCGCCTGCTCTGGAGGGTACATGGACTTATGGACTCTGACAATGAACTCTGTCTTCAACTTAGTTTTTACCCATGAAATCTGAGATTGAGACTCTGGAGTTGGATACGGGAACTATGGCTGTGGGTTCTTATCAAGGTCTTTTCTTTTACTCCAATTCTGCAAAGAGGTCACTGGGTCACAGCTCAGCTATTAATAAAATGGTACACTGGTTCCTAGCCTGCGTTTGTCACTTTTGTTTGTGCATAAAATAAGGCAGCATGGGAGCATTTTTGGTCCCTCTTCATAAAATAATCAAAGTGCCCAGGAGCATTCTCAGATGAATTGTTGGGGTATTTACTGCGAGTGTTGCAAGCTCAGACAATGAGCCTCAGTTGTGGGCCCGAACACTTAGTGAACGAGCTCCAATATTAACTAGATCCCTGTTTTTACACCTTAACGTGCATATGCTGGAGTGCTTATTCAGGAGGTTGGGGTAGAGCCCCAGGTCCTGTCTTTCTAAGAAACTCTAATGATGAGCCTGATGTTGGTCTACAGATCATAAGTTTCACAGCCAGCATCCAGACAGTCTCACCTGAATGCCCAACTGCAAAGGGACGTCCAGTTCTTCCCCTTCACAGGCTCACAGGAACTGCTGGGCTCTCCCGTCATGCACTAAGAGACTCCTGACTTGAACATTAGGCCCAGGCATGGTGACCTGCGGTGGCTGCAGCCCAGGATAATCGCAAAGGCAGCAGGTCCTCCTGACCACTACCCCAGCCCACAGCGGGGAAGTGACAGGCTGCTGATTAAGCATGAAGGAACATGAGCCAGCTGAGATCAGCCATTCACCATGGGCTCCCTCAGTGCAGGAGAGGACAGGCACCATATGCCTCTTGCTCAGCGCCTCTGACACCCGACTCCTGCAGGTGATGGATGGGCCCTGGAGCATCGCCAACAACGCACAAGAAAGAATTTGCTGCCAAGGCACAACCAACCATCCTCAAGTCCCTCAGCCCTCTTGAGTCAGAGAGCATTTATTTATTACCATTGCTAGATGTCAAAAGGAAGCCTGATAAGTTGGCAGCTTGAATCCACCAGCTGCGTCATGGGGAAAGACGAATGCTTTCTCCTGTAAAGATTTATAGCCTTTAAAAACCCCCAACAAAAACAAAAAAACAAAACGAATGGAGACTCACTATGAATTTGAAGTGACTTGACAACAGTGGGCTCATTTTTGGTTTAGATGCCAAATGGAGGCCTGCTCGTGTAGTGGGTGAGGTGCTGGGCTGCTAACCAAAAGGGCTGGGGCTTGAATCCTCCAGCCACTCCGAGGGAGGAAGTCTCCTGTCAGGAATATTTAAAGCCTTGGAAATCTGATGCAGGGCCACAATGAGTCTTTGTCAACTTGAAGGCAATGGGGTTGGGAAATAGGTGCAAAGCACTATCCTATGAACACACAGTTTGAGGACTAAGGTGCGTCTGAGTTCGGCCATGGTCTTTTTTTGACACTTACTATGCATCTGAGAGCTGGACAATGACTAAGGCTGATAGAAGCAGAGTTAATGCCTTTGAACTGCGGTGCTGGAGAAGAGTGCTAGATATCCCATGAACTGCCAAAATAACAAGCAGATATGTCTTGGAAAAGATGCAGCCTCCGTGCTCTTTGGAGGCAAAGATGATAAAGCTTCATCTCACATATTTTGGGTGTGTTGCTAAGAGAGGTTATTCCTGGGAGAGGGACATCATGCTTGGGAAAGTGAAGGGATGGTGAAGTAGAAGACCCTCAACCAGGTGGGTTGACAGACATAGTAGCAATGGACTTGAGTGTTTCAGAGATTGTGGAGATGGCACAGGATAGGACAGGGTTCGGATGTGTTGTTTATAGGGTCATTATGAGTCTTACACCACTTGACCTCACCTAATAATAACATCATGAACACAGAGGTGATTCAGACCTGGTCTTTGTCTCCGGGAATACACTACATTGGGACTTATGACGCCTAGTAGGTCTAAGTAAGTCCAAATCCACTCAGAAAGGGAGTTTTCTATTATGAATGTTATTTGGTGTCACTGACTCAGATTCACAGTGGCCCTGTGTAACACGAAAGTCTGCCTCATAGGATTTTCTAGGCTGCCATCTTTACAAAATAGACTAGATCTTTCTCCCATACTGTGGCGGGGTAGGATTGAACTGTTAGCTATTGCACCACCAGGATTTCTTATATGTTAGTAGCAGCAGATGCAAACAAACCCCAAACAGAGAGAAGAAGAAGTTATTCATTGTAAGTAGAGAGAAGCTCTTTGTAGGAGGTGGCATTATGGACCCAGTCTTAAAAGAAGAGCAAGATTATGGTAGGTGGGTAGAGCAGAAAAGGTCCAATTCTAAGTGGGGGGAAGATGAAAAGTATGACTGTAGAATGAGTAATTTGTATATGCATCTCAGGAGGGATTAGGAAGTTAATTTGTAGAAGGACAATGATTAAGAAAGACCAAAGAGGATTTGATAACTTCAAACTGTGGTGTTCAACAAGAGTATTGAATTTATCAAGGACTCACAAAAGAACAAATAAATTAGTCCTGGAGAAAGTGCAATTAAGGTGTTCCTTAAGGGTGCTGAAACTTCATCTCATGAGCTTTGGTCATGTCAGAAGACAGTCCTCAGAAAAACGATATCATACTGGAAAAGGCAGAAGATCAATGAAAGAGGGGAAGACCCTTAATAACATAAATGGATATAATGACAGCAACAATGGACTTCAGCATGGTGGAAATCACAAGGATGCTGTAAAATTCAGATCTGCTGTTCACAGGGTTTCTATGAGTTATTGGATGGATGGCATCTAACAACACGTGCTGGACACTCGGGATCTGGCTCCAGGAAGTGATAAAATGCAGTCTCAAAATGATAACATATTTGTACATCCTAAAACATGCTGACATCACTGTCTTAAGATACTACACGGCAAGGACCTTAACAAAAATAAAAGGCAATATAAAAATAGAAAAACCTAGATCCGGCAAAGTGGACTCTAATTCCTGTTCATCTCATGTGCATCAGAGCAGATCTGTGCTCCAATGGGTTTTCAAGCAGAGTACCAAAATTTTCTCCTAAGCTATTTCTAGATGGACTCAGACCTCTGGTCTGCCATGTCACCACTGAATGTGTGCACAATTTGCCCCACCTTGGCACCCCCAAAGTTGTTAGGAGTTTAGAGAAAGGACATATTCCTTTGGTCCTTATCTCTGGATAATTATAGGTCACTCAAATATGGACAGTCTATCTAATTAGCTAGTGTCTGATTTCCTAAAAAAGGCAGTAAAACTTGGTGACAGAACTGGGACATTTGGCCTTTTTCATTGTCATTCTACCATGACTTTCAGCAATTTCTCCCCACCTTGCCTAAAACTGAAGTGCATTCTCATGATTGCATGCTGTGAGGGCTTGCCCTTGACCATGTGCTCTGTCTATAAAATAGTTATCTGAATATTGTTATGAAAACTATCCTAAACCGGGAAATAAGGCCAGTAGGATATTTTCATGTCTTTTCAATGTCATATCAAAATGCTGTTGGGCAGTCTTAGCTGATGCTTCTTAAAGAGATATGCACTTTGGTGACATAACTATTTACTGTTAAGGAAGGACTCTGACTCTGTGAAGTTACAGGTTGACTTTTAGGCTTGTGTGGGTACAAATGATTCCTACCCAATAGAAAATATGACCTCACAGACTAGGCTTAAACACTCTGTATAAGCATGGTAGCCAATTTTGGTGTTCTTTCTTCAAATGGACTATATAATCCCAGTCTACACTATGTGCAGTCTGAGGCCAGCAATGGAGGATGAACAGGTGGTAGTTATCTCGAGCAAATATTTAACTTTAGAGATCAAGATGCAACCAACCCAAGTCATAGTATTTTCAATTTTTTAATAAGCATTCATCCTAGAGAGGGCAAAACCAGGCTGCTCCTTGGAGGCAAGAATTCTGAGGCTTCATCTGACATACTTTGGGCATGTTGCAAGGAGAGACCAGTCCTTGGAGAGTGACATCATGCTTGGAAGGGTGGAAGTATAGAGAAGTAGAGGAAGACCCTCGATGAGATAGATTGATTCAGTAAATGGGGTAATAGGAGTAGACGTGTCATAGATAAAGTTGACAAAGGATAGAACAGGTTTCAGGGTTATTGTACACAAGGTCTCTATGAGTCACAAGAGACTTGATGGCACATGACAACAACAACAACAATAATGTGAAAGCTGGACAAGAAATAAAGACTGAAAAGAATCGATGCCTTTTAATTTCATGAGTAAAGAGTATGGAATATATAATGAATTACCAAAAGAATAAATCTGTCTTAGAAGAAGTGTAGCTGGGATGCTTCTTAGATGTAAATATGATGAGACTTCATGCATGTTGTCTGGTGGGGCTAGCCCTTGGAGAAGGACATCGTTCTTTCTTGGAAAAATAGTGAAGGAGAGGAAGACCCTCAATGAGATGGATCAGCACAGTGATTGTAACAATCAGCTTCAGACAGGGAAGATTATGAGGATAGTCTGGTATCGGGCAAAGTTTATAACTGTTGCATATAGAGTCACTATGAGTTGGATCCAGACAGCAACTACCAACTATAAACAGCGATACAGTGGGCATTAGTTTGTGAGTTCCCATTAGCTGTCCCACTCACCTTACAACCCTCCTCCTCCTTTTATCCAAGGAGGAGGTGACTGTGCTCTAAAACCCTACCTCCTCACTATCAACCTCAACCTGGTGAGCAGGAACAACTGTTCCTGGACCAGCCTTCCAACTATGCTCCTGAGTCAACAAGGTGAAGAATAGACTTTAGCACCGGTTTAACCAGCCATTCTCTCCAGCTTTCTGAACTGGTGAGTGGTAGAAGCCAAGCTACTGACCTAGCAAGTAAACAAAAACCCGTTCCATAGTCCCTCCTCCACCATACTTGCCACTTTACTGAGTCAGCAATCAATATCACCTAGTACAACATGGCTGGAATGATCAGAGACTGGTGTCAGTGCCTGTACAGTGTGCCCTCAGTCACCCTACACAATGAACAAGCAACCTCTACGTAATGTGCAATG
>NW_006399787.1:15765335-15771210 GCF_000299155.1 Elephantulus edwardii
AATGGCAAAGGACACACCGACAAAGGAGATTAATCAGAACTGACTTTGACAAGCACTGTGGCAATTGGACAATTAAAACAGACATTCGGATGGCGGGGAAGAAGAACAAACTGGGGAGGAGGGTAGAGAAAATGGTGCAGTAATGAAAGAATGAAAACCCAAAACCCCTGTAAATGTTCATTAAAACTAATAAAATTTAATAAAATAAAAAAAACACTGAGATAATACATAGCAATTTCTCTGATTACACTATAAAAGAAGAAAGTAGAAATAATAACAAATAACTAGGAAAAATCTAATACATGAAAACTGAATAATCCTACTTTAAATCAAAGTGGAGAAGAAATTTAAAATGAAATTAAAACATTTCTAGACTCAAACAAGAATAAGAATACAACATAGCAAAATCTCTGGGTAGAGCAAAAACAGTACTCAGAAGTAAGTTCATACCAGGCAAGAATTTTGAAGCTCTGTCTCACATATTTTAGTATGTTGCCAGGAGGGACTAGTCTTTGGAAAAGGACATCATGTTTGGAAGGATGGCGGGTCAGCTCAGGAGAGGAAGGTCCTGAATGAGATATAGTGACACAGTAGCTGGAGAAATGGGATAGGTGTGTTGGAGTCAGTGAGATTGACTGAAGTTAGAGCAGGGTTCAGAGCCTTGTACATAAGGTCACTATGAGTCGGAGATGACCTGACACCACATAACAACCACAAATTATTTGACAGTAAATTTAAAACCTTAACAGGTTTTCAGAAACAGTTCTAGAAATATATTGCTTACGTAAACTAGCACAAGTTGAGGTCAAATATTTGAACAGACTCACAGCAAGTGAAGAAATTGAAAAGGTTTTAAACAAGCAAATATCTCCACAACCAAAAAGCTATAGCCCAGATAATTGCGTTGGTGATTTTGACCAAACATTCAGAGAAGAGTTGAATCAATTCTCCTCATACTATTCCAGAACATAGAAAAGGAAGGGAAATTCCCTATTTTATTCTCTATAGCTAACCTGAGGGCGCTCTGGTGACCTAGCTGTAAGAAGCTGCACAGCAATATCAAAGGTACTCAGTTCAAATCCACTAGTTGAACCAGCAATCTCCTCCCATGCAATTTACTGCCTCTAAAAACCCAAGGGTCAGCTATTAGTTGGTTCTGACATGACAGCACACTACAACCACCTCAACAACATAGCTATTATCATACTGATAACTCAAAACCAAGCAAAAACATTATGGAAAAAAAGAAATCATAAACCAAAATCCCTCATGAACAGATGTCAGGTAGATTTTAGTCCCTAAAATGTAATAGTGTATAAAAAAATACTACTTGTAAAATGTGTAGGAGTAGCATGGGAACAGCAGAGTCTAATCTCTGTTAATTTCACAAAGGTGAACAGCAACATCCACAAAAAAACCCCTCATTTCCTTAATAAAGTCAAACCTGGTCTCCATACTCCCATCTCTACTCCTACAAATTCCAGCACTAATTGTACTGCTGTACTAATGGGTTTGAAATCCTTTGCAAAAGCCACATTGATTCTCATAGAACTGTACTCATGGTTCCGGAGTTTATTAGGTATGATAATAGGCTACAAAGTAGCATCTCAAGCATGTTCCCAGGCCTTTCAGTCTTCAGCCTTGTGGCTTTTGGTCAGTGCCACAAAGCTCTCATAGTCTTTCATACACCAATGTTCACAGCAGCATTATTCACCATCGCAAAAACATGGAAACAACCCAAATATCCAACCACAATCAGATGGATTTAGAAATTATCATGCATTCACACAATAGAATAATATGCTTCGCACAGGACCAATGATTTTGAAAATCACTCCCTAACATGGGAGAGACTAGAGAGCTTTATGCTATGTGAACAAACTCAGTCCCATAAGGACAAATACTGCATAAGACCATTATTGTACAGCATGTACAAGGATCCAAGGCTATTTTCACTAGAATTACTACTAACACCTATGTTTGTCCGTGTGTGTGTGTGTGTGTGTGTGTGTGTATCTTCAAAACGGATCTGACTGGTACAGGAGGAGATTGCCCCTCCTTCTCCAACAGAGCATCTGGTGGATTCGAACCGCGCTCCTCTGGGATTGCAGTGCAGCTTCTTGCCACTAGGGCACCAGAGCTCCCTGTTTGTCTATATTTTTAAAAATAGTTTGGGAAGCACTGCTACATTACAATACAGCAATTGCCATGAGAGACCTTCAGATGAAATGACAAAGGTGGAAAGAAAGGAAAATTATATTTAAGTGGCTAATAAACATATGAAAAGATGCTCAATCATTAGACAATAATTAGAAAGATGCAAATTAAAACTACCATGAGATACCATCTCATCCTGCCAATGTCACTGATGGAAAAACACCCAAAGAACAGCCAGAACCTCATACTGATGAGGTGATGGGAACACTGGGGCTAGAACACATTGCTGGTGGGACTGCAACAGTGCACAGCCACTACAGGAAATGACATGGCATGTCCTTTAAAAAGCTGGAAATGCTATATGAACAGCAACATCCCTCCTAGACATACACCCCAGAAAATACAAGCTGTGACATGAATAGAAATATGCCCATCAATGCTCATTGCAACTTTATGCAAAACAGAAAAAAATGGGAAACAAACTAAATGTCTATACATAGATGAATGGATAAATAGTACCATATGTAGATACAATGGAGTATTACAAATTATAAGAAATAATAATAGACCCACTGGACATTTGACAACATGAAGGACATTATCCTGAATAAAGTCAGTCAGTCATAAAAGGGGAAAATGCTGTTATCAGGCCACTATTGTAAAAAAAGAAAAAAAATAAAAAATAGGTTTACTACAGAAAGAAAAACTCTTAGATTTTTACCAGAGATAGATGGGGAGAACACAAATGTTACTTATAGTGAAAGGAAAGGTAATAACAATGTAGAGAAGTCAGCACAATGTGAATATGGTAAAGGAAGACAGATACACAAGGATACAGGGCAACTACAGTCCACATACAACACACACAATAACTATCATTACAAATGCAAATTTGTGAGTATATACACAGGTAAGCATTTGCCAAGCAGGTGAGGACGCTCATATGAGAGTAGGTGGTGGTTGTTGTTAGGTGCTGTCAAGTTACTTCTAATCACAGTGATCCTGTGCACAACAGACCAAAAGAAGACTTGGTCCTGCGCTACCCTCACAGTTGTGGTTGTGTTTGAGCTCACTGTTGCAGTCACTCTGTCAATCTCATAGAGGGTGTTGCTCTTTTTTTTTCTTCTTTGTGCCCACTCTCCACATTACCAAGCATGATGTCCTTCTCTAGGAATTAGCAGCTCTTGATGTCATGCCCAAAGTAGGTGAGATGAAGTATTGTCATCCTTGCTTTGAGGAAGCATTCTGGCTAGACTTCTTCCAAAACAAGTCATTCCTTGGCAATTTATATGTAATACTCTTTTTCCAACATCATACTTCAAAGGTTTTACTTATTCAGTCCTCCTTATTCATTATGCCTCTTTAACATGCATGTGAGGCAATAGAGAAAACTATAGCTTAGGTCAGGCACATTTTAGCCTTCAAAAGACATCTTTGCTTTTTTAACACTTCGATGAGGTCTTTTGCAGCATATTTGCACAATGCGATACATCGTTTAATTTCTTGACTGCTGTATTTGTGAGCACAGATTGTAGATCTACATAAAATGAAATCTTAACAACTTAAATCTTTTCTCTGCTTATCATGATGCCATTTATTGGTACACTAATGAGAATTTTTTTTCTTCTTGGTAAGGTGTAATCCATACTGAATGAAGGCTGTAGTCTTTGGTCTTTATCAGTAAGCACTTCAAGTTTCCCTCGCTTTCAGCAAGCAAGACAGTGTCATCTGCATATTACAGGTTGTTAATGAGTGTTCCTCCAATGCTGGTGTCATATTCTTTATATAATCCATCTTGGATTATTTTTCTCAGTTTACTGATTGAGTAATGTTGAAAGGATACTATCAGGATACATCCCTTTCCTGATTTTAAACTATGCAGTATCCCTACAACCAAGAGAGAATAAGATAGATGAAAGGAATCTTCTAAGAAGAAGGAAGGTCAGCGACTGCAGTCTTCAGTAAGGATTGAGACTCAATATCAAGAAAATAAAGATTCTCACCGCTAGTACTGTAGTACTTGCATCTTTTTACTATACTGGAATTGGTGCCATAGCATTTCAAACATCAATAAGGCTACCAATGGTGGACAGGGTTTTTTTTGTTTGTTTTGGTTTTAAATAAAATATAGTGGACAGTTTTTTGTGGTTTTTAAATATTTTTTATTTTAAATTTTTTTATTTTATTATTATTTGTGTGTGTGTGTCTGTGTACCGTCAAATCAGATATGACTGGTACTAGAGGAGATTGTCTCTCCTTTCCCGGCAGAGCATCTGGTGGATTCGAACCATGCACCTCTGGGATTGCAGTGCAGCTTCTTGCCACTAGGCCACCAGAGCTCCCCTTATAGTGGACAGTTTTCAGGAGAATTTCAGACTAAGGGAGAGTAGGAAGAAAGGCCTGGTGATCTATGCCCCAAAATAAGTGGGTGAAAATTTTCTGACTCACAATAGAACATAGTTCAATTTGCTTGTTTTGGACATGCCATCAGGAGAGTTCAGTGGCTGGAAGAAGTCATCATGTTTGGTGAAGTAAAAGGCCAATGAGGGTGTGTGAGATCCTTGGTGAGTGGGACTGTAAATGCAACAATGGGCTAATGTGTTGGCAATTGTGAAGATAAAGCAGGACTAGGTAATTCTATAATATGTAAAGTTGACACGAATGGAATTGACTACCCAGAACATGGACTGTATTTCTCAGTTGCCTTTAGATGTGGTTATGTGACTAAATTGTGGCCAATGAGAAACAACAGAAGTGGTGTAGGAGAATAACAGGATATAATAGAATTTGTCCCCAAACACCATAGAATCACACCTGACACATACCTCCCAGTGTGAGATTAGATAGATTAGGCTTATGTTTCAGAAGGGGATATATTTCAATTGTGTTTAAGTCCTTGTTATTTAAAGTATTGCAACAATTAAGTAATATTTTAATTAAAATTAATATATTCACAGGATAAATTCCAAGCAGAACTGTTAGGTCAAAAGTATATGTGTTAAAATGACTTGATTTTTTAATGTCAGATTGCTTTCCACAGCTGTTGCCCTATTTTATACTCCCATCAAGGGTACATGAAAGTGCCTGTTTCCTTCTACTCTTGCCAACATTGTGCATTATTAAACTAACACTAATTGCTCATTAGGTGAGATAAAAACCCCATCATTTGAAATGTTGTATGAAGTATGATTGAAAGTCAGAGTCTTTGCATGTTTATTGCTTTTCCATACACTATCATCCATCCTTACAACAATTCTATGACATACAGTTATTCAAATTTAGTTTTCTTCTAAAATGTTAAGTAACTTGTCCAGAGGATGGCACAGCTAGCGCTGTGATGGAACCAGCATTTGAATGCAGGTCTGGCTTCTCTAAAGCAGAGTTCCTTTCTTCATGTTTGACCTCGCTGGGTCCCCATCCATCTCCTCCACAGCATATCCACATCCTCATGTTTATATGGAACAGGACCATGAGAGTATTGGGGGCTGCACAGGCCCACTGGAAAGCTGATGAATTAGAACTACCAACCTGGACTTCAGATGGTCAGAACTCATGAGTTCCTGCTTCAGACAGAGGGAGCTGAGCTGCCTTTTCTATCTTTTCTTGAGGATGAAAGACACCAAGCCTTACTGCCTCATAACCAGAGGTTCCTCTGAGTGTACCTGAAATGCCAATCTTTCTGTTAACAGCAGATATATTAACTGTTTGCACCACTGAG
>NW_006399787.1:15774925-15796704 GCF_000299155.1 Elephantulus edwardii
ACAACAACAACAACAACATATTCCTTTTATACAGTTCTCTCCCTCATCTGTTTCAGTGCCGTGTACATTATTTATCCCCTCTTTTCTTAGTTTTCCCTTAACCCTCCTGCCAGTCCTATTTTATAACAGTGGCATTATACTGTATTCGTCTTTTTGTGATTGAGATATTTCACTCGGCATAATATTCTCCATGGTCACCTATTTTGTATAACAGTTCATGAGTTCTTTGTTTTTCAGGGCTGCACAATATTCCATTGTGTGAATATACCACAGATTCTCTATCCATTTGTTTGCTGATGGGCGTTGGGTTGTTTCCAACTCTTCGCTATTGTGAACAAAGCCGTGATAAACATGGGTGTGAGCTCACTGTTATCTTTAAAACCATTCTCCTTTGGTTTTGGTACATCTCATACCAATGAGGAAAAAGGTCTTTCAGAGTGACATTGTTGCAGCATCATAATCATTCAGTATTGTGGGCAAAGCGAACAGCCTCCTTATTCACAAAATCAGAACGCCAGGGGTCTTTGAGTTTCTTCACCTTTAAAATGAAAGTAATGATAGATTCTTATCCTGTGTATGTATATGTGAGAGTGAGAGAGAATAAAAATGTAAATAAGAAGTATAAAATACTCTGCAGTGGTAGAAACTCCACAAATTTTGCTTCTCTTGTTGTTAGAAAAGGGACCCTGTTGGTACAGTAGTGGAAGAATTCAGCTGTTAACCAAAGGGTTGGTAGTTTGAGTGCACCAGCTGTTCTGAAGGAGAAAGTTGGGGCAGCCTGCTTCCCTTTTCTCTGACCTGCAGGGTGGTCATGCATTCACATTTCCTAATGGCAGTGGTTTGGTTTGTAATTTGTTGGGTATTTTTGGTTTGGTTTTTCTTTTTCAATTAGGGCTCCATTTCATACCCTTTACACATTATAAGCCTGTGAGATGTACACAATTATGTTGATCCTTCCTTTCTAGCTTTATGTATTAATTCATTTCTTGTTGTTATCATGTGCCATTGAGTCTCCTATGACTCACAGTGACCCTACGTTCAATAGCTCTGAACCCTGCCCTATCCTGAGCCAATCTCACTGTCTCTGACTCATCTGCCCCCATTAACCCCGTTACTATATCAGTCCATCTCATTCAGGGTCATCTTCTCCTGTGCTGGTCCTCCACCTTTTAAAACATGATGTTCTTTTCCAAGGACTGGTCTCTTGGCCATGTACCCAAAGTATCTGAGATGGAAATTCAAAATCCTTGCCTCCAAGGAACACCATGGCTCCATCCTCTCTAATGAAGATCTGTTTACTCTTCTTCAGCCCCACAACTCAAAAGCATTGATTCTTCTCCTTTCATCCTCAGCCATTGTCCAGCCAGCTTTCCAATGCATAGCAGGCAGCTCTGGCGGCCAAGAGTGAAGAAGCTGAACTACAATCCTTAAAGGTATTCAGTTTGAACCCACTAGCTGCTCTGGGGTGAAGGATGGGCAATCTCTTCCCATGCAGTTAACTGCCTTTGAAAACCTGCCAGTCATCTATGGGTTGATTCCAACTTGATAGCACTCAACAGCATCAGCTGATGCATAGCAAGTAATTGTGAAGACAATCTCCCAAACCAGGCAAACCTTAGTTTATAGAGTGACACTGTTCCTTGTTTGCACTTTGGAGAGCACTTTGTCCTGATAGCAGATTTCCCTAATGTAATTTGTTTTCTGTTCTCCTGACTGCTGGTGCTAAGAGTGTTGATTGTAGAGCCAAGCAAGCTGAAATTGTTAACAACCTCAATCTCTTTTCCATCTATCATGAAGCTGCCAATTGGCCCAGTGGTGAGAATCTTTGTTTGACCTTCAATTCATATTAAAGAATATAGTACTTGAGCTTGAGCGCCAAACACTTTAGGTCCTCTTCAGTTTTGGCAAGCAAAGATGTGTCATCTGCATAAGAAACGTTGCTGATAAGTCTTTCTCCAAATCGGATGCCACATTCCTTTCATAATTTCCAGCCTCTCAAATGATCTGTTCCACATATAGATTTTAAAGGCATGGGAACAGGACAAAACCCTGACATATTCCTTTCCTGATTTTGAACCATGCAGTATTTCCTTTCTTTGTTCTGAGTACTGCTTTCTGGTCCAAGCATAAATTTTACATTAGTACAATCAAGTGTTCTGTGATTCCCATTCTTCTCAAGGTTAGCTACAATTTGTTATGATTCACACAGTTAAATGTCTTTGTATAGTCAATGGAACAGATATAGAAATTACTCTAGTACTCTTTGCTTTCAGCTAAAATCCATCTGACACTGGCAATAAAGTCTCTAGTGCCTCTTCTAAACCTACCTATATTTCTGCTAGTTCTCTATCAATGTACTGTTCCAGTCCTTTTTGGATAATCTTCAGCAGGATTTTGCTCGCATATATTAGTGAGATCGTTCAATAATTTCCACACTCTGTTGGGTCACCTTTTTTTGAAATGGGAATAAATATGGATCTCTTCCAGTCAGTTGCCCAGGTAGATGCCCTATAGATTTCTTGGCACAACCTGGTGAGCATGTCCAGGGCAGCATCTATTTGTTGAATTGTCAATTATTTTGTCAATTCCTTCAGAGCAGCTTTAACTTCCTCTTTCCTCACTATTGCCTCTTGATCATATGTTGTTTCATTAAATTCTTCTGTGTCAGCCAATTCTTTTTAGTACAGTAGCTCTATGTACTCCTTCCATCTTCTTTTAATGCTTCCTCAATCATTCCTTATTCTCCCATACATTCCTTATATTTTGCAACTTGAGGCTTGATTTTGTACTTTAGATCCTTCAGTCTAAGAAGTACTGGGCAAGTTCAGCCCTTTTGATTTTCCAACTCCAGGTCTTTGCACTTTTCTTTATAATACTTTGCCTTCCTGAGCTTCCCTTTGAAATATGTTCAGCTTCTTAAGTGCCTGCTTTCTTCCCTTTATTGTGTCTTCTCAGCACTCTAGTGCAATATTCAGAGTCTCTTCTGACATCCATCTCTGTCTTGTCTTCCTTTTATGTCTTTGTAATGATATTTTGCATTCTCCATGGATGATATTCTTGATATCATCCCAGATCAGGCACACCTTAGTCTTTAGACTGACATCATTGCTCTTCAGTATGTTGGAGAGATCTCTGACAGCTCACTTGCCCAATGCAATTCATCTTTTAATTTTCTGGCTGCTGGTACCAAGAGTGTTGATTGTGGAGCCAAGTAGAGAGACTGTGAATACGGTACAGGACAGGGCAAGGTTTGCATCTGTTGTTCAGAGGTTCGTTATGAGTCATGGTTGACTCAACGGCACCTTACAAACAATAACTACTAAGAAGTTCCACATTCTACCTAATCAGACTGTACAGAAGACAGTTCAGAGCTCATGCTTCCAGACTGATATCATCAGAACATATCAGTTGTAAGATCTTTAGTAACTTCTCTAACCTAATATTCCAACTTGTAAGATGGGGTGAAAATTACAAATATACAAAGAACTGTGTATAGTTCAGGAAACTTGATAAATTTTTAAATAAATGTTAGTATCATGAGTACAATCATTATACCTTTGGGATTGACTTTCATTCTTAACAGAATGGAATTTTCCGCACTTCTATTCCTGTCTGTCTAGTACAGATCCTCTCTGCTTTCAAAGCACAGAGGCTATTGCTGGGACCTTGGATGAGCAGACAGTGAATGTTGCCTCTGGGGTTTGGTCCTCAGAATAGGATGCTGAGCCCACAGGGGATGAGCAGGCAGTGGGGTGAGGTGTCATATCTGGGTCTAGGTCTACCTGGCAGCCCCTCCAGAGCCTTCTGTGCCCACTCTGACATCACCTGTAAGAGCACTGCCTTCTCCTCTAGGCTGGGGCTCTCCAATGTCCCTCCTAACCTGCCTGTCTCTCCTCAAGGCTCCTCAGCAAGTTCAGTCTGTGTTTCCAGGATGCATTCTCTTCCTGGCGATCAGCAGCATTTTTCTCAGCACAATTCCTCTAAGTGGGCTTTTTGGCCTATTTGAAATGAAGACACAGGGGTGAAGTCATTTGGACAGACAGGAATCTGGGCCTTAATAAGACACAGAAGGGGCCAAAACCACAGTTTAGTGAACTTTAATGAGTTTCATTTCCTTCAGGGAGGTAATAGAAGCACAGCATCACAGCACCATCTTGCTGGAGCTTTCATTTCACAGTGTAGAGCAAAAGGAGAGTAAGTGCCCAGCACAAAGCCACAGAGGGACCAGACCCTTCTCCCCCACTGCTCCAACCCCACTGCTTCTGACTCTAAAGGTCCAGCTTTGGTCACCGGGGGATTATCACACTTGCCATCGTGGCAGCGGCCAAGGGAGGGCCTTTACCATGAACTCAGCATGCTCCGTCCATTATGGTAGGAAACAATCAAGGTTAATCACCCTAGCTTCCTGGAAAAATGCAATTGCAAGAGGAGAAAAAAGACAGAAACAGACTGTAATTCAGTGATTTCACTGTTTGGTGAGAAAAGAAATACTCTGGAAAATAAATACACTGGATGTCTTGAGCTGAAGGGAAGGAGCTTTTGGACTGAGGAGTGCCACAGCTGGGGGCTTCCTCTGTGCTCACAGAGCCTGTGAGGAGGCTTAGACAAGGCCGACCCATCAGCCTCTGGTTTTAGAAATTGTTGGTGATTCAGAGTCCTCCATTACCTTATGACCAGGCCGCCAGAGCCCTCAGACTCCAGGATCTTTGAAACAGTTAAGAGAAGGGCATAGTATGTTTCTGGGTCAACCAATTCTTTGACCTCTTGCCAACTGGACAAGTGTAGGCAGAAAGAACAACTGAGTTTTCGTTCTTTCTACAACCACCAGGCTGATACTGGAGAAAAATCAGGGAGAGATCAGCTGCCTTCTCACTGAGCCTATAGCAACATCTTCTTGGTAAGAAAAGCCTGAAGTGACCACACAACCTGGTTGTGGTCAAAGAAAAAGGCCTGACATGCAGACTGGAATATGGGGGTGAATCTTTACAAGGGCCTCATCTTCTCTTCACCAATTTGAAATAAAGCACATTCAGTTTGAGAAAGAATATTGTGGAACCATCTATCTGATAAGGACCTAATATTGAAAGAATTAAAAAACAAAACAAAAACGAAAACCCACCTTCGATAACAACAAAAAGACAAATGCCCCAATCAAAATAAAGAAAGTGGACAGGGTCGAATTAAGGCATGTAAGAGCTCTAAACACTGATCATTTATGATCGCCATTTTCTGTTTTTCCATATCTGGAATGAGATATGAGAGATACAGAAAAACATACCTGTGTGTGCCTATATGTGTCTTAGCTACTCATACTTCTTTTTAAAATTTGATCATAATATTAACATAGTATGATGGCATATAATGCGAATGTGATGTATACCAAACAGATCATAAACTACTCACAGGCAAATTCAAACTAAAACTGAAGAAGATTAAATCAAATCTACAAGAACTAAAATTTGACCTTGACTCTATTCCACCTGAATTTAAAAATCATCTGAGGAACAGCTTTGAAGGCTTGAACACTAATGAACAAGGACCAAATGAGCTGTGGGAGGGATATCAAGAATATTATCCATGAAGAACGCAAAAGACCATTACAAAGACCCAAGAGGAAGAAAAGACAGAGATGAATGTGAGACTCTAAATCATGCACTAGAGTGCCGAGAAGCCAAAACAAAAGAAAGAAATTAGAAAGTTAAGAAGCTGAATAAAATATTTCAAAGGGCAGCTTGGGAAGACAAAGTAATGTATTACAATGAAATATGCAAAGAGCTAGACTTGGAAAATCAAAAGGAAAATTCGTTCTGCATTCCTAAAGCTGAAGGAACTGAAGAACAAATTCAAACCTCAAATTAAAATACTTAAAAAATATACTGAATACTGAATGATCCAGGAATCATTAAAAGAAGATGGAAGAAGTACACAGAGTCCCTGTACCAGAAAGAATTGGCTGACATTGAAGAATTTCATGAAACAACATACAATCAAGAAGCAATGGTGATGAAGGAGGATGTTCAAGCTGCTCTGAAGGAATTGACAAAATAACCCCCTAAGGCCCCAGGAATTGATGAAATACCAAATGACATATTTCAAAAAACAGATGCTGCCCTGGACATGCTATGTTAACCAGGTTGGGCCAAGAAATCTGTAGGACAACTACCTGGCCAATGGACTGTAAGGGATACATATTTACTCCCATTCCAAAAAAGGTGACCTGACAGAGTGTGGAAATTATCAAACAATATCATTAATGTCACAATACTAGCAAAATCCTGCTGAAAATTACCCAAAAAATGACTGAAACAGTAGTATGACAGAGAACAGCCAGAAACACAAGCCAGGTTAGAAGATGCCATGGCACAACTCTTATTGCCAATGTCAGATGGATCTTGGCTGAAAGCAGACATATCAAGAACATCTCAAGAAGACAAAGATTCTCACTACTGGGCCTATTGGCAGTACCATGACAGACGGAGAAAAGATTGAGCTTGTTAACAATTTCAGAATGCTAAGTGCCACAATCAACACTCTTGGTACCAGCAGTTAAGAAATCAAAAGACACTTTGCATTAGGAAAATCTCCTGTCAGGGACCTTTCTAGAGTGCTGAAGATCAACGATGTCAGTCTAGAGGCTAAGGTGCACCTGATTCAGGCTATGGTCTTTGCAATTACTTGCTATACATCAGAGAACTGGACAATGACCAAAGATGACAGAAGAAGAATTGATGTATTTGAGTTGTCGTGCTGGAGAAGAGTACTAAACACACCCTGGACTGCTAGGAGAACAAACAAATCTGTCCTGGAGAGGGTGAACCCAAGCTGCTCCTTGGAGGCAAAGATTTTGAGACTCCATCTCACATACTTTGGACATGTTTCCAGGAGTGACAAGTCTTTGGAAAAGGACATCATGCATGGAAGGATGGAGGGACAGTATAGGAGAGGAAAACCCTGGATGAGATGGATTGACACAGTAACTGTGATATTGAGGATAGGCGTGTCAGAGACTGGCTCAGGGCAGGGTGGGGTTCAGAGCTATTGTACATAGTTGGTGTAAGTTGCAGGTGACTCAATGGCACATAACAACAACAACAGAAGATGGAATATAAAATCTCTATTGGAATTTGGGTATGGAGATTTTTATAACACATAATCTTTTCTACAAAAAGGATATTCCACATACTCTACAAACAAAATAGTTCCATGAACTTAGTTGTTTCAACAATCAATATAAAATTCTGTCCACCTCCGCAAACAAGAAAAGAATAATTTTCACCACTTTACTTTAAATGGCTCATATTTAAATTTTTATATTTGTTTTATTACAAATACTATCATTATAAATGAACAAATACAGAGATTTCATAAAAGAAAATTGAATGACCAAAATAGATATGACTACAAATTACTGTTTTTTTCTTTTAGATGATCTGTCATTGATTGTTGTAATGTTTATGTATTGTCAAGTTAACAACTCATAGCAACCATACGAATGGATTTGCAGCTTGCCCTATCCAGTGCCATCCTTACCATCTCTGCTATATTTGAGCCCACGTTACAGTCATTATGTTCATCCATACTGTTGAGGAAGAGTCTTCCTCTTTTTTTGCTGACTCTCCACCTTTCCAAGCCATGATGTCTTTTTCCAGGGACCAATACCCCCTAACAACATGCCCAAAACATGTGAGATGGATTTCACCATCATTATCTATGGAGTTGCATCCTGGTTGCACTTTTCCTGAGACATATTTGTTTGTTCTTTTTACAGTCTATGGGATATTCAGTACAAAACACTACAACTCACAGTTACTAGTTCTTCTTTCTCCATATTTACTCCTTGCTCAACTTTCAGATGCATAGCAAGTAATTGAGAAAGATCATGGCTTGCATTAGGTGCACTTTAGTCTTTAAACTGACATTGCTGCTCTTTAGAAATTTTAAAAATCCTTTACAGCAAATTTCCCCAATGCATTACATCCTTTATTTTCTTGATGGCTGGTTCCATGGGTGATGATTGTGGATCCCAGGAAAAGGAAATTGTTGACAATTTAAATTTTTCTCCATTTGTCATAATGTTGTCTACAGGATCAGTAGTGAGAAATTTTTGTTTTTTTTATTTTGAAGTATAACCTATATTGAAGGATGTAATCTTTGATCTTCTGCAATAAGTGGTTCAAGTCTTCTTCACTTTCTGTAAGCAAGGTAGGTAAGCGTAATGCATATTTCTGATGATTCCTCCTCTGCTCCTGATGCCACATTCTTCTTTATAAAGTCTAGCGTCTCCAATAATTTGTTCAGTATACAGATTCTTCTTTATAAAGTCTAGCGTCTCCAATAATTTGTTCAGTATACAGATTGAATAAGTATAGAGAAAGGATACAGCCTTACACACACCTTTCCTTATTTCAAACTATGCAGTGTTTTCTTACACTGTTCAGACAACAGGTTCTTGGTCAAAGTACTGGTTTCTCATGAACACAAGTATTCTGAGATTCCCATCTTCTCAATGTTAGTTATAATTTGTTGTGATCCACACAATCAAATCCCTTTGCATAGTCAATAACACACAAATTGACATCCTTCTTGTATTTTTTGCTTCTAGCCAAGATCCATCTACATCAGCAATGATATCCCTGGTAATACAGCTGCTTCTAAATCCAGCTTGAATTTCTTTTTTTATATATATTTTTCTTTTTTTACTTTATATTGGTTTGCACACAAAATTCATATACATTGTGTTTCACACATTCCTTCATTCACATTGTGTTTTATACAATCATTTCTGGCAGTTTTCAGTCTAGGTACTGATGTAGCCATTTTTTAAAATGATCTTCTACAGGATTTCACTTGCACATGATATTAATAATATTGTTTTATAATTTCCACATTCTGTTGGATCCTTTTTCTTTGAAACAGGAAAAATTTTCCTATCTTCCCATTAGTTGGCCAGGTAGCTATAATCTAAATATCTTGGCGCAGACTAGTGAGCATGACCTGGGGCTGCATCTCTTTGGTGGGGCATATCAGCTGGTATTCTATCAATTTCTGGAGCCTTGACTTTTTCCCCCCAATGCCTTCAGTGCCACTTGACCTTCTTCCTTCATTACCATTGGTTCTTAATCATATGATACTTCCAGAAATGGTTTCATGTCAGTGAACTTTTGGTACAGTGACTCTGTATTCCTTCCATCTACTTTTGATGCTTCCTGGATCATATAACGTATTGTCTATAGCATCCTTTAGTTTGCAACTTGAGGCTTGAATTTGTTTTTCAGCTCTTCCAGCTTGTGAAATGCTGAATGAGGTCTTTCTTTTTCATTTTTCAGCTCTAGCTCTTTGCACATTTCACTTTAATGATTTGTGTTGCCTACTTGAGCTAGCTTTTGAAATCTTCTGTTCATCTCTTTTATCATTTCTTTCTTTTGATTTGACTTCTCAGCATTTTAGTACCATATGCAGAATTTCATCCTTTCCTCCTTCTATTCCAGAATCTCTTCTAACATCCATTTTGGTCTTTTCTTACTGTCCCTGTTGTTGTAATAACCTTTTGCTTCCTTTTTGGTTAATGTCTTTGATATCATCCCACAACCCAACTGGTCTTTGATCCTAAGTGTTAAATGCATCCAACATATTCTTGAGATGGTTTCTATATTCAAGAGGCATAGCCTAAGATTGTATTTTTTTTTCTTGTGGGATGATTTTCATTTTCTTCTGTTTCGATTTGAACATGCATATTAATATCACATGCAAATAAGATCCAGCTGAAAATTATCCAAAAAATGAGTAGAATAACACATCAGCAGAGAACTGCCAGATGTGCAGGCTGGGTTTCCAAGAGGCTTAGTGATACTATGTGATACTAGGTTTAGTGATACTAGGGATGTTATAGCCAATGTTAGATGGATCTTAGCTGAAAGCAGAGAGTACTAGAGAAATGTCTGTCCGTGTTTAATTGACTATGCAAAGGCATTTGACTCGGTGGTTCATAACAAACTGTGCCTGACTCTGGGAAGACTAGGACTCCCATAACATTTGATTGTGGTTATGAGAAACTAATCCCTGGACCAGGAGGCAGTCCTCAGAACAGAGCAAGGAAAAACTGCATGATTCAAAATCAGGAAAGTTGTACGCCAGGGTTGCATCCATCCTATCTCCTTACCTTTTTAATCTATACGCAGAATAGATCATCCAGGTGTCTGAGCTCTATCAGGAGGACTGTGGCATCAGGACTCGAGGAAAATTCATCAAGAATCTGCCTTCTGCAGATGACACAACCTTGCTTGCTGAAACTGAGGAGGACATTAGGCATTTGCTGCAGAAGGTCAGGACTGCAGCCTTCAATATGGATTGAAGCTCAGCATCAAAAAGACAAAGATTCTCACCACTGAGCCAATTGGCAGCATCATGATAGACGGTGAAGAGATTGAGACTCAGATTACTTGGCTCCACAATCAGTACTTTTAGTAACAGCAGTCAGGAAATGAAAAGATTAACTGCATTTTTAAAATCTACTGTTAGAGTCCTCTCCAGAGTATTGGAGAGCAACAATGTCAGTCTAGAGACTAAGGTGCACCTGATCCAGGCCATAATCTTTGCAATTACTTGCTATGCATTCAGACAGCTGGACGATGACTAAGGATGAAAGAAAAATTGATGCCTTTGAGTTGTGGTGCTGGAGAAAGGTATTGAACTGTTAAGTTCATGGACTATTAAGAGAACAAACAAGTTTGTCCTGAAAAGGGTAAAACCAAGCTGTTCCTTGGAGGTAAGGATTTTTTTAAAAAAAAATTATTATTTTTGTGTGTGTGTACTGTCAAATTGGATCTGACTGGTCCAGGAGGAGATTGCCTCTCCTTCTCCAGCAGAGCATCTGGTGGATTCAAACTGCATACCTCTGAGATTGCAGTGCAGCTTCTTGCCACTAGACCACCAGAGCTCCCTAGAGGTAAGGATTTTGAAGCTTTGTATTACATGCTTTGGGCATGTTGCAAGAAAGATTCTGTCTATGGAGAGGGACATTATACTTGGAAGGGTGGATAGACACCCCAAAAGAGGAAGACCCTGGATGAGATGGATTCACTCTGACTGGAGGAATGGGTGTAGATGTCTCAGAGACAAGGAAGTTGGCTCAAGATAGAGCAGGGTTCAGAGCTGTTGTACATAGGGGGCCATTATGAGTTATAAGTGACTCTACAGCACATAACAACAATGACATGAGTAATTGATAGTCTGTCCCACAGTCAGCTCTTGGCCTGATTTTGAGCTTCTCCAATTCTTTCCACAAACGTAGTTAATCTGATTCCAGGCAGTCCTTTAAGTGAGGTCAATGTGTTAAATCACATTTTGTGTTTTTTAAAAAAGGTATTTTCAAAAGCATTTTTTCCTATTCTTTACTCTTATCAATTGTTCAACACTTCTGTTACAGTTAAACTACCAAGTAACGTCTACTTCCACACAGAAGAAGGATAATGAACCTCATCTTTCTTGAATCATTGTTCTATTCTGAGGATATTTGAGTTTTGAAATGGGCATTCTGTTGTACACTCTGTAGTCATTCACATTAGAAATCTATGTAAAGCAATGACAAAATTGGAAATATGCATGGTCTTTCATCTTCTACTAAGGATTTCTACACATTTACAAGAGTAAAATCTGTCTTTCCTGAGTGTGTAAAGACAATTTTCAAATAAAAATGAAACTATTCCACCATAAAGGCTTGTATTTAAGTCATCAGGATAAACCTGCACTAATTTCATAGATACCTTCATGCATTCTTCATCAGGTATATCAATGCTGTTTAAATAGAAAAAACTATGTGAAAGAACTTCACATGCATTTGCTCTTCTTTGCAAGCAAGATTGAAATATGTCAATGATGGTTCAACCACAGACTTTTCCTCTAGCATCAATCACTTAACCATTTCACAACTGTGACTTCTTAACCTGGAATCAACTCGATTAAAAAGACGCAAGTGAAGGAGTTTTGCTTTTCAAGGAGAGGGGCAAACTGAGGGTGGGGGTAGGGTGGGGGTGGGGTGGGCTGGGAGAAAAGTGCAACAATGAATGAATGGAATTCTAAAATCTCTATAGATGTTCATTGAAATTAATAATTTTTTTAAAAGGTGCAATTAAAAAAAAAAGAAGAAGAAAATGCAAGTCAAAGCTCCAATGAACTGTATAGCCTCACTCTCATTATAACAGCAATGGTTAAACAGATTTTAAAAAAAAAAAACAAACAACCAAAAACAACCCAAAAAAACCCCAAGAAAACAATAAGTGCTGCTAACTCTTTCAAAGAACTGGAAATCATCCAGCGCTGGACACTTAGGTTCAGAGCCCAGTTGGAAAATGAGGAGAGAGAGCTAAGGAGTGGTAGGAGGCCCAAACTTCTCTTTATTAAGGTCCACACAGACTGCAGGGCGGAGGCATGCAGTGGGCCCCACAGGAGCACTCACACAAGTGAGCTTCTGAGCCTCATCACACTAACTATAAGGAAATCTATCTTACTGAGAGCCACCCAGAGACTTTCCCACCAAATTTGTATAATGCTCAGATAAAACGTGACTCTCTGTCACCTTTTGTGCACAGGCCATGCAGTTATATTCTAAACAATGCACTAGATGCCTACTCTTATCACTCTATGCACCTGTGCAGTTGCGGCGTAAGACACACTGCTGCATCTGCTCAGGCAAGTCTGCAATCTGGCTAAAACGGCTTATTGTAAATTAAGTATATTACACATTAGCCCAAACTTGTCCGCAGTCCTCGACTGTGTGTCCTACATCTATCTTCATACTTACATAAGATCAACATTGATAACATCATGAGAGATGATGGCATTATTATATAACTGCCAAGCTACTGCAAGTCATGACCCAGTCAGGTAGACACACATTTCTATCATTCAATCAATTCTAGAAGGCCTTGAGTTTACGTGAATGAGGATGGAATGATTTGTAAAAGAATCGTGATTGCACAGAGGGAACTCTGGTGGCCCAGTGCTAAGGAACTGTGCTTCCAATCCAAAGGCACCAGCTGCTTCTCAGGAAAAACATGGGCACTCTCCTTCCATAGGATTTACTGCCTCTGAAAACGCACTGGAACAACAGCTATGAGTCTGTTCTGACTCAACAGCACATAACAAACAATGGTTGTAGAATGTTATCAATGCCAGCAAATTATATAGAAATTGTTGAACTGGCAAATGTTGAGTGCATTGTCACTACAATAAGGGAAAGAAAGAGACAAGCAGGAAATGCAAACATATTGACACCAAAGAATATGGTGAAAGTGTGAGTCTCCTTTTAAAAAAAATTCATATTTGAAATCCAGTAGACCCAGAGTCGGGGTTTCTTGAGAAGATCTGATAGGCCAGTGCCACCCAAGCAGGCAGCTGACTCACCAGGTGGTGTGGTGGGCCTTACACAGAGCTTCAAACCACAGATGTTTCCCCTCTACATTTTGTAGGCTTTGTTATGTAAATATTTCTGTTAAGTATTATATGAAAAATGGGATGACAGTTTTCTTTCCCTGCCTCATGGTGACCACATGCATCTTTTATGACATTCTTATGTAGTGTAATTAACTTCCAAGGAGGGTTTTATTAATGAATCTGGGAATTCTCAGAATGCAGAGGAGCTGTTTCTTGTGGAGGAATGGAGCCTCAGTCCCAGGGGAGAGCCATATGGGAATGGCATGGTGACCTATGGGAGGACAGGTATAGTAGAGAGTTCCTACTATACTGTTGTGGGGAGAGGGCATTGTGAAAGACATTTCTGTATGTCATGTAGGCTTTTCTAAGATAAATTAAGGCTCAGAATTGATGGAAAAACAAAACAAAAGTAAACGACTCTCTCCTCCCCAGTATCCCCCATTTCCAAGCCTGTCTCAGCTCCTAGCATAGAAGTAATAATACCTGTCTTCTCTGGGGGCATAGGCATGACATTTTGTACTGCTATTGGATCACCAAGAAAACAAATAGATCTGTCTTGGAGAGGGTGAAATCAAGTTTCTCCTTGGAGGCAAGGATTTTGAAGCTCCATCTCACCATGGCCAGGAAGGACTAATCCTTGGAGAAGGACGTCATGCTAGGAAGGGTGGAGGGACAGCACAAGAGAGGAAGACCCCGGATGAGATGGATTGATACAGTAACTAGGGCAATGGGAATAGGTGTGTCGGAGTCAATGAAACTGGCTCCGGA
This sequence comes from Elephantulus edwardii, assembly GCF_000299155.1. Classification (NCBI taxonomy): domain Eukaryota; kingdom Metazoa; phylum Chordata; class Mammalia; order Macroscelidea; family Macroscelididae; genus Elephantulus; species Elephantulus edwardii. The sequence goes on from NW_006399787.1 coordinate 15,789,125, forward strand.
CAGGGCAAGCTTTAGAGCTGTTGTATGTAATGTCGCTATGAGTCACAGGTGACTCAATGGCACATGGCAGCAACAACAACATACATCTCCTGTGGTTCAAATCCACCAACAGCTTCCTCTCATTGTGATTTACAACCTCAGTATGCAAATACAATGGGGAGGGGGAAACAAAACCCAATTCACCAAACCCAGGGTTACCCCCTCTTAAAGAACCTCTCACTCAAATGTAAATGAGCAAGTGCATGAGGTTCATTAGATAATAACACAAAAGATATGTGCCGCTGTGAGGACGGCTCAGGCGATAAGAGGGCTGACAGCCTAAGATCTGGAGCAGGTTCTCAGGTAGGAACCAAAACTCTGCTACTTACTAGCTATGGACTTATCCCAAATCATTTCACCTCTTGAGACTCACTTTTGTTTTCTGTCAAAATATATCAGTGATAGTACTTATTTCACAGGTTTGTGGCCAAAATGAAATGAATTCATTAGTACAGATCACTAGTTCTCAGCTGGGATGATTATGTTTACTAACAGGTATTTGGCAAGATCTGGTTATTTTTGGTTGTCACATCTGGAGGGTGCTGCTGGCATCTAGTGGGTTGAGGCCAGGAGTGCTGCTGAGCTTCTTAGCAGGGATTAAGACAGCCTCACAACTAAGAATTACCTGCCGCAGAATGTCAATCAGGCCGAGGCTGAGACGTTTTGTGGTGAAACACCTGGCCCACGGTAGTTCTGGAAACTTACTGATTTATGCAAAAGAAATTTCTCATGCCCCCAAGTTTCTCTGACTCACCAAAGGACTGATGAAGAAGGACCATTGCTGACGAAGGGGGTGAGGGTGCCGTCAGCCATGGTGGAGCCCTCCTGAGTCCCTCAGATGTGTACCTGTGAGCAGGTCTGTGGCCATTAGAAGGATCTGAAAGATCTTTCTCCACAACCTTATGTCTGCTAAAAAATTTATATTCCTTTATCTTTTTTTAAAAAAAAAATATGCTTTTTAACCCACTCTATCTCCCTAGGGAAGCTCTGGTGGCCCAGTGGTAAGGTGCTTCCATGTCAACACAAAGGCACAGGGTTTGAACACACCAACTGCTCTGCCTAAGAAAGATGGGCAGTCTTCTCCCATGCGATTTACTGCCATTGAAAACCCGCTGGAGAGTCAACCATGAGTCAGTTCTGAGTCGACAGTACACAGCAACAACAACACAGCCCTATCCCAGCCAACGGCTCTCCACTTTCAATAACCTGTGGACCTCCATCCCCTCTCAGTTTTGAGGGAATTCTCCATTCTTTCTGGCTTAATTCTATCCTCGGAGAAAGCAACTCTGTCCTGGAGCAGAGGCCTACCTTGAGAAGAGCTGAGCACAGGGCTCCTCTGGCAGTTACACTGTTTCAGGCAGCTCTAAACCCTCTTCTGCTGCTGCTCTGTGACGCTAAGGCCCAGCTCTGCACACTCTCTTTCTCCTGGCTCAGCTGGCTCCTTTCTGGGTTCTGATCCTGACTGTAGATAAACTCAGAAGGAGGACGTGAAGGATGACTCGATCCTCTCAGCCGTGCTCCATCAAAGGCCCACGCAGGTCATCCAGACTTTAGCTGTTGGCCCCAAACTTCCGGTCCGAGGCACACGTGCCACCTCAGCTGTATGTGCCATCCCAGTCCCCTCCTCCTCAGAACTCAGATTTCAGCAGGTCCCTTCATGCAACCTGCTGGATTCTGAGAAGCCCAGGATCTCACTCACTCTTCAGCCAGCCCTGGGACAGAAACTGCTTTCTGTGGTTACTTGAGTCCCTTTTCCACCTTCTTTTTTTCTACTACCTGTTCAACTAACTCTCCATATTAAATTCTGATGAAGTGTCTTGTATGTTCCTATCTGTTGCTCTAATATAACAACCTTGCGTAACTGTGAGTGGGGTGGAGGGTGGGGGCATATTTACATGCAGGCTCACTCCGTCTGGGCGGCAGCACAGCACCTCGCCCCCTGCCGGCTGCCTGGTGTCATCAGACACTGCCTGGGAGAATGGCCGTCCAAGTGATTGTTGCAAGAACACCGGACGTCAGACTTCCTTTACAGTAAAATTGTTCCATTGACTTTCTATTGTCAAGATTAAAACAGGGCAGTTTGCTTTTTGACCTCAAACTGTCTCTTGCTTTCCTCCTGAGAGAAACAAGCAGCCTGTGGCCTGCAGAGGCCTACAGAGCCTTCCTGTTTGTCCTTGTGAGAAGGACCAGTTTTACAAGCCAGGGCTAACAATGAATGTAAAGGACCTTGCACAATGCCAATTCAGCAAGCCCCACCTGAGGGGCTGTAACTGGCAGAGTTGCTTTTGAAGGTTTATGATAGCAGGGACTGCATTTAGGCAGAGGAAAGAAAGAACTAAAAGGACAGACATAAACAAGTACATCAGTCAAATAGCAACTGTGTGATTCTGGGACGGTATCATTATGTACAGTGAGAGACCAGGGAGCTATGAGGGTGGAAAGTCCTATTTAAATATGTTTTTCCTTACTCTTTTTCCTTCTTTATTTCTCTTCTGGGACGTGTGCGTGTGCGTGTGCGCGCGTGTGTGTGTGTGTGTGTGCATGCATGCACACTCTTTCCAAGACTCTCAACAAGATGGATTGGCACAGCAGCTGTAAAAACGGGATTGGGCCTATCAGCGATCCTGAGGATGGTGCAGGACAGGTTGAGGGCGGGGTCTGTTGTTCACAGGGTTGCCATGAGTTGTAATCCACTCAGTGGCCCCTAACAAAACAACAAACATCTTCAAAAGATGTTGAGCTCTGGTAGCTTAGTGCTAAAGAGTAGTGCTGCCAACTCAAAGTCACATGGTTCAAATCCACCAGTGGCCTCATGAGAGAAAGATGGGCAATCTCCTCCCGTGTGATTTAGTGCCTCTGAAAACCCATGGGAGGGTCAGCTTTGGGTGGATTCTGATTCCACCATACAGACAACTCTTCTGCAGCCTCCTCGAAGGTGGGATGAGCTCCTGCTGCCATCTAGTGGCAGTTTCTGTTAGCCACTAGACAGGCAAAGCCAGCTTCCCTTTCCAAGGATTTTATTTGTGAATTTGGGAGTTTTCTGACCCCAGGCTCTCTTTCTCTTCAGGAACAGACGGAGAGGCAGCTCCGCAGCCCCTGTGACCTTTTAAGGTTGTCATCACTGACAGAATGGTGTTTGCAAGCCCTGCTCCTGCCCTGGGAATCTCTCAGCTGCCACAGTTAGACCTCTAGTCGCCACGTGCCCAACAACAGTTCTGTGAAGCCAGACTTGCAGTGAGGGAATCATGTCTGTGTTATGAGTGGACCATTGTCCTGTGGAATCATGTCTGTGTTACGAGTGGACCATTGTCCAGAACAAGACAAGCTGAGAGGGCACAACAGCTAATACTGGTTTTGCATAATTAAACTTCAGGGCATTATCTTCTTTAAAGGTGGTGATTTGGTGATAGCGAGAAGACAAAGATGAACTTGAAAGTCAATAAAAAGCCCCCTTATGGAGAGATATACCTTAGAGGTAAGGAGCTCTGGAGGCCTAGTGGCAAGAAGTTGCCCTGCAATCACGAAGGCACGTAGTTCAAGTCCACCAGCTGCTCCGTGGAAGAAGGATGAAAATCTCCCATGTGATTAACTACCTGCCAAAAGGTCAGCTAGGGGTCGATTCCGACTTTACGATACAGGACAACAACAACAATGCCTTAGAGGTGTTGGGACTTGGGCTCCAGGTCACAGCAGAAAAGCAAATATTACAGAAAAGGCAGTCATATGATTATTTTGTTGTTTCCTAGTGCATAGTTTATCTTTTTCTTTTTGAGAAAGCATAGAAAAGTTGGTTTTATAATACTCTGTAAGTCTCTTAAGGGAGCTCTGGTGGCTTAGTGATAAGGAGTTGCACTGCCAAGCCAAAGTCACACAGTTTGAATCCACCAGCAGCTCCACAGGAGAAAGATGAGCAGTCTCCTCAGACGTGATTTACTGCCTCTAAAAACCCTCTGGGCGGTCAGCTATGTGTTGGTTCCAACCAGACGATACATAACAACAACATAGCCTATTAAATGTGCAATAGCATTGTGGAAGAGTTAAAAATATTGTGAGGACTGCCAATATGTGACAAAGAGAAATGAAATGAGCATGTACTGTCAGGGAAAAAATGGTTCTGGTAAACGTGCTTGACTCAGAGTTGCCACAGACTTTCAATTGGTTAAGAATGCAGTAACTGCAAAGTGCAGTAAGGTGACAATTGTCAAGATAAGGCCAAGTGTCAGTCCCAGGGGTGTTCTGGAGAACATGCAAAGAAATTCCCATCTCCTCCAACCAGAGGGTAGAAGCTCAGCCTCAAGGTCAAGAAGTAGGTAGGGAGTGGAACTGCACAGAAGACTGACTTCTTGAGGTAGACAAGCTGGTTGTGCTAAGGTTAAGTGCCAACTGGACAAGAGACCTGAAATGGAAACATCTAGCTCAAAGCACTTGGGAAACTGGAAACCCCTGGTTTTTATTTTGGGGACCCTGATGGTACTGAATCAAAAGGAACAGAATATAAAGTTCATCAAGAGAGTTTATCGTTATGAATGTACTCTCCCATGATACAAGATTAATACCTTGGCAAAATAGCTCTAAATGACGCAAATAGGCTGTTAAGTGGCTCCTACAAGCTTGAAAGAGTAACTGTCTTCCCTGAGTAAAGGAGAAATGCCAGAATTACTGTTTTCAAGTGGTGGAGAAAGAGATCAAAAGTGCAGAGGGCCTGCTGAAACAGGCCTATTAGACAATGTCAGCTGCTCTCCCAGCCAGCTGCGTTTCATGGCAGAGAGAGGCAGTACACCGTCAAGCATAAAAAGAGACTGGACCAGTGAAAGGGGCGCTCATATTGTTGGAAAGGCTGCTTTCTGTGGGCTGGGGCTGAAGCTACAAGACACACCACAGCATCAGGTTCCTTACTAGGAAGAGAATTCTAGGATTCCACTTAATAAGAGACTGTTGTTGTCTGGTGCCTTCGAGTTGTAGATGAATCATAGCGACCCTATGAATGAACGGCCTGAGCACTGTTCATACATAGAGTTTCCAGAGGCAAGCCATTTCGGAAGTGGATGCCGCTCCTGCTTCCAGGCTTGATTTAGTCGGGAAGCTCCAGCCAACACTGTCCACCATCGGTGCCCATTACCACGATTGGCACATCACAGTCACAGGCTTCAGCATCACAGCAACACGAGTTACCTCTGTACAGCAATGCACAGACCAGTGCTATACCACCTAGAAGAGTGTTTGACAGGAAAACAATTTGAACCCGGCCGAGGGCCCCAGATGAAAATCACCCACCTTCAGCTTGGTAGCATAACTTCTTTTCCACTAGGTCAACGGTGCTCTCTTTGTCGTCGGTGTTATTGTTGTTTGGTGCCATCAAGTCATAGACAACTCAAATAAGAGAGTAGGAAGCCTCAAAATCCAAGTGTGAAGGATTCCACGGGCAAAATACTCAACAAGTCAGGAAGTCTCAAAAAAAGACGGAAAGAATATACAGTCATTGTACCGGAAGAATTAGCCGGCATTCAACCATTTTAGGAGGGAGTGTATGACCAAAAAACTAATTGAAGGAAGGTATGCAGGCAGATTGGTGAAATATAAGGCTCCCAGCAACTGATGAGACATCAATTTAAATGTTTCAACAAATGGATACAACACTGCAGGTAGGCACTTTTTGTGCCTGATGCAGGTGGCCAAGAAATTTGGGTGGTATCTACCTGAACATATAAGATTATAAGAGATTCCATCTGGAATTTACAAAGAAAGTGACCTAACAGAACATGGACATAATCAAATAATATCATATAAGTAGAATTATGCTGAAGAGAATGAAAATTGGTTGCAGCAGAACACAGGCAGGGAACTTCCAGAAATCTGAGCTGGATTTAAATGAGGATGTGAAATGAGTGGTATCATTGCTGAAATCTCGGTATATTAGAAAGATGTTATTTGTGTTTTAGGGCTATGCAAAAACATTCCACTATGTGGGCCATTACAAATTACAGATAATAGCTGTGGTGCTGGAGAAGAGTATTGGATATACCATGGACTGCAAGGAGAACAAACAGGTTTGTCCTGGAGAGGGTGAAACCAGGCTGTTCCATGAAGGCAAGGATTCTGAAGCTCTGTCTGACATACTTTGAGCATGTTCCAAGGAGGGACCGTCCTTGGAGAGGGATATTATGCTTGGGAGGGTGGAGGGACAGCGCAGAAGAAGAAGACTCTCGATGAGATGAGTTGACTCAGTGAATGGGCTTACGGAGGCGGGTGTGTTGGAGACAGTAAGGTTGGCTCAGGATAGAACAGGGCTCAGAGCTGTTGTACGTAGGGTTGCTATGAGTTGCAGGCAACTTGATGGCACATAACAACAATGACAACAACAACAGCTGTGAAGAATGATGATACCAAGAGGCAGTCATTAGAAGAGCACAAGGGAGTACCACACGGCATAAAATCAGGAAAGGTGTGTGCCAGGGCTGTGTCCTTTCACTGTTCTTATTCAATACGCATGCTAAGCAAATAATGCGAAAGCCTGGACTATACGGAGAACATGCTTTCAGGATTGCTATCCGCAATCAGCAATATACAAATGACAGAGCCTTGCTTGCTGAATGCAAAGACAGAGACCCCTTTCAGCATAAATCACACCTTAATATAAAAGAAATAATATGTTCATACCTGCACCAATAAGCAGCATTATGACAAATGGGAGAAAAGACTGGTATCACCAAGGATTTCGTTTTACTAAACTCACTAATCAACACCCACGGAAGCAGCGGTCAAGAAGGGAAAGATGAATTTGGCCAAATCTGCTGCAAAGGACATCTTTTTTTTTTATTATTTTTTAATTTTTTTCTTTTTTTTAAACTTTTTTCCAGAGATTTCTACTCCAGTGCCACACAGCACACAAGAGAGTCAAACAAATAATGCAACTAATTAGTCAAAGTAACTAATACTCCCTTGATCACATTTCAAAATAATTGGAGAAGAGAAAAACAGGATGAAAATGGGATGATAATGGTTGTTAGCAGCACAGCTTCAATTACCAACCTATTTTTAACGAAATACCCTCTCTCATATGCATTAAATTCTGACCAATACAAAACTTTAGGATAGTCCTGCACTGAAATTAGAAAAGACCCTGACAATGCAGTATTATGTTCACCTATGTTTAATAAGAGCCTCTTTTTCCAAGAATCACTGATGTCAACAGAAACCTGTTCTGCATCCAAAGCTGTCACAGTAGCCCTTACATCTCCTTCATGAAAGCTTCATATACATCATCCTTAGTTTGTACAGACACAGGTACAGAAGGGCCAGATTTGGGGGCTGCTTTGGTAAGGGGTACAGCAGAATCATCTTCTGTCTTCCTCAGGGGAGCAGCCGTTGCCCCTTTATTCTCCCGACGCACCCTCAGTGCAGTGGGCACAAATCGAGTTATCTCCGCTTTGGGATTAGTGATCTGTGACTTGGCACTGATGGTTGCCGTTGCCTTCTTCTCAATGGTGGCTGCGCTTGTGTCATCCGCCTTGGGTCGCTGAATCAAGTTGGGTGGGGCGCTT
>NW_006399787.1:15797324-15798306 GCF_000299155.1 Elephantulus edwardii
GAAGAGGAGTCAGCTCCTTAATGCTCTTCTTCCTCTTCCTCGATTTTCCAGGCATATCTGCAAATCGTACACTCAGACCTGACTTCTTCTCTTCATTGCTTTCTCTCTCATTATCATCTCGACGCAACAAATTCATCCTCCTCACTTTCTCCATCTGATCTGTCATCAGTGCTGTCGTCAGTGCTCTCATCATGCTTGTCTTGATCCATGTCTTCAGGATAACCGTCATCTTCACTGGTGCTAGAAACATCATCATCATCATGACCTCGCTGACCAAGATCAGGACTATATAACATATCTTCATCTCGTCTACGAGCGGGAAGATCCAGTGCAAAGCCCACTTCACGGCCATACATCTGTAAGACTTGAGGAGGAGGCCCAGGTGGAGGGCCAGGAGACTTTCTCCCGGGAGGCAAGCGTGGAACACCATGTCCAAGAAGAGGGAGTATAGCAACTGCCCGAGTTGGAGGTCCATAAGCTGAGGTCTTCTTAAGGATGGAGGGTGGCTGAGCACCAGGAAGTGGAATGTCCTGGATCAAGATGTTGGAAGGAGCATGGAGCATATCTGGCAATGGAATACTCTCAACTTCCACGTGCTGAGCATTCTTAACGGCATCAAAATATTGGCTAAGTTGAGCCCTGTTCTGTTCATACTCTACTTATAGTTTTTCTCAATTCTTTGTAAATATCTGCATTCTCTTTTTCATAAAGTCATAGAATGCGTTCCAAGGTTTCACGTAGCTTTTTACGCTTGTCTTCCAGCACCTTCTCATTTAACTGTGGCTGTTGTACTGGGTTAAATTCCATTTTATTCAATTTCTCCATGTCTCGGATAATCTGTTTGGGGTCTTTTCATCTTTAAGACTGAAGCTTGTATCATCATGCGTTGTTTTTTGTTCTTCTTTATTTGTCTCTTCCTGGCTTCTTTTCGAGCTTGGTCTGTGGGATTTATAAATTTCCCCACTCTTGGTGGATGATGTAG
>NW_006399787.1:15798631-15804211 GCF_000299155.1 Elephantulus edwardii
CGCATCGCCAAAGCGCGTGGCCGAAGGCTTTTCCTCTCCGAAGCAACACCGAATTGGTTGGTTGTAAAGGACATCTTTAAAGCACTAAAGAGCAAGGATATGACTTTGGGGACTGAGGTGCTCGAACTCAAGACACAGTATTTTTCAATTCCTCAGATGCATATGAATACTAGACAATGAATAAGGAAGACTGAAGAAGAATTAATGTCCCTGATTCTGATATTGTTGAATAATATAGATGATGATGCCACAGACTTCCAGAAGCATGACTACGTCTATCTTAGAAGTATAACCAGAATGCTTCTTAGGGAGGTAGTGGTGAGACCTTGTCTTGTATATTTCGGACATATTACCAAGAGGGACCAGGCCTTGGAAGAGAGTATCACACTCAGTGAGATTAAATGACATAGTTGTTACAGCAATGTGGACGTGTACAGCTACGATGAGGATGGTGCAGCACTAGACAATGTTCTGTTGTGTTGAGAAAAGGGTCATTATCAGTCAGAGCCAACACGATGGCACCTAACAACAGGAAGCACATGGCATCAGAAGCAAGGTGGATGCTATTATTATAAGGAGAAAGAGTGGCAGCCAGAGGAGTCTGACCTCAAAGCATATAAGAATGGTTAATGGAAGATAGCATCCTGAAAGGCAAGGGGGATGAATTGTTGACTAAAGTGGAGAAGAAAACAGGACATGAGGGCAAAGGACCGTCAGTTTCTCTCTGAAAGGCCAGAGGGAATGAGAATAGCACAGCCCTTCACTGCCCCAGAGCAGAAAGGTAAAGAACCCATAGCCCAGACTCATGGTGCCTGTAGAGCCCCACCAACAGCCCGGGGTTTGTTTTTTTTTTTTATGGTACCAAAAATGGACTTTATTAGGGAAGGAAGTTGGAGAGTGGAGGAGGCAATATCACAATACCACCTAAAATAACTCCAGATTTTAACCTAACAGTTCCAAGGCACAACTCCTCGGTTAGTCCAGGCTCAGGTTTCAATTCAGCAAGTAGTTTTTCCTTCCATCATCAAAGACAAGAGCAATAAACTCTAACTATGGCCAGCACAAATGCCAGAAACCTCAAACCTCACCACTGTTTGTTCACAAAAGTCTCTCCACCGCCAAAGTTTCACTCTCACGCAGGGTCTTGCTGTCACAAGTCTTGCTCACTTCAATCAAGTCTTGCTTCAAATCTTTCTCACCTGAAGTCTTGCTGGTCAGTGTGGGAAGCACTCTTTCACTTATCCTAGTCCCACAGCTGATGATGTTTTACAAAAGTATGCTGATTTACTAGACCATGTGTCTGCAGCTAAAGTAGCTAGAAACCAGAGGCAGCTAAGTGTAACGGCTCAAAAAAGCCAACTTTTAGGCTAACACCATAAGCACCAACAAGGGTGTTGCTTAAGGAAGACATTCTAAATAAATAAAGATGTCCAAATGAAGTGGCTCCCAGTAAAAAGTCACAACCTGCTGCCCATCCTCTGTAACGGAGACAGTTTCCATACTGGAATTCAACTGATTTAAAGGAATGGACTAGAACTTTGGAGGAAGCCCCTTGAATCATCACTGCAAGGTACACCCGTCTCTATACTACCTCAAGGGATAATGTGTCTATCCAGACATTTTGAAAACTGAGTGGACACAGATACAAGGCCAGAGGCAACTTTGATATTGGACACACAAAATATTATGTGTGAGCAGGTTTGATGGAACCAGCTAGATTTGGAAGCAGGTACATGAGACTTAAAAAGCTCTATACCGTAATGGTTAAATGGCCAGTTAATGAAATTGGTGGTTCCAGTCCACTTTTTGGGAGAAAGATGTTATTCTGCCGCTATAAAGTCTTACACCTCTGGAAATCCTATGAGGAAGTCCTACAGGGTCACTATGACCCAGGATCAACTTGACAGCAGTGGATTTTGGGGATTTGTACTGAGTGACCCCTAACAAATGGTTACTTGAGTCCACAGACCTGCACAGTGGTCATTTCCCCGATCTTTGAATGTAGAATCAGAATGAACACACTTAGCTAGGAGAATCAACTAGTTAGTCAGACACATTGGTCCATGGGCGTGTGGGATAAAAGGTAATAATACTTGTAGTTGTACACCATTGAGGTGGAAATGACCCACATGAAAACCTAGGAAATGTATCCACTTCTCCAACTAAGAGAGTAAATCACAAGCAATACCATACTCTGTGGGGACTGGAGAAACATTGGAGAGGGGTGGTTGCCTCCATATTCCTACAACATCTCCACAAAAAACAAACAGATCTAATATCTTTACTAAAGCAAATGACCACTGCTTCAAATACAAATTAGAACAATATATGGCTATCATGGGGGTTCTGGTTTTTTCCATTCCTATCAAAAAAAGAGGACCAGAAGCAGTCTGCCTTCAGGAGGCTGTAACAGCACATATAAGGGATCTCGCCCCAGTGGTGGTGGTGGTAAATCTGAAAACAGATGGCTGGACATGACTAACATAATTAATGAGACTGAACTGTACATGCTATGACTGTTGAGATGTTATGTGCCGTCGAGTCGTTTCCGACTCATAGCGACCCTATGCACAACAGCCCTAAACCCTGCTCTATTCTGCACCAACCGCACTGCCTCTGACACACCCATCCCAATTACCCCAGTCACCGAATCAATCCATCTCATAGAGGGTCTTCCCCTCCTGCGCTGCCCCTCCACCCTCCCAAGCATGATGTCCCTCTCCAAGGACCTGTCCCTCCTGGCAACATGTCCAAAGTATGTCAGACGAAGCCCCAGAATCCTTGCCTCCAGGGAGTAGCTTGGTTTAATCCTCTCCAAGATAAATCTGTTTGTTTTCCTGGCAGTCCAGGGTACATTCAGTACCCTTCTCCAGCACCACAGCTCAAAAGCATCCACTCTCCTTCTGTCCTCCCTAGTCATTGTCCAACTCTCTGATGCATAACAAGCGATTGCAAATACCATGACTGTTGAGATGGCAATGTTTAATACACACACACACACACACACACACACACACACAAAGACAGAGCTAAAGATGGAAGAGGAAGAGTAGGAGTGGGGAGGGTGAGAAGGTGAGTACAATTGAGCTGCTTTTGTTCCCCACGGTCTAAAGAAAATTGGACCTTCTAGATATGCTGTGGTAAGGAACAGCACTGCAGTGCAAAGATAAGCAGTTCGAATCCACCAGCTGCTCCATGGAAGAAAGATGGGCTGTCTCTTCTTGTGTGGTTTATGGCCTCTGAAAACAGGTTGAGTTGGTTCTGACGCGATGGTACACGCAACAATAGATATATTGTAGAAGATCACACGTCTGCTGTACTGATGGCACCAGGTTAACTGAACTGGATGAGCAAGAAGTGGACACTGTGTTTGGTGAATGAATAAACATCCTTACGGCCCATTTTAGTTAATCAAATTGTGTTATAATTTGCTTTTCTCTATGGAATATTTTCCAGATCAATTTATTTCACAATTAAATTCAGAGTAAACAGACTTTAAAGTGAAAACATTCCAGTCTGTAGGTTTCTTTTTCACCCTGTTGGAAAACTATTTTGATGTGCATAGAGATTTACCTCTGTACAGCAAATGGACAGACCAGGGCTATACAACCTACAAACATTCTTATGTTTGAACAAAAACAATGAAAAACAGTCCCAAAGGCAGCAGGCAAAAAGAAAGCCACAAGCGCCCAGGGCATTCCATACTTGCCTCTTCCTCAATAAGCCAGAGACCACGTCCAGCTGACACTAAGACTCCTAAGACACAAATAAAATGTTGTTGTTGTTGTTGTTAAGTGCCTTCCAATCGCAGGCGACTCATAAAGACCCTATGAAGGAGAATCCTCAACGCTTGGGTGCCTTTCATCCTCTCTCCAGGTTCATAGGGTTTCCGGAAGCAAGCTATTATGGAAGTGGATGCCACTCCTCCTTCCACGCTTGTTTAATTGAGGAGCTCCACCCCACTCTCAGTCTGCACTGGGTAGCCAACCATTAACACATTTGACACATCCGTGTCACAGTGTTCAGCCTCACAGCAACCACAAGTGACTGCAGGACGGCACCTTGTACTCCAGGGTTATACGACCTAGAGGAAAGTCTGAACAAAAACAATGAAAGACCCCCGAGGGCCTCATCCTGCTCTCTGGCCAAAGGATCACAGCCACCCTGGGTGGAGCAAAACAACACAACACCACAAATAAAATAAATTAATTTAAAAAAAGGTGAAAACATTCTTTAAAAAATAGATTTTATTTTTAATCTATGTATATTTTAAATTTTATCTTAAGGACGACAGAAGAAAAATTGATTTCTTTGAATTGTGGTGTTGAGGAAGAGTGGTGAATATTCCAAATGGACTGCCAAAAGAATAAACAGCTCTGTCTTAGAAAAGGTGCAGCTGGAGTGCTCCTTGGACCATATTGTAGGAAGGAGAGGTTATTTCTTGGAGAGAGGTATCGCCTTTAGGAAGGTGGAGGGGCAGTGAAGGAGAGGAAGACCTTCAACTAGGTGGATTGACAGAGTGACTGCAGCAATGTGCCTGAGGGTGTCGGTGATTGTGGAGACAACACAGGACAGGACAGTGCTCAGATCTCTTGTTCACAGAGTTGCTATGGCTGTACTTGACACAACAGCACCCAACAACTTGTTTATGCTTTTAGATTAAACACTATGAACGAGAAACTCCTGCAGGTACTGCTTTTTTCCCTTGATTTTTACTATTTTATGCTTGGAAAAATTTCTTCTTAGTTGCAAATATAATAAAAGTATAGTAAAATATTCACTAAACGTCAAGATAAAGGAACACATCAAAGTTGAAACAAGAAAAAGTAACAATTTAATATTTGCTCTCCAATCAAAGTATGAAGGGAAAGGTGGTGTAGTAATTGCCTTAAAGAGTGTAGGAAGATAAAGATGTTGAATGTGAAAGCAAGCTGTAACCTAAAACCATTGTATTAATACTTTAGCAGCAACAATGTGAGAACCGAAAAAATGTGGTTTCCTTGGTAGCTACAGAAAGGAAGTAAAAGATGAAAACTTGACACTGTTCACCATAAAGTAAGAGAAATCTAAAACCAGCGGATGTCACAAATATGCTTTCAATAGAAAGGAGAAAAATTAGAAAAGCATGCTTCTCCTGGGTTAGGCAGAAAGTTCTTTAGAATTGCACATTTCCCTGTGCTTGAATTCTGTGCTCACCAACTCACTGCTGATAACCAACATGGTCTGTCAGTTATCTTCTGACAAGTAGTGCCCTGTATGTTGTTGCTATTGTTATGTGCCTGTGACTCATAGTGACCCTATTTACAGCAGCCCTAACCCCTGCTCTATCCTGTACCAATCTTATTGTCTCTGACACACATATTCTCATTACCCCAGTCACTCAATCAGTCCATCTCACTGAGGGTCTTCCTCTCCTGTGCTGTACCTCCACCCACCCAAGTATGATGTCCCTCTCCAAGGACTGGTCCCTCCTTGCAACATGTCCAAAATATGTCAGACGAAGCTTCAGAACCCTTGCCTCCAAAGAGCAGCCTGGCTTCACCCTCTCTAGGAAAAACCTGCTTGTTCTCCTAGCAGTCC
>NW_006399787.1:15806101-15829200 GCF_000299155.1 Elephantulus edwardii
GTGGAAATTATTGAACAATATCATTAATATCACACGCAAGCAAGATAATGCTGAAGATTATCCAAAACGACTGGAACAGCACATCAACAGAGAACTACCAGGATGGGTTTAGACAGATTATGGCACTAGGGCTATTGTAGCTAATGTTAGATGGATCTTGGCTGAAAGCACGGAGCACCAGAGGAATGTCTATCTGTGTTTCATTGACTATGCAAAGGCATTTGACTGTGTGGACCACAACAAACTGTGGCTAACTGTAAGAAAAATGGGAATCCCAGAACACTTGATTATGCTTATATAAAATCTATACTTGGACCTAGTATCCACTTACCCATTTAAAAACAAACAAAAAGAGGTAATAGTTTTTGCCAAAGCTTATTGTTGTCTTTAGTCTTTAGTGGACGTTTTATTTCATTTTGAATGAACTGAAAGGTTAAACTCGGGGCTGGAAAAGTACTGTGATTGGCAAGCTCATCCCTGCAGCTGCTGCTATGCCACCACGTGTAATCTTGTCACATCTGATGCAGAGAAGTCAGTAAGGATCTTAGGACAGCAAACAACCTGGAAGAGAGAACATGGGAAAACTCACTTTGTTGAGATAAAGAGCAAGTGACAACTTCAACAACAGGTGTTCAGACTGTAATTCAATCAGAGACTTTCAGTGTGTGCCATGTTAACGACTTTCTGTGGCTTAAGCATTATTACGCTTGTTTATCTGTGGAGTGTTTATGGATAAATTGCTGATTTATGGGTAAATTTTGAATTGCCACATCCATACTCAAAGCCACCTCTGAGGCCACGGAGCTTTATTTCATGCTTATAAAGGTGGGGTGGGGGGTGAAAGACACTCCGTGAGACAGATTGGCACAGTGGCTGTGACAGTGGCCTCAGGTATATCAGAGATAATGGCACAAGATGGGGCCAGGATCAGATCCATTGTTCGTGTGTGGTCACTGAGACAGCAGAATCGCTGTCTGCTAAGAGCAACAACAAAGAATTGTAAGGTTAAGAAATTTTCCTGAATTTTATCGGGAAAAGACTGCATATAGGCATGCTGTATCCAAACCTTTTCAAACTGTATGTGGAACAGATCATTCGGGAGGCTGGGCTTTGTGGGGAGTAATGTGTCATGTCATAGCCACTGCATCACTCTGAGTATCTTCCTCTTTCACTCCGCCACCGTTACAAACATGATGTCCTTTTACAAGCACTGGCCTCTCCTAACAACATGCCCAAGATATGAGAGGAAGTTCAGCATCCTTGCCTCTAAGCAGCACCCTGATCACACTTTCTCCCAAACAGGTTTGTTCTTTGGCAGTCCATGGGCTATCCAGTATTCTTCTCCAACACCATAATGCAATAATTTCTAAGCTTAAAAGGTCCTGAAGAAACAAAATGTGTGAGAACCAGTCCTAGACAATTCCACATTTAAAAAATGGATTAAAAAAGACAAAGCAAAAGAAAATTTCATACTTTTACAACTAATTATAGAAATAGAATCAGTATTTGAAAACATTTTCTTAAAGGTAACTCCAGGTCCAAGTTGTTGTAACGAATCATTGAGTTGGAACCAGTCCATCGCTGACCTTCCAGTGAGTTTTCAGAGGCAATCACATGAGAGCTTGCCTTTCTCCCACAAAGCAGCTGGTGGATCTGAACTGTGTGCCTTCAGTATTGCAGCATAGCTTCTTACCAGTAGGCCACCACAGCTCCCTAAAAATTTCTCCCATTAATTATTTAAGCAAGATAATTATTTACAGAGAGAAAAGCAGTGGAGCCCTAAGGTCTATTTGGCATGTGAGGAATGAGCATGCATCTCAACCCATGTTTATAGGTTTGCCAAAAGTGCATCCAAAAACACGCACTTTTTAAAAAAAAAAAATTTGTGTACTGTCAAACCAGATCTGACTGGTACAGGAGATTGCCCCACCTCCTCTAGCAGAGCATCTGGTGAATTCAAAGCGTGCACCTCTGGGATTGCAAAGCAGCTTCCTGCCACTAGAGCTCCCCATCTTTTAAAGTGTGCTTCTGGAAGAGTCCGCATGTTCTGGGAAGCCGCGTGCACATCTGCTATGGTCGATTGTTCACAGCAGTTGAAGTCTGCAGAACTGAGAGTGGGTTTAGGCTTGATCCTGATCTGAGTCAATCACGGTGGCCGTTTTGCCAATGACTGGCTAAGAAATTCATGTTCTAGGGACAAGCTAAAGATCCTGTATATTCCAAATCTATCAGTGAGCTGCAGTAAGAAATTTTCCCAGGCCCCTCAGGCATCTTCTCTTTCAAAAGAGTAATAGACGTGTCTTCTACTTTTCCCCGTGATATTGTGCGTGGACTGAGACGTCTGGTTCCAGATGATGAGGGCAGAGTTGAGAACACTACAGATTATGGAGAGTTGGAGATTGTGAAATCTGGAGTTCAGCATACCTTTCATTTTGTTGTGAGACCATTTCTTTATTATTTCAGCAACTTAAAATTGGATTTTTTTTTTCCAAGACAGTATCCTAATGGAATGGGTTAAATAGTTCATTCCAACTCAGTACTTCAATACTTTCATTTAAAAATTGTTTAAAAAGAGTCACTCCCAAGATAACTTTCACATTTCTTCTAAAGATGGACCATTAGACACACGAAGGTGGAAAAGAGAAAAAACCTTACATATTAAGTGATGAACAAATAGCTGGAGAACAAATTCTGTATTTACAAGGTGCCAGTTTTTACCTTTCTTCATAGGAAAACACCTATATGGTGAGACTTACTGATTATGAAGTCAGAAAAATATTAAGGGGAAAAGTTGTAAGTAAATGGTATTTTATTGATAACAAAGTGATGTGAGGGATCCAAATGTCACACGAACAGCTCTATGGTTCCCGATTCTAGGATAAACAGAAAATAAGGAGTTCCTTTCTCTGAAGAAATTAATTTAACTGACATGTTTCTGGTCACTATAGAGAAATACTATCCTTTTTAACCAACAGGCAACATTCTTTATTAAAGATTTCATTTTACTTGGCACCATGATCAACATCCACATTAACAGCAGTCAAGAAATCAAGAGATTTTTGGGTTGAGAAAATTGGCTGCCAAGCATCTCTCCAAAGTGCTGAAGAACAAGGATGAGAATTTTAAGATTAACTTGTGCTGGCCCATGACATGGTATTTTCATTTACTTCCTATGCATCTGAAAGTTGTGATTTCCTATTCCTGTTCCACACCCGCTCTCCTTTTTTAAAGAGTTATATGTATCTTGTTCCTATTTGCTAATTGCAACAGCCGTATTATCATGTGTGTGTGTGTGTGTGTGTGTGTGTGTGTTTAAAAAGCAAATGTTTCTTTTATACTGGTTTACTTACTCATATAATAGTTTTTCACTTCAGATCTTTCCCATTTCCTTGCCCAATGTGAGAAATACCATCCTTTAAAATTAATGGTCATTGTATTTTCAGCCATGCCACAGTGATCTGCTGAGAAGGAATTGTTGGACACAAGGATGGCAAATAATCTCGATCTTCTCAGATATGGAATAGGAGAAATGACTCAGTAAAGGCTCACTGTTATTATGCCGCTGAGTCACCTGCGACCCATAGTGACCCTGTGTACAGCAGCTCTGAACCCTGCCCTGCCAGTCTCACTAATTCCCACACACCAACCCCCCTGGCCCCAGTTACTATATCAATCCAGCTCACCAGGGGTCTTCCTCTCCTTTGCTGTCCCTCCACCCTTCTGAGCATGATGTCCTTCTCCAAGGACCTGTCTCTCCTGGCTACATACCCAAAGTATGTGAGATGGAGCTAATAAGAGATTCAATTCAGGAGAACATGTCTGTTTTCATCGGAAGTCAGTTTGCACTTTAAGTATTATTTGTGAAATCAATGGGTTAGTATCCAGTCTAGATATACTCCAAACAAGTTCATTCTAGCTAGACTTTAATGATTGTAATTCAGATGTTACTTCCTTTTTCTATAGCAAGAGTGGCTTGCTTCTGGAAACTCTACAAACTTTGAGAAATGACGATAGTTCTAGAAAGACTTCACGTCTTTTGTTAATAGGATCACTCCGAGTCATGCTCGACTCAATGGCAATCAGCAACATATTGTAATTTAGTGTGAAACAGAGTACATTTTTATCACCTTCTATTTTCCATCTAATATTGCATAATTAATATATTCCATTCAGATGCTATCACCTTGCCTACCAAGTGTGAAAGATGTACATACCTGATCTATTCTGAGCATAATCATATGTTCATAAACCAAAGCTTCCACTTAAGATTTCAGAAGTAAGCATTTTTTAATACCATGCCATGCAAAGTTTAATATGGTATACCCCAGTTTTTCATAATTTCACAAAAATGGACAGAGGCAAATGAAAAAACAATTTATTTCCTCAGTGTTTTTTGCACTGTCAATACTGTATTTTGATGCAATATATTTTTTTGGGGAACTGGGAGAAATCTCAGCTTTTGTTTTGTTTTAAACAAATGAAATATATACACTTGTGTTTACAACAGTGCGTGCGCTCTCTCTCTCTCTCACACACACACACACACACACACACACACACACACACACACACCCCTTATCTCTGGTTTGTAGCCGAATGCTGGTAGAGGCAATGAATACTTTTAAAGCCCATCATCAGAAAAGGTGCACTCACTGCTCTTCCTCACATCTACCTTCCTACAACTAGCTGTCAGCACTCCTTGTATTTCTTCATGCAGAGCTCATTGCCAGACTTACAAATAATTTAACCAATGCTTACAATTTATTTTTATTTAAAATTAATAGCTTTTTAAAAAGCATAAGCAAATATGGTTCCCCCTCTCCCTCCCACTCTCTCTCAAACTTTGTATATAACACTTCAGGGACAACCTCCCGTGCACTAACCCCAAGAGTCATCCAGAGCAGCCATCCTTCCTCTGAGCCTGTTCTGAATCCCGGGGTGTTACCTTATCTGTGTAAGTAACAGCAAGGAGTTCATTCTTATCTCAGTGACAAAGATAACATTTATTTCTTCCATCATGGTTACCCTGGGTCAATGGTCAGGTTCAGAGCAGAGGCATATGAAAAAAAAAAAAAGGTATCAACCTATATAATAGGTATAAAATGCCTTAGAATAACATCTGCATAAAGCCTCATGGTGACAATTATCTCTGATTACTCAAAGAATGCTATGTTGCTTCCATGAAATGACAGATAATAAAGTTGAGCACACAAATAAAATGTTCTTGATTTAGGAACGCTATGTGGCTGAATGAGGAATAAAGAGAAATTCTGCTTACATAGTGTTTGACAGATCAAAGCCTAAAATACCCTGTTAGAAGCAAAATTAATACTCCATTCATAACCAATCTGGTCTACTTGTACACTTAATTCCTTCCCAATAAAGTTCTTATCAAAACATGTAACAAGATCAAAAGGAGAAGGCCCATTTATTTTTAAGAGAAATGAGGGGCTTCTGTTTTGTCTTTTTTTTTTTAATAAAAAAGGTACACATAACAAACATAATAGTAAAACTAACACTGCCTAGATAAACATATGATAATATATAATTTTCCTCTTTCCTCAGACTGAAACAGAAAGTTCATAGTCCCATGAATTTAGAACATTAGGTCAGGTTCCATGTACCATCTTAGTCTTAAAAAAAATTATTTTTTCCACTCATCTTGGAATAAAAGGAAAAGCCTCAAGGGGGGAAAAATTAGTATCTTATCTAAAGAATATATCATATGAAAGAAAAAAAAATGAACTAGGCTTCTGTACAAAAGAAATTTACACAATTACAAAACAAAACAAAAAAGAATTAGATTGAATACTGAGGAATTAAAAAAACCAAAAAACCCAGCAAGGGCTTTGCCCATACTCTGAACAAAAGAATTAGAAATAAATACAAAACTAATGAGCAACCTGGGCAGCAGTTTATAGTAACAGCTCGCAAATACAAGGTTAGCTGCTCACCAAAAGGCGGGTAGCTTGGGCCCACCCAAACGGCTCAGCGGAAGAAAAACCTGCAAAGACTGCATCCCAGAGAAACTACTGGGCGGTTCTAATGTGTCTCGAGGGTTGCCATGAGTCGAAACCAATTTGCTGACACCTACCAAGAGCTGGGAAATATAAACTCAAAGAATTTTCACACAAAATCACTAAGTTATCTTTTTCTTAAGTCATGTATTTATTTAGGAAAATAGATCCTTGAATATTAGTTAAAGGGAAAAGACTATCTTAGACAGTGGGTAAATCAGAATTTTCCAAGTCCCAGCTCTGGACAAATGACTTAATGCAGCAAGCAACCAAATGAAAATTTTCTAAGCAGAGGTAGAAGGATACTGCTCAGAAGCAAAGTGAGATTCGATAAGGTTAAATTACCTTTGTTGAGATATGAGACTACAAGATGTCTTGGTGGTATGAGAGGGACTAGAAATTAAAGCAAGAAGGAAAATATATCCTCTTCATGAGCAATAGTTTTTGAAATAAAAACTTGTACATTGATTGCTTTATATTTGGTATATAGAATAATATTCCATATTTCAAGGAGGATAAAAATATTGTCTGACTACTTGTTTCAAAGATTAGTAGAAGTAGCTGTGATATACTCGAAATATTTTTAAAAATACTTCAAATACAATGGATTTTCACTCTCCAATAATGGAAATCAAAGAAGATAGAGCACTTAAGTTCTTTAAGAATTCCTAAAGAGCAATCTATTTCTCTTACCTTAAAAAAGTCTCATCAATTCTCCAGTTCCTTAAATAGCACTATTTTCTATTAATCTAGACATTAGAAAAATTAGAGTTCTTTAGCAAAAAGTCAGCATTTAAAGTTTCATCAAGTATTGAAAATGATGTAAATAGAAGACATATCTAAGTTATAAATTGGGGGATTAACCAAAAGCTTATTGTTAGAATGTGGAGTTATAAAATAATTTTGCCAATAAATTAGTAGGGAGAAAAAAAAACCCCAAATCCCAATCTTAACATAATTCATTTCAAGATTGTTCTTTTCTCATAAGGGGCAAGAAATACAAATCAAGTAAGGACAAAATAGAAAGAAATCAATACTGTAACTCTATTGAAAGAAAACAATTAGAAAGCTGGTGTTTTTATTATGGAACTCTCAGTTTTGGCAATTAAGAACTAAACTCTGAAATGCAACAAATATGAAAGATACCACTGAACAACAGAGGAGCTCTGGTGGCCAACTGCATGGTGTGTTATCAAAAAGTCAGTGGTTTGAATTTTTGTGGGCTGTTTCTTTCCATCAAGGTTTGCCACCTCCAGAACTTGATGGGGGGGGGGGGGTCGCTGTGAGCGCCTGGCCAAGAGAGGTTGCGGCACTGAAAGCATGGCACATTAACGAAAAAGGTTAAGCAGGGACTCCAAACACCTATTTAAAAACAACAACAACAAAGAAAGCAACAACTAAACAAACCCAATGGGTGTGGTCAATTTAATGAGAATGTGTGTTTATATTTAGGCAGAATAGCTTAGGTCTGCTCACTCTTAAAACAAAGTTTTATCACTGTTTCCTCTTATGCAATTAAGAGAAACTCATGCTAATTTTTTTTAAAAAGACTTCATTTTTGACTGATTAGAGAACAGGTCTTCTCTGAGGTTTCTGATTCAAGTATTTACTGACAAAATTTTGGCTCACTTTGAAAAAATGTTCTATTAGCTGTTCCTGAAGATAAAAAAAAAAAACCAACCAAATAATTCTTGTAAATTCTTATAAAATTTGAGACATGCTTTTCAGAATGTGTAATGAGTTAAATTTTTCTGGCTGGTGGGGTTAAGGACAGAAATAATTATTTAGCTTATGACTGAAAAGAAATTGTCTTTGAACTAAGATCATATCTACTCTCACATTTAAACAATGACCATAAAAGGCTAAGGGTCATTTTGGAGACAAAATAAGCAGCAAAGAGCATAATTCCTTTGAAAAGATCTGTAAAATTCTACACTGTCCCACATGTAAATATGTGCAAATATATTTATGTATAGCTATCCATAAATAGAAAATTCCTTTTGGGGAGAAAATCACATTAAACTTTAAGGGCATACTGTACATTTGCCAATAGACAAATACAGATTTAATAGAACGACAGTATCAGGAAAACACATTTTAAAATAGTCAATTTAGAAAGGTTGTGCAGTTCAGCCAGCCATTTGACAAGTGTGGAGTTACTAAATTAAAAAATAACTTTTACTACTGTCTTTACTAATACTTTACGTCTGGGGGAGCATTAACATCAGTCAGGCACACTGGGCACTGCATTATTACAAAATTTTAAAATGGGAAAAAAAAGGAAAATCAATAGGTTTTAGAATGGAAATGAAACAAGATAGGTACATTAACTCTTTGTTAAGTTTTCCTTCCTCTAGTGTAATGTTAAGCTGTATTGTGAAATCTACATCAGCACCTGGGCTCCTCCGGTAGGGTAGGCAGCTGCCACATATGGCTACAGATGACTTGAAACATGGTTCAAAACTCACTGCCACGTGCTGGAACTGACTCCTCGCTGACCTCCAGTGGGTTTCCAAGGCTGTAAACAGCAGAGGAGGAGACCACCTGTCTCCCTACCACAGAGCTCTTGGTGGTCAGAATCACTATGAAGGTGCTGCATTTGGGTTTGCAGCACAGCTTCCTATGGTCTATGCTTCCTGTGCTCCCTTGAAATACTAATGTTTCAATAAACTGTGCTAAGTAACAGATTATTAGAAGTTATCTCCCCTGTTCCTCCTTTCTTTCCATTCACGGGGTCGGGGTCGAATGAAGGCTGCTACTAAATGCTCAGATGAAATGTACAACTCACCTTTGGAGTTTCACATCAAAATGAAAATTTTCCTAAAGATTTAAACCAAATAAAATTGCAGATGAACTCTAAATTGCTGTTCCCATCTAACTCAGTTATAAATCTGAGTTATATATTTCCCTGAATATACATTTTAAAAACCAATAAAATTTAAAGTTATGAGACAATATATGAATTAGGTCAATTTCACAGTTATAAATATTTGAAATTACAGCTTCACACTATAAATTACAGGAAACAAAATTCAAGTAATAGAAAAAGAAGAGGGGAGGAATAGGGAGACACAACAGTAAGAATCGCACCATTTGGGGAACATTTTCACTTGATTAACTGAACTGCATGTAAAGAACATCAAGAGCTAAGAACTCTTTCAACAAAGGACAATCTTGTCTTTAAATTCATCTTTTCTGTCTTTGAAAAACAGAAGGCTTTTCTTCGACCCCAGCAGAGCCTGCTCCTGGAGCAGAGAGGAGTCGCCAGGGCGCACCGCATCTGAATGGATCTGCCGTGTGGACCCACGAGCTGGCAGGAGTGTTCGGTGAGTCGGTTCTGTGACGGCCAGGCCATGTCAGCAAGGAAGCCATGTACATCTCGAGATCTACTATTCATTTGAAAGAAAACATCCAATGGACCAGCATGAAGAACAGACTACAAGCAAGATGAGCAGCAAACATCCTGCTACCTATCTTTATAAGGAAAGGGAGAGGGTTAATCCCAAAGGCAATTTAAATAATGGTCTTTTATTTTTATATATAAATAAATGTTCTGAGCAATCTCAGACTTTAGTGCATTGCTGTAAAAAAATTAGTGCAGTTTTTTTTTCCATTAAACATTTTAGCGCTCAAGGAGTAAGATAAATCTATGTCTGTTCATAGTCTCTCACTGTACAAGTTAACTTTTATACTGCTACATGTCAAACTGAAGGTTTGTACACTGGTCTGTTTTTAAAAATTAAGGTCAATGGATTTCATGTTCTATGACAAAACATGGCAATTATTTTTGGCAAAGAAATTAGAAAAATAGGACATCGTAGTTTAGAAACGAAGAGTTTGTTGATTTAAAGCATAGGCAGTGCATAGGAAAAACTTTTCTTAAGGATGAACAGAACTTTATCCTTCATGCAAAATGCTTCCTTGATAGCTAACTTAAAAAAATATTTCTGCTTTATTTGGGGATGGAGACAGTGACAGAAGTCAGGGTGAAGGGGGGAGGACAGGCCTTAACCACATGATTTCAAGTCTCTTCCTCAGAGAATCAAGGTGACGCCTCCAGGCATCTTCTGCTTTCTCCTCTTTTTCCAATGTCTCAGAATTGAGAGGGGAGAGAAATGTCATTCCAAAACACTGGCTCACACTTCGGCTCCAAGTTCTAGGACCCCAGTTTCAATTACAGTCACGTATTTGTCATCAATCTGGACCAGCAGCACTGTCTTGTCGATGTGGGATCTAGTACCTGGATCTCTGCTGCAAGGCACCCATCGGTGAATCACCTAATGGTTCAGAACAAAACCAGAGGTTAGTGACAGAGAACTCTCAGTCATGAATTCTTACACTTTACTGAGGATGTGCGGCACTCACCAAGAAGCAGGATACAAAGATTGATTAGTAGCAATTCAAAGGACACTTATAAAT
The DNA here is from genome assembly GCF_000299155.1 of Elephantulus edwardii. Taxonomy (NCBI): domain Eukaryota; kingdom Metazoa; phylum Chordata; class Mammalia; order Macroscelidea; family Macroscelididae; genus Elephantulus; species Elephantulus edwardii. The sequence continues at coordinate 15,816,538 of NW_006399787.1, forward strand.
CAAACTTGTCAGAAAGTGTAAGCATAAACTAAATCTTGCTGAAACTGTTATAGAAAACCTAAAGCAGTATGATAAAGAGTTGGTGGGAGTCAGATTGCAGACATGTTTGCTTAAAATCAAAACAGTTTTAAACTAGACAGGTAGAACAGAACAGAATCTCCAAGGAATAAAAATTGAATGGTCATTCTATTAGTCTACTAACTATAGAATACATTCAACATTACTATAAAAATATAATAGTAAAATACATAAAATATTTATGCTTTAGATATGGTTTTAATTGCCCTGCATTTAAATTTACTACCTTTGTATTTAAATAGCCACATGTGGCTAGGGACTTAAATCTAATTGCCTCTAACTTCTAGAATTGCTCAAAAGTCAGTCATTTAAGAATGTCAGTTCAATGCCAAGAGATACTTGATAGTTTTTACTTTTTCTGTAATGTAGTCTATGTAAGGGACACAGGGGAACCGACCCACTCTTTTGGATAGGCTGAGGAAAAAGAAAAGTGAAACAAAGGACTTTATATAAAATTTTGTTTCAATAAAATAAGTGATTTGTGAAGAACAGTTTTTAACAGATTCAAATAGGTATAATCATCTATCTTATCTTAAAAAGACATTAAAAAAAATAGAAACATAAGGGCAAACTTATGGACAGCCTCTTCTAAGATTTACAGTCTCGGAAACTGAACAGAGGCTCACCATGAGTCAGAAATTGACTTGACGGTAATCAAAGTGAGAGGTATAAATTTAAGGAGCCCTGATGGCACAGTGGTTACACAGCTCAGTTGCTAATCAAAAGGTCAGCAGTTCAAACCCATCAGCTGCTATGAGGGAAAAAGATGTGGTCTTCTGTTTCATAAAGATTACCAGTTCTGGAAATGCTCTGGGGGCAGTTCTGCTCTGTCTTTAAAGGGCTGCTAAGAGTCAGAATCGACTCAGTAGTAGTGGGCTTAGTTTTTGTTTATATGTAAATTCATGAAAAATTCAGCTTTCACATATTTAGGTTTAATTATCAAGTAAATTTTATTGGCTTTAATAGTTTCTTTTTTAAAGAAAATACAGTTTTATAGCTTTTGCTTTAGTGACTTGATGGCGTAAGACTGTCACATGTAAGTCGTGCATAAGCATGATCTACACCAGGCAGCTGGCTTCTGAAGAGAACTTACATGGCCTTCCATGCCTTCCTGAGGACTCCAGTCTTTCCAACTGTTTCTCCCGGCTTTTAACCGAATTCCCTCGTCTGGCCACTGCAGCTCTTTCCTTTTTGACAGGTTGATCCCCTCCAAAATTTGACTGGGATCCACAATCTAGATTGTAAACAAATAGGGTTCATTTCCAACTCTTTTTATCTTGTTGACAAAGAAGCACCGAATTCTGAACTTGTCTTTGTGATTACCTCATAAAACTCAGTCTTGTTTTCTGTTGCCCACAAGGTATAAAAACCATCCTAGAGCGTGGCCTCTCAAATTCCTTTCAGTCTATTGGTAGACCTAATTGCAATGGCTAATAGTAGCTGAATAGGGAGCAAACACCACAACTGCAAGACTTGCTTACTTTTGTTTGTTGTTGGGGTATTTTTTTAGTTGTTTTTTTTTTTTTTTAAGCTGGCAAGGACTTCACACACACCCACCCCACTATTCCAAAGTGTTTTTGTCTTCAGACTAAGTAACATAAACTGTATCTATCTAACAAGAGTCCTTCTATGGGGCCAAAAGAAATGAAAACAAACAGGTAACAGAAAGAGCAAAGGAAGATGTCTGAGAGTACTCACTTGGACTCTGTAAATCACTTCCCCCTTTTTGGCGTGTGAAGCATTGGCAGGACTTAAGCTGTTGCCTGGCTGTGCATCGGAGGCACTACTCTGACCTCCGTCTGTCCCGAGAAAGCCCACAAGGGCGTGATGCTTGCAGGCAGGGATGCTTTGGCTGGAGCTGCTGGAAGAAGGCAGGCCATGCTGCACGCAGACCACGCCGCTCTGACTGCAGGGCTCAATCTGGTTCACCATCGAGAGGCGGGACTGGATGGACGAGGGTAAATTTCGAAGGGATATCTGACTGGTGGAGGAGCGCCGACAAGGCACGAATCCGGTGGTGGACATCCGGAGAGATGAGTGGCGGCTACTGTAGCAGTACGAGGACTGACTGGCTACGGAGGCCCGAGCAGGGGACTGTCTGACCAGGCTCGACTGCACAGAGTGAGCACTGTGGCTAGTGCCTAGGAGAGAGAGAAGGGCAGCACACATTGACCTCAAGTGCGACAGTTCTAATACAACTCTAAGACCTTCCTGCTTATGCAGTTTCTTGGTGACTTTATAATAGCCAGCCAGTATTTATCACTTAGGATAACTATATTAACCTACATTAAACTGATGGTACACTTATTACTTTTTAAAAAATATTTTACTATTTTTTAGAGAACCTTGACATAGCAAGTTATGTTCCAATTTAACAATTACTACATATATTGTCCAGAGGTATTTTCTACAATGTTCTAACATTCCCTTAATTCCAGATCTCTCACTTGTAGTAAACAGGTTTGTCACCTCACCCTTTTATCTTTGCTTCAGAGTAACTGTTCAGCATCTGATTATGCTTAAAACTTTTAAAAGCTACTAAAAACTAACAAATAGAAGAGATTTGTTTTCTTATATGGATTTTATAATTTGTATTTGCTGAAGGCTTTTTAAAATGAAAATTCTGGGGCAGAAGGAAATACTAATTAAATAATTTATAGCAAATATCAGGACTTAAGTTTAGAATAAATGATACATTTTCACGTTTTAACACACTGTGTTGTTGTTGTGTACTGTAGAGCTGGCACCGAATCACAGCGGACCCTCCAGTGGGTTTTCAGAGGCCGTTAATTACATGGGAGGAGACTGCTCATCAAATGTCTCATGGAAATGAGCTCACAATCATTAAGAGCCTATTCCCTGGCAAGCTCTGGAGTACAGTGTCACTGCCACTTCAGTCCATTCCAACTACACACTGCTTTGCTGACAGAGGCAGCGATTAGTACACTGTAATTTTCATATACATTAAGTAATTAATTCTAAACATGATTTACTGATGACACTGAATAGCAGGTTCTTCTGCATCCCTTCTCCAGTGGATTGATGTGACTCTTTAGATGTGTGTCTATGGTAATTAAGAATAAGAAATTAAGAGTGAAAGAGTTACTAGGTAATAATCATCCCGTATGCTGAAAGCATGAGAGCTCTGGTGGCTTAGTGGTAAGGAAGGAACTGCACAGCCAACACAAAGGTATGCGATTCGAACTGACCAGCTGCTCTGCGAAAGAAAGCCGGGCAATCTCCTCGTAGGTAATTTATTGCCTCGAATAACATGCTAGAGTGTCAGCCATGGGTTGGTTCCAACCTGATGGCACTCAACAACAAGAAGAAGATACTGAAAACACAACCATGAAGCTACAGTCACAAAGTTTGTTCACATTACCTAGTGTTGGAGGATAAGCTGTGACAGGTGGGTGGAGTCCCGTGCCCCCTTGCCCTGGATTTCCAGTGCTTGCCTGGGACACATTGCTGTGGGGATCATTGGCAGTTGTTGCATTGTTACTGGTACAGGAAGTCCCACCTCCAGTATCAGAATCTTCAATATTGCCACCACTGTTACATCCAGCTCCACAACCTTTCCTTAACCTAGGTACAGTACCCAACAGAAAGCACTATTTTCAAGGTCCATTCAAGACAGATATTTTATTTTTCCCCCTTCTTCTCTGAACTATTAGTACTTCAAATATTTATCATTGAAAAATCTTTGTAATATAATAACTATCAAGACAAAAAAAAGTCTGCTATGCTTTCAGAGAACGGTCTAAGAGCTCTGCCACTCTGTTTCTTCTTATACTTCCTCTGCAGGACAATACATTGTCTTTGTTTGTCCCTGACTGGCCCAGAAAACCCCTCAGTCAACCAACTCCTGAGCTGCCCTGAGCTGCCAGGACCGGTGAGAGATGTACCTTTTCAGGCACTCTGTGCATTTCCTTACAGGTCAAGGATCTAATCTCTTCAAGGTAAATCCAGCATAACAGATTTTTATTTGTTTTAGAGGTGGGGGGTGCAGAGGAAAATTCTTTGAATAACACTGACCTTCCATTTGAGAAGGATGCTAAAACAGTGGAACTTTATATACTAACTGTTGTGTATTTCAAGAATTTATAACATCTATTTAAGAGAATTTGCTGTTTAAATAGTTTTCTTTAAGCTTTGATAATTACAATAGCATTCTGACTCGTCCCATTTCTCCTGACTTCTATTTTAAGAATCCAAAGAACCCTCAGGTAACCGTTCTCCTTTCTATGGTTTACTTCATCATCTATCAAACTATGATGTTCTAATATCAATCTTCATAATTTACGAGACAAAGAGCAGAGGAGGAACAAAAGCACTGTCTGTTTTAAAGTGGTGCAGGAACTGTTCAAAAAGGCAGCAGTATCTCTACATGATGCAACCCGGAGAGTTGGCATAGAGAGTGCTCCCCCTACTGTGAGAACAGTGATAAAACAGAAGAAAGTAATTCCCACAAGTATCCAAGGTGCTTCCCTTAACTTGCTGTGTTGGCCCCAAGCACTTGGGTCAAAACTGTGAACTGTTCAGTTAGCTACTTGTCACTCTTAAATGCATGCCTATTATTTTGCAACCAAGATATGAAAATATTTTTAAAAAATTAAACAAGTAGGAACTAATCACAAGTCTACCAAATACTAGAACAGTGGGAGTAACTGCATAAAATGGTCTGTTTCATCTCCTGAAATTAAGGCATGATAAGGGTATTTTGTGCCGTCACAACACTGGTAGTTTTTCAATAAGCTAACACACACTATTTAAGGGATAAGAAAGTCAGGTATAATCACTGAAAAATGCTTTCCCATTGTTCACCTGTGCCAAGTAGATACTATGAAGTTTCTGATATTCCCCAAACTGATAGGGCCTCCAAGAATTTCTTTAAGCTGTTCATGGCTGTCAGAGTAAGAAGTTGTCAGGGGTGAGACAAAGATTGGATAGCCAATAGGTTGATCACACGAGGAGTTTATCATGTTTCTCAGAGCCTGCTTGGCATTTTGGATGCTCCCTCTTTCTGGGTTACGGTTGCGAAGAAACACAAGCTCCTGCTGTTGCCCTGCCCAAAGGCCACGGACGCATTCCTTGTTAACCTAAAAAGAACACACAGAACGATGGTAAAAGGCTCAATAATAAAATTCCTATCAACAGATGGACAGAAATGGAAAGGACGTAAATGCATTATGTTAACCAACTGTAAAGCTTAGGAGGCGAGTAGAAGTCATATCCGAATAGGAGACATCTAGCTTTCGTTGTCCTCATCAGGCTGTTAGATAGTAAACCCCAGGGAATTTCTGACTTTGCCCTGTTTTGTAAAAATATGAAACAAACTGGAGACCATTTTGCTTTTCAAACTGGAGAAGCATTAAATTTTTTAATTGAGCTAAGAGATATTTTTGACACAAATCACAGTAGAAAATATTGATATCTGAAATACAGTTTCTAATATTTACAAGTTAACTGACACAGATAAAAATGAATGTATTATAGACTATCAAAATAAAATCCAATATTAAGCCTCCCAAAGTCCGAGGTGTTTGCTAACAGTAATAACAAACCAGGCATAGTTAAGAGTGGACCATGTGAAACAGCCAGGGATCACGATTATGCACAAGCCACAGCATTATTTTGCAACCTATTATTAGCAATATGGTGCTGATATTTTGAGATGGTTCCCAGATATTATTTATCATGGATAATTCATTGTCAAAAAGAAAATAAGCAAATGAAAAAAAGTTAATAAAAGAGGGATGAGTGAAATATTGACAAAATAAATCAATGGCTTATAAACAACAGCTATGAATGTAGTATGGTTACTGTTTTCCATTGAAAAAGCTTTCGGTCATGTTTTAGAGTTTGGATCACACAATCTAAGCTCTGTTTTTTCCAGACACAAAGGCCTGGAGCACGTACTTTGATGACCCTGAAGCTAAGATAGCGCCTGTTGAGCATGATGATTTTATACTCATTGGTGCCGTCGTCCATGACATGCCGCAGAGCCAGCAAGGAGGGAGAGTTGGCGAGGACTGCGCTCCGCCACGCGGGATCCCCTTCGTGGGCGATGACGAGGTTCTTTTCGTGAGATACAATGGCTTCATAGAGAACAGTAGGGTCATCATACTCATCCGGAGACGTAAAATGATCCTACAAACAAGACACTGTTTTCAGGAAGAGAATGACTCATGATAATGGAAACATTTTAAAGGTGCTAAACAAGTTACCAAATGAAAACTCCTGAAAAATATGCTAACATGTTACCATTATTCAAGATAAAGGACTTATTTTTAACCCTATCAGGGTCAAGAATTAGCTCATCACTGTTACAACTACATCTATACATTTCTCAGTCCAACTATCTTCTCTAAGGTTTACATACAGTGGTACTTCTTATACACATTCTTTGGTTTTCTCATTCAAGTTGGTTTTTTCTATCTCCATCCACACACAGAATATTTTTTTTTAGAAGACTACTTCACTGTTCTTTAGGAAGAGTTAAACTTACATAAAAAGTCTCCAAGTAATGCTTCTTTTCTCTTAGACACTTCCCCTAAAGAACATCCCTAGAATCATCTTTAAGACCTATATACTGACCTAGTGGTAAAGAGGTGCACTGCCAACTCAAAGGTTTAAGGTTCGAATCTACCAGCTGCTCTAAGGAAGAAAGATGGGCAATCTCCTCCCATGTTATACACTGCCTCTGAAAACCCAATGGAGGGTCAGCTTTGGATCAGTTCTGACTCAACGGTAGAGAACAGTAACAGTAAATTCTAAGGGAAGAGTCCCTGGGTGGTTCAAATGCGGTTTATTCTTGCTGCTAACAGAAAGGTTGCTGGTTTGAACTCACCCAGAAGTGCCTCAGAAGAAATAGCTGGTGATCTGCTTCTGAAAAATATGCCTCTAAGAAGCATATGGAGCACAATTCTATGCTGATGAGACACACGAGGTGCCATGAGCTAATCAAGTCAAGGATAATGTGTAGTCCCAAAGGAGCTAGTAAGGCTTTCTTTCAAAAATCTCTTGGCCTAAGTACACATTCACTTGATAAATATTTATTGAAATACTGAAATGATTTCATTAATTATTTAACATATTTGCATATTTATTGAATAAATATTTATTCAGTATCTTCCACTGGCAGAAGTCTGAAGCAAGCATCATGTTCCCAAAGGGAATACATCTGATATACTATTTTATTTCATTCATACTACCTGCTTCAGACTTCTGCCGACAGAAGATAATTGACGATATTTGAATAGTGGTATAGTTACAATTATTTGAATTAAAAAGAAAAGTCTAGATACTAGCAATAATCCTCTTAAAACGCACACAAGGATGAAAACTGTTAGGTAAAGTGAAGGAGAGAATGTTTAATCTTGTTCGGATTTCACTGGATATGAGTTAGCTGAATGAGTTTGTACAACTGTATGTTCATCAGCACAGCAATATTTTACTGGCAGAATATTAGATAAGCAAAAAATGTCTCCAAACAAAGGAAATGGCTGAATAAATTTGTGGTAAAAACTGTGGAACCTAGAATATTAGAGAACCATAAAAAAATACGATGATGATGTTGTTGTGATGTGCTGCCAAGTTGGCGCCAATTTATAGCTGACTCGCTAAAGGGTTTTCAGAGGCTGTTAATCACATAGGAGGAGACTGAAACTTTAAGGGATTTGAGCCTTTAAGTTGACAGCACAACTCCTTACCACTTAGCCACCGGAACCTCCTATAAAATATATGAGGTATTTCTATACGTACTAGAGCCTGGCTTTACAGCGGCTTAAAAACGTGGCTACTAACTGAAAGGTCAGTGGTTCAAATCTACCAGAATCTCTGTGGGAGAAAAATATGGTTGTCTGAGTAGGTAAAGATTATTATAACTTTGGATACGTTAAGGGGCAGTTCCACTCTGTCCTAAGAGGGTTAACGACGAGACAGAACTGACTTGACAATGAGTTATAGACTCGGAAGCTTCCTGACTTGGAAGCTGTGTTATCCTAAATAATAAACAAAATGAAAAAAACACAAATAAAAAAGCTCCCAACACACACACATTGGATGTCAATTTGCATAACACAGATAATAAAAAAAAACTACAGCCTGTACAAATTTATAGCGAGAAGAATCAGAAAAGATGCATATCACATTTTTGGTAGTAATTACTTCTTAGAAGTGTGGCACGGGGTGATGAGAAAAAGTACTTTTGAGTGGTTACTATTTTTTTTTTTCAATGTTTTTCAAATAAAGCAAAAAAAATAATGATCAAGTTCTGTGAAAAGCTGCAAGAAGCATTTTAGAAACACACTTCAGAAGTTATGAGCAGATGCACAGGACATCATTATTTTTCAAAAACAGTACTTGTGTTTGTAGTCAACAAACACTGGCTATCAAGCATTGTGTGAATGTAGATATGAAAAGTATTAAGATATTTATGTCCTAAAAATGGTCAGACTATAAAATTTTCATCATATATCATTTGAAAGTTAGTCTTTGATTGGTTTAGTTAGCATCTAGTGACTGATTATTCAGAGAGATTAATGAGGAGGAAAGGTGTTTTACAAAATGACTGAAGAGAGGACAAGAGTGAACACAGAAAAAAAATCACTTCGTTTATTCCTCTACTTTTTAGTTAATCTTCATCCAATACAAAATGGGATGTAAATAACTCTGGGAAGGTATGATGTAATGTAATGTCAGAGCACTTTATAAAACTGAAAGAAGTTCACAGATAATTAAGTTTTAATTACCAAAATGTATGTACCATAACAACTATATTTTAGATTGTAGATTGATATACTTTAGGTATTACATTGGAAGAAATTTCTCCAATAAATTTGCATCGAATGCTTCTTTGTAAAATTTTATTAGCTTTAGGTTGTATGCCTAAATAGTGGAGAGAGAGAATAAAAGAAGGAAAAGGGGAGAAAATGGCAAAACCTAAAATGCACATGAAGTGGTAAACATAAACCATCAAAGATTATTTCTGAAAGATGAAAGAATAACAGAAATTTTACATTTTTAGCTGTCTCAGATTATTATAATTTACAGAGTATTGTAATTTTTTGTTGTTTGATGTATAATTTACATAGAATATGCAATTTAGTCCTATCTACATACAGATTATTTCCATCATCCTAAAAATTCCTTCCTGTTCTTTGACATTCAATCTCCACCTTTAACTCTAAGCAACCACTGATTTGCCTTTAGAAATGAGTTCTCCTCCAGGGTCATCCATTTTGCATAATATTTCATGAGTTCCTTGTTTGTCAGTGCTGCATAGTATTCCATTGTGTGAATATACCAGAGCTTCTCTTTCATCATGCTGAGTGAAATATCTCAGTCACAAAAGGAAAAACATTGCATAGGGTCACGGTTGTAAAACAGGACATCAGGGTTGAGGGAAGACAGGAAAGGAAGGGAGGAATGATGTATATTACATTGAAACAGATGAGGGAGAGAACTGTTAAAAGTGATATATGAATGTGTATTCTTGTCATTACAGAAGTCTGGAGAGAAGGCTGCATAGTGGAGTGGACTTGGGGTGGGGGAAGGGGGGGAGGGATTGCATAACAATGAAAGAGGTTTTCTTTCTTTTCAAGGAGAAGAGTGAATTGAGGGGGAAAGGGTTGGTAGGGGAAAAAGTGCAAAAATGAATGACTGGAAACCCTAAGTCTGTAAACTTTCAGTAAAATGAATTTTAAAAAATTTTTAAAAATGCAAAGAGAAAAAAAATTAGTTCTCCTTGTCTTAAAATCTATATAAATAAAATTAGACAGTATGTGCAGTCAGCCCTCAGTAGTTATGGGTTTCACATTCACAGAATGAAAATATTTGAGGGGGAAAAGCAATTGCAATCCTTCAAAGGCTAAGAGGAAGGAGAGTGCTGTTTACATGGCATTTATACTGGATTAAATATAAGCCATCTAGAGCTGATTTTAATGATAAGAAGCTATGCACTTTGCATAAGCAAATGTCAATATCTTCAAATTGCCATTCTCAAATTTTGGTACTAGAGTGGGGTCCTTGTGCCAATCTCTTTTGGATAAGAAAGGTTGCCTTTTTTTGTTGTTGTTGTTTTTAAGGTCTGGCTTCTCTTGTTCTGCGCTGTGTTTGAGGTTTGTTCACATTATGGTATGGGCATCTGAGTTGTTTCTAGGTAGAGGTTACTTTGAAGAATTGTACACAAGTCTTGTGTGGACATGCACTTTGATTTCCTTGGGTAAATATCTAGGGATGGAACGGCATGCATAACCTTTCTTTTTAGTATTTAAGCCTGTTGCTGTTGTGTGCCATTGAGTCGCCTGTGATTCACAGTGACCCTAAGTCCAACATCTCTGAACCTTGCCCTATACTGAACCAGTCTCACTCACTCTGACACACATAATCCCAATGTCCCAGTTACTGTGTGAATCCATCTCATCCAGGGTCTTCCTCTCCGGCATTGTCTCTCAACCTTCCAAGGATGATGTCTTTCTCCAAGGACCAGTCTCTCCTGGTCAAGTGCCCAAAGTATGTGAGACGAATTCTAGCTTCCAAGAAGAAACTTGGTTTCACCCTCTTTAAGACAGACCTATTTGTTCTTGTGGCAGTCCATGGTATGTTTAAGACTCTTCTCCAGCACCACAAATCAAAGGCATTAATTATTCTCTGTCATCCTTAGTCAATGTCCAGCTGATACATAGTATGTAATTGCAAAGACCATAGTCTAGACCTTAATCTCTAGACTGACATCATTGCTCCGCAGCATTCTGGAGAGGTCCCTGACAGCAGCTTTCCCAATGCAATTAGTCTTTTGATCTCCTGACTGCTAGTGCCAAGAGGGTTGACCCAGCCGACCAAGCAGAAATTATTAACAACTTCAATCTCTTCTCCATCCATCATGGTGCTGCCAAATGGCTCCATGGTGAGAATCTTTGTCTTCTTAATATTGTGCTTCAATCTTCCTTGACCTTCTGCAGCAAATGCTTCAGGTCCTCCTCAGTTTCAGCAAGCAAGGCTGTATCATCTGCCTAACACAGATTGTTGATGATTCTTCTTCCAATCCTGATGTCACACGTCTTCTCATAAAGTCCAGACTCTCGAATGATCTGTCCCACATATAAAGGTATGGAAACAGGACACATCCCTGACACATTCCTTTCCTAGTTTTGAACAATTCAGTACTTCCATGCTCTGTTCTGATGATGAGCCTCCTGGTCCAAGTATATTTAAAAAATATTTAAACCTACTGTTCACTTTTTTGGATTTTCATGAGTGTATAATAGAATTTGGAGATGATTAACTATAGTGTAGTGAGTTTATTGTAAAAAAAATACCTTTTTTAGGTCACTGCCTCTGGTTTTCACCCCATGGCTAATGTGGGAACACGCTAACTCAATCAGTAGATGAGGGGATCGGTTTAATATGAACTAGTAGCAGAAAATGGGAATTACACTATTGGCAAGGAAGAAGTGGTAGAGATGCAGTACATGTCTTCAGTACCTGAGACTCCTGTGCTAGACAGACTGGGACCTGGATGTGTGAGTAGGAACAAGGAATGCAGCAGTAGACAGAGTGGAGACAGACATAAGACGGAGCCGAACGAGTACTGCTACCCTGTGAAGCCAGAGCCTGAACTGGTGGCCTCTGTCCAAGCTTACTGGAAAACTGGTGGTGGACATACCACAACTGGCAGAACTGAGAGCTATGTAACGCTGACCTAAACCCATAAATGTGGTTATGGCTCTGTGAGTTCTGTGTGGCCACTGTAACAGATTATTGGATCTAGTGAGAGCCCTGAGAGCTGGTGTTAGAGGTGAAGTACCCAGGGACATGTCTGGCCTTAGAGGAACTGATTCTGTACTGTGGATGCTGTTGTTGGGTGGGGTTAGCTGAGGTCAGAAAAGGCTGCCTTCATGTCACCTGCACTTTTTTCTCTTCTAGGTCTGAGAATTCCTCACCAATAGCCCATTTATCAGTTTCAAGTGAGCATTCTAATACATAGGTCAATCAATATCCTCTTTGAGGCATATCAACATTATAGAAAGGACTTCTTCAGTTTGCATTTACATCTGTTTCCACACCTCTCCTCGTAGGCACTGCCTATTCTCAATTCTCGGTCCTCACTCTCCCTGTCTACCACTATTGTGAGTCACGCTAATGCTGCGGTGTACGGGCCTGAAAACAAGGCAGAGAAGCACCGGTGTGGGTGATAATGCGGCCATGAAAGGAAAAGTGTACAATAAATGGTGCTGGGAGCAGTAGGAAAGAGAATCTATACAGAAGGAATACAGGCAGAGATGTAAGGCTGGGGCTACCATCACGGACTCTGAACCTCATGCCAGGCAGAGACAAAATATGTCAAGATATTTAGAATTACAAGTATCTGTCAGTTATTAGATCATTATGTCATATAAGAGTATTTCCCACACAGTAGATATAAACCTGGCAACTTTTAAGACAGTCTGAAATTTTAGAAACCATCCTAAGGCTCCAGGAATAGATGGTATACCAATTGATATATTTCAGTTAATAGATGCTGCCCTGGACGTGCTCACCAAGTTGTGCCAAGAAATCTGGAGAACGACCACTTGGCCAACT
>NW_006399787.1:15830440-15867983 GCF_000299155.1 Elephantulus edwardii
GGTCGCTATGAGTCGCAGGCGACTCGACGGCACATAACAACAACAACAACAACAATCCTATTCTCCTTTAGATTACTTGAATTCTATCACAAGACTAACGCCAGAGTGGAAAATGAGTAATTCTATGTTGATCCCAAGTGATTATTTTCCTCATTATTTTCAAAATGTATTCCATTTTCCACAGAGATTTCAAATAAAGCTTTCATTAGTAATGCTCTAGATGAATATGGAAATTCAGCAGGTGACAGCATATTAATTTAGCAAAGTATTCTAGAATTGATCGAAATCTTCGGAAATGTATTTCTAGGTCTCATTTTATTCCACTAGGATTAGTCAACTAAGGCTAAATCTGTCCCTTATTATACATACTATGCTAAATGAAATGACATGGTTCTGTAACAGCAGTCTGTTTATAATACTCCTGAACTGACGACTTACACTGCACTCAGAGCTGGCTAGCATTCATGTAGGGAAGACATATGAATTACTACCTCATGAAGATAAACTCGTCGCTGTTGAGTTGATTCTATAAAGACCTTAAGGTTTCCAAGGCTCTTTCTGGAAGCAGACGGTGACATCTATGTCCTACAGAGCAGCCGGGAAGTTCACTCCTCTTGTCATTAGGCTAACAGCTAAAGACCTTTATTTCTAGCTTCCCATTGGGTAAAATTTTCTCCAAGTTATTGCTCAAACAAGTTACTTTCTAAAAGTAATATTCAAATTCACTGTTGGGAGCACAGGTTCAGGCTTCTAAGAATTAACATCTTGGTATGGATTAGGTTTTTCTTTACTTCAGATAAGAATCATTTCTCAAAAAAGTTCCTAAGAAATACATAAGTTGGTTAAGTTAAGTGAAAAACGATCAGTAAAATCCCAGTGATTAGAAATCTCATCTTCTTACCTGATGAAGTTTAATGGACATACGGATTCCAGGAACTACTACTTTTCTTAGCAATTCCATATCAGCAAAGATCCATTCATCCCGAATTGAAGAAATACGGAAATCTCCCTTAAACAGGGCATGCAATCCATAGAGGAATGACTCTAAATTACTGTTAAGATTAGAGATAAAGATTTACATATTTTGGCAGTGAGATGTTTTCCACTACGCTGATTCTTATATCTGGTTGTGCATCTGAAGCATCTAAAGCTGAGGTGAAAAGAGACTCCAGGAAATAACATCAGAACACAGAAATAAGGTCTGACTTGGAACCATTCCTATGAACATTATAATACCATCTAAGAAAATACACAGAAGGCTGAGTCTGTAAGTTCAAACAAAAAAGGGAGATTGTCTAACAACAACAATGATGCAAATTCTGCAGTAAATGCTGACAAGGCTTAAAGCATCCATTTCTGATTTCTCATTCATATGAATGCATTGGTCTAGAAACTGTTTGCACTTAGAGTCCTAAAATTTAATGTACCGTTTTCTTATAATTATGAATATTCTAGACAAAGACTATAGAGGAAAAACAAAAAGGACACAAAGATTAATTTAATATTGACTGGTCAATTTGATTAACATATATTAATTAATTTAGTTAAAGAGGAAAACAGGTCAATTTTATGAAAAACAAATGGTAACTGGAAGAAAGGAACAACGTTTTAAGAATGTAATTATTTTTTTAACCATCTTACTAAATCTATTAAATTCTTATCAATAATCACCCTAAGTTTGGGTTTTAAAAATCAGTTCTATTAACCAGCTAATAAAACTCATGTGTGTTTAGTAAATAAAAAAAAAAACCCACAAAAAAACGATAAACCATCAAATACCTTTACAAATATAAAATCTAAAGGACTTCTGCAATAAATCTGCTTAGAATGCTTCCGTGTCAAATTCTATCTGATTTAAATGATATGATTTCTTATGTTCTCTCTCTGAAAACAGAAATGCTTCCCGTACCTAGACATGTGGTGGGATGCTGTCCCCAAAGCTCTCCGCCCCAGAACACAGAGTCCATAACAGAGAGTCACCAAAGATGACTCTTTGTCCACATCCAGGGGCTAAAAAAAAAAAAAAAAAAGGACATTTAGTTAACAGAATGGTAGATAAATATTTAGCACATCAGAATATTAAAGAACGAATTCCAGAGCATGACTTCCGTCTCTTTAAATAAATCGGAATGAAAACAAAGTCAGCAACAAAATAGCATAACAGAAATTATTAATTTTATGTTAAAGTTCTTTAAATTATAGTGCTTTATGAAAGTAAAACAATTAAAAAACGTGGCTATAATATAGAGTATTGGACTTTTAATAAATATCTCAAAGTATTTACTGATATACATCATTTCTATTATTATTTTAGAATTGTTTCTGGCAAATAAGACTGTTAGTGATGGTTTTATCAGCCTATCTGTAACTAAAGAAAATAAAATTGTAGAATGTTACTTTCTCTTAAACTTTTCCTCTTTAAAACAGCTAAATGATTTGACAATTGAAGGAAAATGACAGGTCTTCGAGTCCTATCCTCTGGGACAGCCCAAGAGGAGTCATTGATATTTAAGCTAGTAGAATGTTTTATTGTGGTTTAAATACTACAGAAATTCTGGGTAGGATCTGTTACCAAAAAATAATTGAGTGCTATGGTTCTCAAAGCACAATCTGAGGGCCAGTAACATTATGATCTAGGAACTTGTTAGAAATGCAAATACTCAAAAGAGAACTGAGGCACAAACAGACACTTGTACACCAATGTTCATAGCAGTGTTATTCACCATCATAAGAACATGGAAACAGTCCAAATGTCCAACTACAATGGAATGGATTGACAAACGATGGTATATTCACAAAATGGAATACTATGCAGCACACAGAAGCAATGACTTTGTAAATTACTACCTAACTTGGAAGGGACTGGAGAGCATTTTGCTAAGTGAACTCAGTCTCATAAAGACAAGTATTGTATAAGACCATTATTGCAGAATGATCCAAGGCAAGGAGAGGAGAGCAGAGAGATGAGAGGAGGTGCCCTTAATCATAAGGCTGCACAATTTGATGGGTGGAGGGAGGGGTGGGTAAAGGAAAGGGGAAGAATCTGGTGTGAAAAACAATCTACACAAACTTTTAAGTAAATCAGTATAAAATTAAAAAAAACCCTCCAACAACAACAAAACTGGGGGCCACGCAAGACCTGTACCAGTAATAAAAATTTTTTGTTTTATAACTCATTTAATGTCAAAAAAAGGACACAAGGATTAATTTAATATTGACTGGTCAATTTCATTACCATGTTGTTGTTATGTGCTGTCGAGTCGCCTGTGACTCATAGCAACCCTATGTACAACAGCCCTAAAGCCTGCTCTATCCTGTGCCAATGTGTATCCAATCCACCTATCCCAATTACCCCAGCCACTTAATTCACTTCATAGAGAGTCTTCCTCTCCTGCACTGTCCCTCCACCCTCCCAAACATGACTTCAATATGGACTGAGGCTCAATATCAAGAAGACAAAGATTCTCACCACTGGGCCAATTGGCAGCATCATGATAGATGATTAAGAGATTGAGACTGTTAACAGCTTTAGTTTGCTTGGCTCCACAATCAACACTCTTCGTACCAGCAGCCAGAAATTAAATGACGTATTGCGATGGGACAGTCTGCTGTTAGGGACCTCTCCAAAATACTGAAGAGCAATGATGTCACTCTGGAGACTATGGTATGCCTGATACAGGCCATGGTCTTTGCAATTACTTGCTATGTGTCAGCGAGCTGGACAATGAATAGGGATGATAGAAGGAGAATTGATGCCTTTGAGCTGCGGTGTTGGAGAAGAGTACTGAAAATACCATGGACTGCTAAGAAAATTAACAGGTTTGTCTAGAGAGGGTTAAACCAGACTGGTCCTTAGAGGCAAGGATTCTGAAGCTTTGTCTGACATATTCTGGACATGCTGCAAGGAGGGACCAATCCTTGGAGAGGGATGTCATGTTTCATTAACATATATTAGTTAATGTAGGTAAATAACTATAATTATAAAAGGATTTGTAAATGTAACTTCAAGTATGATAAATGTATCATCTACCAAGAGTTATATAAAAGATATGTTAGCTGCTTGCCAATTAGACTACTCCCAAAGATACTTATCTCTTATAACCTATATTCATCAAATAGACATTCTAAAAGGATTTTGGCTCTATGTTACAAAACATTAAACACTAAGCATTTGTTTTAAGAAATAGTAAAAAAGAGGCGTGTGCAAATTTGAAGTTATGTAAAAAAAAAATACTAATGATAAACTACAGAGACTTTCTTTTTCTTTATCCTCTTCTGCCCCTGCTAGCATTTTGTGTTGAAAATGTTTTGTGGTGAGAGAAAAATTACAATTTAGTTCAGGTTTCTGTTTCCGATTAAGATGGAGTAACAGAGACCAGATTTCTCTTTCCATCTGAAACAAAGAACTGTATGCAATATAAGAAATATGGTTTTCAGGGGTTGGCAATCAGGCAGGGCTGATAACAAGACATGGGAAACAAATGAGGGGAGCAACATGAGTGACCCAACTTCTTGCCTACAGTTTGACAGCTGCAATGTGAGGAACCCGGTGGAGCCTGCAAGTCTCCAAGTTGAGGTGATAGCTGGGAGGCTGCAGAGTTCAAGGCCAGTAGAGTTCTTAGGAAAAAGTACTAGGGTGTGAAGAGCTACAAGCAGAGATAATTCTAGAAATCTTTAGAAGGTCCCTTTTGATTCCTCATCCGAGTACCGACAAGTATTTGTGGCAGGGACCCCTGGCTGGGGCTAAAAGTCATAAGGAAAGAGTGAAAAATAGAAATTCCACTCGAAAAGAGTAAAACCCTATGCTTGGCTGTAATATTCAGGAGTACGAGGCTTAGCAGTAGGTCAAATTTAGTCTTAGACTCTAGTTCTTCTCATTTGGCATTCCAAGTAATTTTACTAAAATTAGTCTAGGAGTGTATTTAGAAATAAACATTACTTCAATGTTGTTAGTATATATATATAAAATTATAAAATTATTTCCAACAAGCATACACACTCATTGTTAGTTACTTTTACTTTTGAATTGAACTTCAGTAGAAGTACATGCCTACCCAAAAAAAAAAAAAATATCACCAACTGTGTAAGAGTGAAACCTTCTGCAAAAGCCAGAAGCCGTTAGATCAGAAATCTGAGAAGGAAAAAAAGTGTATTTTCCACTAACAGAGCCCACTGGTGGCATAGCTGACAGGGAGCTGTACTGCCGCCCTACAGGTGGCTCCTCACCAGCACTCCCTGAGGGAAGGAGGGGCATTCTCTCCTTGTGTGAGGTACGGCCTCTGACAAAGCACCGCAGAGTAAGCTCTGAGCTGGTTCTGACACTACAGCAATGAGAGAAAGCAGTAAGGTGCACCCCATCAAGGGCAGGAACCTTGTAAGACCTGGGAAAATGATGAAAATGTTGAGTTCTGGCTCTCACAGATTACACTGTAATTAGGGAGGAAACAAACAGAATTTTAAAGATTTCCATGTAAGATGACATTTGAAATCAGTATGAAGTATTTAGGGAGAGATTTTGGGAAGAGTTCTGAAGCTTTTGACATTTACGTGAAGGCACCAGAACCTAGAGCAGGCAAATCATTTGGCTTAATTAACTTCCCCTTGAAAAAGCTATTCTGGGAATGGTGACTCAGAGAAAAAGAACACAAGATTTTAAGGAAGCAGAGAGAATCACATTAAATTTTCAACTTCCAAAACTGAGACTGTTGCATGACATCATAAAAGTCATTAATGTCAACTGATGGTTCATATGAAAAAAAAATGAAATGTGTGTAGGTGGGAAAATACAACTGTTAACTTTCTGCCAAAGGAATTGTAAGAACAGAATATAAACCTGGTTAATACAGTAATAATAAGCCATCCATGGAGACTGGGGATACAAAGTTTGGAGACAAACTTCTTTGACATATGTCTCAGCCATAGTGAAGTCCATGACCTCAAGTATAATCGCTGCAAGAAAGGTTCTCAGGTTTAGTAAGGACAGATCCCTGTTTCTGGGTGGAGTCAGAGTGAATTCCTAGCCCATGTGACCATGAGAACAGAGAATGGAAGTAATCATTGTATATTCTAGGAGTTACTGTTGTTTTTGTGTGTACAGTCAAATCAGAACAGACCCATACCTAACTTTCCAGCAGGTTTTCAGAGGCAGTTAATCACACAGGAAGAGACTGACCAGCTTTCTCCCATGGAGCAACAGGTGGATTTGAACTGCATACCTTCAAGATTGCAGCACAGCATCTTATCACTAGGCCACCAGAGCTCATAACCATTATAATCTAAGTCAGACAAAGGCTCTTAGGGACACTATGACTAGTCCTCAACAACAGCAAAAACACAAGTCCAAAACATTCTAAAGATATCTCCTGTTCTAAAAAAAGATTATTGCTTTTTATAGATTTAGAAGGAGAATTGAGCTTTGAGGTCGTCTATTTCCAGGTGTTGTCTGCCAGTCCTGTTTCAGAGTCTTTTATGAAGTTCTTTTATTCTACTGTTCATTCTTTCTTTAAATATATATGATAAAAGCTCCAAGGCCAGTGTTCAAAGAGGAAGAATAAGGATGTTCCCTTTATCAGGAACAAAGTAAACAGACAAGAAACTGATATTAGAGGGTATACCTTCCAATAAGCAGTTGCAAAGTGCTAAATCTAAAGATGGTCAGTGCATACATTCTAGACCATCTTAAAGGGTTCTGAATGGCAGAAGATCCATTATTCTCCAGGGCACAAAGCAATCCTCTAGGGAGCTTGAGTGGCCTACTGGTCGGAGCTGCACTGCAATCCCAAAGGAACACAGTTCGAATCTACCAGTTGCTCTGCGTGAGAAAGACAGGCAATCACCGCCTGTGAGATTAACTGCCTCTAGAAACCCACTGGAGGGTCAGTGCTAATTTGAGAGTACAGAACCACCACCACCACCACCACCACCACATTGGGATGCTGGGGGTTCAATTACATAAGGCTATGGTCTGGAAAAGAATCTCTGGTGGAGTAACGGGTAAGTGTGTAACTGTTAACTGAAATGCTGGGAGTTCAAATTTACCAGTGACTGTGGGAGAAAAGCCTGGCTGATGTGCTCCATGAGGATTACAGCCTCGGAAACTCGAAGGGGCAGTTCTACTCTGGGATGTTCTATCTGCAGGATCGTTGTGAGTCACAATCAACTCAACAGTCATGATGGAGGTGAGGGTTTGTGGGTTTTTAAAAAATTTATTTTATATTGGTTTAATAATAAATTTCGTATACCGTTTTTCACACTAGATCTTTCCCATTTCCTTCACCCTCCCCTACACAGGAAGTTAGGTTTTGGAACCACATTCTTTGATCTCTGAAAACAGCTGGATTCAAAGACTTGTAAGTGACATTGATTGCCCCTACCTTTGCTCTTCGGGAAGAGCAATACTCTATCCAGTTGAGGTAAATCACACAGAAGCTCTCCCTGGATATGCCTGCCAGCCGATGGTCATAGTCTTCATCGATGTTGGGATTAAACGTTGGGTCCACATCCACATAATTCTGATCTGCACAGAGACGCAGTCCTTCCTGCATTGTCTCGTTAGCGAGCCACTCTTCTAATTTAGAAGAAGTTGTAACATAGTAAATGATACCCTAATGTGGAAACAAAAAAGAATTTCAGGTACAATAACAAGTTGATGTCATTTTAATTCCTCAGAAAAACGGAATTCCCTGTGTGTCTACTGAAATGGCAGCTCAAGAGTACTTCATTCTGGCTCAGTGCTGTGTGTACATATTCAGAGTGCGATAATATTGTACGTCAAATTTTCCTTGGTGAAAATAAACCCTAAAATACTTTCAAATCGCAGCCATAAATTCAGGGAGAGCACTTCAAAACAATACCAATTATTGCACTTAACATCAGTATTTAGGGTATTTTAAGCTAGGTGAAAAACTTTGTCACTGGTAGACCCTGAAAAGTGGCTGGAATAGCTGCCGGCTGTGCAGAGGGCAGCCCTCCCATTAGCCATCAGCCTTGCTGTCCAAGGTTCTGCTGCAGTCCTTGCAAGTCTTCAGACACAAGAAGACCACCCTAACCATGGCATACTGCAAACGGGGCAACAGCCGAATCAAGGTGAACAGCTGCCCTATGGAGACGATTGAGTACTACATGTTGCAGTACAAGCTCCTAGAACCTGATCTGCTTCTGAGTAAAGAATGCTTTGCCAGTGGAGACATCCGAGTGAGTCAGTGTGAAGGGTGGTGGTCACACTGCCCGGATTTGCACAATCCACCAGTCCATCTCCAAAACCTTGGTTACCAATTACCAGAAATACATGGATGAGCCTCCAAGAAGGAGATCAGAGATAGTGTCATCCAGAATGATCGGACCCTACTGGTGGCTGGCCCTTGTCACTGCGAATCCAAGAAGTCTGGAGGACCTGGGGCCTGCGCTTTTTACCAAAAATCCTGCCGATAAGCCCACCAGATGTAGGATATAGTCTTATAATAAAAAAGGGAGGTTGGGATTTTAAGTTTTTAAAAAAAAGCTTTGTCACTATATACCAATCTGAGAGATTTTACATAGTAAGCTTAATTCATCTTGTAATGTTAGTAAGGGAATGAGAAAATAATACATATTATACATATAAAGTATATAAGTATAAATATACATAATAAGTATATAATGATAAAGTTTTATATATATATTTAGAAGTAGAGATAAAATGGTATTCATACACTTACATATATCACATATATTCTAAAATCAACACTTTTAGTTTCACAATATGGGTTTTAAATAAACATTGCATGGAAGATTCAAAGTTTGAGAATCACTAGGCAGTACTTAGAGGTAATGATGTTCAGAAAATTCAGACATTTGTCATTAAAAAAAAAATCACAGATTTTCCTCTTAAAAATACAGACTTCAGCAGAAACTCTTAAATTATAGCCATGCTGTATTTCTGTAATTTTTTTTATGCTTCAGACTTTATTTATTAAATTTTTATTTTATACTGGTTTGCTTACAAAGTTTGTACGCACTATCTTCATTCACACTGTTGTTTCATTCAATCACTCCCATTCATTAGATTTTATAAAATTAATCAACACCAAAATATGCCCACTGTTGCGCTATCTTTCCAGATCCCCACCAGATCTTTCCTATTTTGCAATCTAATTCATCAGAATAGCTGTGCAATAAAGAATTAACCTTTCCTAAAGGGTACCTTTGCCCACAGCTCATCTGAGGTGATGTTAGTAGCCACTGAATTGGTTCTTACTCACAGGATGCACTGTCCAGTGCTTTCCCATGTCAAGACCGTATTCTTAGTGCCTTCCAGACTGGAGGACTCACATTCCAGCATCACTGGGGAATACCATGGTGTGTTCCATCTGATTTTCAATGGCTAATTTTCAAGATTGTTAGGCCTTTCTTCCTCTTACATATAAAATGGAAGCTGAGCTAAAATTTATCTGTGATGGGTGGCAATCTCTAAGCTGTCACACTATTCTGTCTGATTAAGTGTTCCCTGGATAGTTATCCCTTTGTTTCCCTGGTAATCTTGGGCCATGCCAATTAGTCTATGTTAACAGCGTGTCTTATGCAGGAGGTGTTTTAGGTCACGCAGTATCCACTTGACCTCTGAAAGGTCTGGACATGAAGATTAGCATCATGGTCAGTCAATCATGTTTTTGTTGAATGGGTCTCAATAAAAATGCTGGATGCTAGGCTTAACTGAGCTTCTCTGACTGGTTACGGTCACATGTCCCTGCTGGGAGAATTAAGTGCTGTCTGCACAAGTGTGACTTCATGTCCTGCTGTCTCCTGGACACTTCCCTTTGTGCTACTTCCCTAGGCTGTTTTTAATCGGAAACTTTTTGCTGTTATAAATTATAATCTGAGGCCAAGAGTCTGAAGGCCAAGGGACTTCAACCTTCCTTCAGGAGCTGGTTGGACTGAGGAATTGTATTCTGTTTTCAGCCTGAATTTTAACCTGTTATCTTCCCTAACAAATATTAGAACCCAGAGTATGACAGGTTCTCTGTGTTCACTGCTCTGGATTACCAGACCTAATAGCAGAGCAGCAAGAGCCTTGGGAAGGATAGCTGAGGTTAGAACTGTAGAGGTGGTGCGGGGAATGCGGCACTGTGTCCAAGCGTGTAGGAATCAGTGTTATGATGCGGATGGGAGCTGCTCCTCCTTGTTAAGTTCGTGGAGATCAGACACAGAAGCTTTCATGTCTGCCATACTCTTTTTTACATCTTCATAGGTGTGTTTTAGTAAGTTTTCTAGATACTAGAGCTTAAATCACTGCTTAAAAGCAAAGCACAAGCAAAAAAGACTATTTATGTTTTCCAAGAGAAGATATAAGCAGGCACATGGTATTACCTTAACATAGTAGGTGGTGAGTACTTTCCGAAGATCAAAGACTTGTAGCATAGAAGCAGCACTATTGTCAGTAATGCTATAACCCTCCAAAATATATTTGGTGACTATCACTTCCCAAGCTAGCCAGCGCTGGCTAAAAGCAGCATTAAATGAAAGCACATGAGGAATGTGGCCAGGTTCACAGCAGCAAAAGCCTTCATCTTCCTCCACGCCCTCAGTAATGGCTTCCACTTCCCGTTGCTGACAGTAAGTACCTGAGAGAGAGAGAGAGGGAGAATGCATATTATAAATTAAGGGGAAAAAAGCAGATTTAGGAAAAGAAATGCTTCAAAGACACAAGGAATTCAGAGAGACACATACTATAATGAATGAAAACGTGACTGATTTCATAGAATGTTCATTAACAATGGCTGCAAACAATGGAAAGAAGGTATTATTCCATATTCCTCTCATGATGAGTAACTAAAATGTATGCACAGTAATTTTCTTTTATTACATAAATGATGAAGTATTTGATCAAAGGTGAATTGGAATAAAGACATTAAATAAAGGGCCTTATCTTACTTGTACTTTTAATCAAGCATTGTTAATGTGGGAAAAGATAAAGATTAAAAAGCTAGATAAAAGATAAATACGTAAAATCTTAAAAAAATAAAATGTAGTAAATAATTATTATAAGAATTTATACTGAGAATAATCAATGATGACTGTAAAAACTGTGGTTCTAAAATGAAATAAATGTTGAAATGTACATGTCCTCCAAAACTTAAAAAAAAAAGAAAGTAACCTCTTTAATTTTGATTCATTGATACCCAAATTTTTCAAATTTAAGCTTAGAATTTAATTTGTATCAAACAGAGTCAGGGCAATAAAAGTACATCTTATAAAGGCTGAATTATCTCAGAAAAGAGTTATGTGGAAACTGAATTATCCCATGGCACATGAGTATACAGAAAGAAGAACATGCTGAACTGAGAATGGAAGATTTACTGCCACATTGTGTTCATGCTATAAGCAGAAATACTATGTACAGACTGATTCTTTGAATGTGCTAACAGGTACCAGGTCATTAGAATTTTATACTAACCATACTTTAAAAATTGTTCTCAGTTCAAACAATCATTGAGTAAGACTGTAATATTGGCAAATAGGACTTACCTGCAGATAAAGCTTTAATTAGGTAAGAATTTGATTAATGTGCATTAGCAAACAAATCTTGACACTACATTCTTAAAAATATTCATCAAAATGCCATTCTGTGTTTTAGTATTATTGACATGAAAATACAAAACCAGATTCAATATAATATGAGAACCATGGCAAACTAACGCCAATAAAACATCATCTGTCATATTACTGTTAATATTATTCTTGGTCTGTGGTCTTGTTTATAGTTAATATTATGTAAGAACTTAAGAGAGACATACTTAATTTTATATATGTGTCTCCTCCCATGTGATTAAACTGCCTCTGAAAACCCACTAGAGGGTCAGCTATGGATTGGTTCTGATTTGGTGGTACACAACAACAACAATAACAATTTAAGTTATGCTATAGAAAACAAATTTCCAGAGTGGTGAAGAGCAATGATGTCAGTCTAGATACAACGGTGCACCTAATCCAGGCCATGGTCTTCTCAATTACTTGTTATGCTCCAGAGAGTTGGACAATGACTAAGGATGACAGAAGAACAGATGCCTTTGAGTTGTGGTGCTGGAGAAGAGTCCTGAACATACCATAGACAGCCAAGGAAACAAACAGGTCTGTCTTGAAGAGTGTGAAACCAAGTCTCTCCTTGGAGGCTAGGATTTTAAAGTTATGCCTCACTTACTTTGAGCCTCTGGCCAGGAGAGATTGTCCTTGGAGAAAGATAACATGCTCAGATGGGTGGACGGACAGCGCAGGAGAAGGAGACCCCTGATAAGATGGATTGATACAGTGACTGGGGTGATGGGGGTTGGTGTGTCAGAGTTACTGAGACTGGCTCAGGACAGGGAAAGGTTCAGAGCTGCTGTATACAGGGTTGTTAGAGACTGCAGTGACTCAATGGCACATAAAACAATAACATACTATGACAGATTTGGAAACAGGAATAGCATACACTTCCTAAATAACATGCCTCCAGAAACTCTATGAACTATGGTAAGTGCTGATAGTTGTAGAGGGCTTCAGGCCTTTTGTTCATAGGGTTCTAATGAGTTATGCTTGACTTGAAGGCAATCAACAACAACAACAAAAACAAATAGGTCTATCTTGGAGAGGATGAAACCAAGTTCCTCCTTGGAGGCTAGGATTTTGAAGCTCCATCTCACATACTTTGGGCATGTGGTCAGGAGAGATCAGTCCCTGGAGAAGGTCATCATGCTTGGACGAGTGGAGGGAGAGTGCAGGAAAGGAAGACTCTGGATGTAAAGTAACCAGGGCATGAGGGTTAGTGTGTTAGAATCAGAGACTGGCTCGGGACAGGGCAGGGTTCAGAACTGCTGTACATAGTGTCGCTATGGGTCACAGGTGACTTGATGGCACATAACAACAACATAAAAATAACTCTGAGACTGTACAGTAATTTCTTATTGTGGAAATATTGAGGAAACACATACTCTCATATCGTACCTTAAAAAAAACAACAACCCACCCACTATTTTAAGAGAAAAGATGCTGAGAAAACTAGTCACAAGTAGTGGAGGTACGTTGATAGAAAAGGCTGAGGTTACAAGGTGGGCCAAGCTAAGAGTTGTATTGTTTTGTATCCTAGAATGTTCAACCATTTTATTATTTTTATTTTCTTGCTTAATTACACTGGTTAACACTTTCAAAATAATGTAACATAATGGTTATAAGAAACCCCCTTGTCTTGTATCTCACATTAAAAGAAATACCTATTACAGATGAGCATTATATATGATACTATATATACAGAGTTACTCATAAAAAATGTACTTCTGGTTTTTGCTTTATTCTAGGTTCTGAGGAAATCAAACTAGTTCTTTTTCACTCCAACCTAGTAAAATTCTGCCAGAAGTTCAAACAGAATTAAAAAAGGATATTGTGAATTCGGGCTATCTTTGCTGGCATCCCTGCTTTGGATCCTGGCAGAGAACGTAAAAAAAGATGTTTATCTATGTTTTAATGACTGCAAAGGCATTTGATTATAACCAATATGAATTGTAACTAACTATGAACAACTCAGTGAAGAAAGAGAACTGCGAAACAATTCATTGTATTTATGCAGAAGGAACTTATGTATAGACTATCTAGACCAAGAATGATGGGATTCTGTAGGATTTAAAAGTAGGAAAGTATTCATTAGTGTTATTATATCTTTTTACCACACTTATTTAGCATGGATGATGAGCATTCCCTGAAGCTGGAATATATGAAGATTTATCAACAATCTGCAATATACAAATGATAAAACATTGCTTACTGGAAGTGAAGAGGACCTGAAGCACTCAGTGAAGAAGAGTAAAGATTACAGCCTGCAGTATGGACTAGACCTCAACAGAAAGAAAATAAGAAATCCTCACCACTGAGCCAATAAGTAACATCATGACAAATGAAGAAACAATTCAAGTAGCCAGGGATTTAATTTTACGTGAAACAGTAATTAATGCCAAAGCACCAGTCAAAAAATCAGAAGATGCAACACACTGGGCAAATTTGCTATAAGATGTCACTTTGAGGACTGAAGTGTGCCTGCCTCAAGCCATAGTATAGAAATCACTTCATATGCATGGGAAAATTAGATAATAAATAAAGACAGATGAAAGTGGTGTAATGCTTGACTTTAGGGTAATGAGATGTTTTATCCAGACAGAGGTGATGGTTGTACAACACTGTGAATGCAGTATTTTTAAAGTGGTTTGTTTCATGTAATGTGAATCTCATCAATTTTTTTTAAAAAAGCAAACTTATTGAGGACAAAGGCAGTACATCTATAAAAAAAGTAGTACCTCTCATACATAACACAGCATTCTAAGTTGCCAGCCATATAACAAATAAATGCAACCATCCTCAAAAAGGTAAAATGAAAGCAAACCCTGAACAAGTGATTCACCATCACCAAGAAACTAGGAAAACAAGTCCATTACACATATGTTATATACACATATGTAATGTAGATTAAGTATTTATACATAATACCCCACAGTATAAATGATTATTTTCTGAATATGAAATTTTGGAGGGGAAAATAACCCATTATTCTATAACAACTTTTCTCATCCCACAAACCCAAAGGTTAATTTTAGAACAACTTTTGATTTGAGATATAAACATATAAAATTTAAGACGCCACAGGAGTTCACTTTAGAAAGAAAATACAAGGTGGGTGAACAGCTTACCTCTGAATTCAAGTCCCCGCAGCTGGAAGGTGACCAGGCCATTGCCTATCTCAATAAGGTGGACTAATGCATTGAGGTAGTCAGAGGCCAGAATGAAACACTCCCCTGTGCTGTAGTTTCCCCACCGTCCAAGGAGTAAATCACCACACAGACTGTGTTGTAGGGATCTGGTTAAATGTTCATAAAAGATGGAATTCAGATTGTTGTCATCCGATCCTATAATAAGGGATTTTAAAAGGTTAAATTTTACTTTAAATGCTTTCATACTGACAACAAGATTGTAAAAAAAAACCAAAACATATTAAAAGTAACCTCCAGTTAAGGATATAACTATTTTTTTTACAAGGAAAACATTATTCCCACTTTTATAATTTTCATATATATATGAATCACAGAATAATGGGAAAAGCTTCAGAAATCAAAGTTAGATGTCAACCTTTCCGAATTTCCAATTGTTATCCACAAAATGTGGACCTTGGGTTAGATGAAACAAAAAGTCTTTTCCACCTGCTGCTATAATAGAGGTACCAGAAGCAGGTGGGTATTTTCTTTTTTTAAAAAAAAATTGGTAAAACAAGTGAAAGAGGTTTTTTAAGGTAAGAAGACAGAGGCATGACTAACTAAAGGGGGGGGGCACGCAGAAGAGTTAAAGTGGAAAAGGAGGAACAGGGTCAAGGGAGAGAGGACCCCAGCAAAGAAAGGGGTGAAATCAGATTTTACAGCATGCTGTCAGCAGAAAAGGAGAGAAAAACCGGAAGCAGGTATTTTTAACAAAGAGAAATTGATCTTTTTACAGTTTAGAAGGCGACTGGTTTGAATTTAGGGTGCTGGGTCTAAGGGAAGGCTCTCTTACTCTGCTGGCTCTGAAGGAATGTTCTTATCCCTTAAACTTCTATTTCCTGGTTCTTTGAAGAACTATCATACTCCATTTCCACTCACTCTCATTTGCTTGTTTAATCTCTTTAACATCTCAAAAGAGACTGACTCAAGACATATCCTACACACTGATATAATTTCATTATTCTAACAAAGACAGCCCATTTACCAAAGCGTCTATTGTAACAGTCAAAAATCCAGGGGGGGAAACGCTGACCATTCAACGAGCACCTGTACTGCGATGGTTAGTACTAGCTTAAGAGAAACAAACTATATATACTGAGTTAGCAGTAAAGAACTTGGAAAGTCTGATGCGATGGTTATCAAGTAAAAAAAAAAACAAACCTATGATAAAATGTCACTCAAGAAATAAGAGAACCTATCTCTAGAAATAACCCATCCAAAGCAATAATCTGTACATGGGGGTTGGACACAAATATTCCACACTATTTGGTTTTCATTTTCCCCCCTTCCATTGTTTTTCTTTTCATGCAAACTTAATACTCGTCCAGTTAGGGAGCTTTGGAGTAATGTGCTCCTAAATGAAAGGTCAATGGTTCAAATCTACCAGGTGCTCCAAGGGAGAAAGATGACTGGTCTCCTCTGATAAGGATTTAGAGCTGTGGAAAACTGATGGAGGGTCATATGAGCGGTGACAGAATCAATGGCAGTGGGCTTGTTTTCTGGGTTTATTGCAGCATTAGTGATTGTTCTACCCACTTGCTCCCTCTCATTCTTGGCAGTCATCAAATATGTTTATTCTTTCTTTGTGTAAACCTTTCCTTGCTTTAGTATTAATAGTAAATTATAAATAGCAGATTAATTTTAAATTAGAAATAAGAAATTAACAGTAGATTTAGACAATATTGGTCCTTTAGTGATTGACTAATTTTATTCAGTTATAATGTCTTAAAGATTTATCCATATTATAAGGTGTTCCATGAAGTTTTTAAAGTATCTCTTTATGTTCTAAAGAGCAACAATATCAGCTTAAAGAGTAAGGTGTGCACGATCTAAGCTACAGTATTTTCAACTGCTTTCCATGTATGTGAAAGCTGGACATAAACAAAGATGATGAAAGATGCACCAAAAGCTTCTGAGTTGTGTTGGCAGAGAATTTTGAGTATAACAGGCACTGCCAAGAGAACAAACAAATCTGTCTTGGAAGAAGTGCAATGAGGGCACCCCTTAGAGACAAGGACAGTGAAATAATCTCACATTTTGGGCATGTTATCAGGAGGGATCAGCCTTTGGAAAAAGAAACCATGGTGAGAAATGTATAGGGTCAGCAAGGAAGAGTCTCAACGAGATAGACAGATACAGTGACTGCAGTAATGGACCCAAGCATGTCAGAGGATCACGATGGTGCAGGACAAGCCAAGGTTTGTCTCTGGTGTACAGAGATTCGCTATGAGTCATAACTGCCTGGGTGGTAATTAACAACATATTAATAAACTATGTATCTATCTGACAGCATCTCCTTTAACATACCTAGCCAGTTTTAACTGGTTCTAATTTTTAAGCTATATAAAAACTGTCCTTTAGTTTTTAAATGGTATTGTCTGTCTTATCAGCATTTTTATATAGTATTTCCTAAAAGATGAGCATATTTATAGATATATTTTTTATAATTTATAGATATTTTTGCGTGAATATACTTTGCTAAAGTTAGGAAAGGAATATTTAGTTCTTAAAAACAGATTCAATTTTCACTTGGAACCAGTGAGGTTTCTCAACAGCTTGGTGAAACATAAGTATTACATTCTTTATAACTACCTTTTTACTTACAAAGAGAGCTATTACCTGGATTTCTATCAAGCTGGGAGGCCAATCTGGTATTTGAATGATCCACTCGTTTTGTGCTGAAGATGACAAAATGAAACATTTTCAGTAACTGTTTTATACCTCAAAAAACTGTTTCAACAATTAAGGACAAAGAAGAAAAACAAAGAATAATTAAAACAAGCAACACTACCCTATGAAAATATCTGACAAAATCTTTGTTAGCATTATGATAAAAACTTTTTAGTAGCATAACTTTAGGGGTAAAGGGTTGCTGACCCTTCCATCTCTCCCTTCCCCACAAATATGTGAAGTTTTTTCCAAACTGATATTTCCTTGAACAATGTGAAGAAGGTATTATTGAGTGTACTGTGGGGAAACAAACTGACAAAAAGGCCCAGGATCAAAAAATGCTCACTCATTATATGTTGTTCCTTTAAAATTATGCCAAGAGAAGGTACATATACTAAAGTTTGTAAGTATAATGTTTTTATCAAATGGTTCATAAATTGTGGTCCACAGAATCCAAGGCAGTGTCTCAAAGACCTTTCCAGGGATTTTTCAAGGTCTAAACTATCCTAACAGTATGGAGTTTCATTTTGTTTGTACAATTGCATTGGCAGCTAAAAAGTAATGTGTTGCAATAGGTGGTACTTGAGAATGAATAAAAAGCAGTGAAACTATATGATGAGGTAAAAATTATTAATTTTACTAAATATCAACCATCCTGTAGAGACCTTTTTAACATTATTTGTGACAAAATATAAACAGACATACTAAATAAACTAAGATTAATCAGGCGCATGTATTTAACAGATATTTCTTGAAAATGAAGCTATTGCGATTTCAAGGACAACCTCCAGCAACTATCTGTACTCAATGATAAAATTCAATATTTAAGCAAACTCTAAAATTTTGGAAAATGTATATTTATTACCACAGGCTTGAAAGCTTCCTTATAGATTTTTTCAAAGTTGGTGGTGATATTAACGAAGACACTTTGAACACTATTGTATAAGGAAATATTTTAACATTTGGAAGCTCTACATTATTCAGTGAACGAATATTTTCCAAATGGCCATTAAATGATGCTACAAAATAATACCGGGATAAAAAAAGTCTACTTATAAAGCATAAGAAAAATCAATGGATTTGGATGTAACCCAATTTTCCCCCCTTATTTGATTGTAAATTTTACTAATTAAGAAAATATTATTCTGAGGAAACGACACTTCCTGAGGGCTTATAGACAAACCCATTAACCTTAGAAGCATTCATATGAAATTTCTTTTACTGCTGAGTATTTATACTTGTTCCTCCTGTTAATAATGTAAACTCATAACCTTACGAAGTTCCCAGGTAATCTTTAAAGGTGCTGCTACCTATTTGATCCTATATAAATCAGACTTTATTTAGAGGGATCTCTGGTGGCTTACTGTTGTTATGATATAACTCTCAATTCTTAAAGTTCATGTGTATGCTTTTAGACTTCACATTACAAATAAATGCTGAGATATTACCATTTTTACGATTTAGTGAAATATCACTATAGTCACTTTTATCTGAAAAAGCTACTAAAATGTTTTTCTATTACAATAGTATACCTGTATGAGGTCAGATTTTCTTAATATACTTAATCAAAACATAGTATATAACAGACTGAAGGGAAAACAGGTACAAAACTCTAGTTGTCTTTTACTTACCAGATATTAAAGAAATTTGTGAAAATATAAAACAGTGCGACCCTTCTCACTAATCATTTTTGGGAGAAGGTACAGCTATTCTCATTTTAAAAACAAGTCAGTTATTAAAAAAAAGTCAGTTATGTTAACAGGAAGTACGTTTATTATATCAACTTAATAAATAAGCATTAAATTTTATGGATTTTAAAAAATTTATTAGGAATTCTTTGAATTGCGGTTTTGGAGAAGAGTATTAAATATCCCATGGGCTGCCAAAAGAACCAACAGCTAAGTCTTGGGAAAAGTGCAGCTTAAAATGCTTCTTGGAGGAAAAGATGGCGAAGCTTCAACATTGATACACTAGACATGTGAGGCTATTCCTTGGAAAGGGAAATCACACTTGAAAAGACTGAGAGGGTCAGTGAAGGAGAGGAAGACCTCCAATGAGATGGACTGACAGAGCAGCAACAGGTTTTAGTGTATCAGAGATGATGAGGATGGCCCAGGACAGTGCAGGGCTCACGTCAGCTATTCATAGGTGCAATATGAGTCAGACATGACTTCACTGCACCTAACAAAAACAACTGAAGGAATAATGAGTAAGAAGCTATACTGTCAACCGGAAGGCAGGCGATTTGAATCTACCAGCTGCTCCAAGAGAGAAAGATGGGCAGTTTTCTTTCATATGAGTTACAGCGTCTCAAAACCTACTGGAGGGTGAGCTATAAGTGAATTCTGACTCGACCAAAGAATAAATATTAATAAAACTATATAAACAAAAATATCTTACAGTATTCAATCATTTTTAAGAGTATAGAGTGGATCTATAATGAAAAAAGTATAAGAACTGCTGCTATAAACATTATTTTTGGGTTAAAAGATGATTTAAGAGAAAATAATATGACTGTTATTTTTCAGTGAACACTGAAGTCCATTAAAACAGGAAACTACTATTATATAGAATTTTACATAATGGACTAAAGTAAAAGTTTCAAACCCATGAGCTAGTTCAATGTCCAAAATGGCTGACAATTATCGTGCTAATGCGAAACCTATACTTGGACCAGGAGGCATTCGTCAAAACAGAGCAAGAGAACACTGCATGGTTCAAAATTGGGAAGGGCGTACGCCAGGGATGCATCCTATCTCCATACCTTTTCAACCTATATGCAGAACAGATTACCTGGGAGGCTGGGCTCTATGAGGAGAAATGTGGGGTCAAGATTGGTGGACGATTTATCAACAATCTGCGTTATGCAGATGACACAACCCTGCTTGCTGAAACTGAAGAGGACCTGAAGTGCCTGCTGCAGAGGGTCAAGGACTGCAGCCTCCAATATGGATTGAGGCTCAATGTCAAGAAGACAAAGGTTGTCACCACTGGTCCAATCGGCAGCATCAGGATGGATGGTGAAGAGATTGAGATTGTACACAGCTTTAGTTTGCTTGGCTCCACAGTCAACAGTCTTGGCACCAGTAGCCAGGAAATTAAAAGGCGCATTGCCATGGGAAAGTCTGCTGTTAGGGACCTCTCCAAAGTACTGAAGAGCAATGGTGTCTCTCTGGAGACTAAGGTGCGTTTGATACAGGCCATGGTCTTCACAATCACTTGTTATGCATCAGAGAGTTGGACAATGACCAAGGAGAATAGAAGGAGAATTGATGCTTTTGAGCTGTGGAGCTGGAGAAGAGTATTGAGAGTACCATGGACTGCTAGGAAAACAAACAAATTAGTCCTGGAAAGGGTTAAACCGGGCTGCTCCTTGGAGGCAAGGATTCTGAGGCTTCATCTAATATACTTTGGACATGTTGTGAGGAGAGACCGGTCCTTGGAGAAGGACATCATGCTTGGGAGGGTGGAGGGACAGCGCAGGAGGGGAAGGCCCTCTATGAGGTGGATTGATTCAGTGATTGGGGCAATCAGGATGGGAGTATCAGAGACAGTGCGATTGGCACAGGACAGAGCAGAGTTTAGGGCTGTTGTACATAGGGTCACTATGAGTCGCAAGCCACTCAACGTCACATAACAACAACAACAACTAAGCTATGCACTGTGTGAAGATGCAGAGAGATAGGTAGTCTTGGAGATGCTCAAGTATTACATATTATTACTATTGTTATTTTTATGTGCCATTAAGTCACCTGTGACTCATAGCGACCCTATGTACAACAGCCCTAAACCCTCCTCTATCCCTTGCCAATCTTATTGTCTCTGACACACCTACCCACATTAATCAAGTCACTGAAACATCCATCTCATCAAGGGTCTTCCTCTCCTGCCCTGTCCCTCCACCCTCCCAAGCATGATATCCCTTGCCAAGGACTGATACCTCCTTGCAACATGTCTAGAGTATGTCAGATGAAGCTTCAGAATCCTTGCCTCCAAGGAGCAGCCTGGCTTCACCCTCTCCAAGATAAACTTGTTTGTTCTCCTAGCAGTCCATGGTATATTCAGTACTCTTCTCCAGCAACACAGCTCAAAAGCATCAATTCTCCTTTTCTCATCCCATGTCATTGTCCAACTTTCTGATGCATAGTAAGTAACTGCAAAGACCATGGCCTGTATTAGGTACACCTTAGTCTCCAGACTGACATGTTGCTTTTCAGTACTTTGGAGAGGTCTCTGACAGCCAACTTTCCTGATTGAATTAATCTTTTAATTTCCTGGCTACTAGTACTAAAAGGGTTGATTGTAGAGCCAAGCAAACTGAATCTGTTAACCATCTCAATCTCTTTACTATTTATTATTTAATATGGCCAATCAGCCCAGTGGTGAGAATCTTTGTTTTCTTGATTTTGAACTTCAATCCATGTTGAAGATTGCAGTCCTTGATCCTCTGCAGCAAGCACTTCAGGTCCTCCTCAGTTTCAGCAAGTAGTATTATGTCATCTGCATAATGCAGATTATTGATGAGTTCATCTCCAATCCTGATGGCACATTTATCCTCACAGAGCCCAGCCTCCTGCATAATGTGTTCCGCATATAGATTGAAAAGATATGGAGATAGGGCACATCCTTGGCAAACACCCTTCCCAATTTTGAACTATGCAATATTTCCTTGCTCTGTTCTGATGATTGCCTCCTGGTCCAAGCATAGTTTTCACATAAGCACAGTCAAGTGTTCTGGAATTTCCTTTCTTCTCACATTCAGCCAGTTTGTTGTGATCTGCACAATCAAATGTCATTGCATAGTCAATGAAACACAGACAGACATTCCTCTGGTACTCTCTCCTTTCAGCCAAGATCTAACTTTAGCTATAATATCCCTAGTACCACGGATTCTTCTAAATCCAGCCTGTACTTCAGGCAGTTCTCTGCTTGTCTTCTGCTCCAGTCATTCTTCGATAATTTTCAGCAGAATTTTGCTTGCACGTGATACTAATGATTTTGTTTTATAATTTCCACATTCTGTTGGGTCACCTTTCTTTGGAATGGAAACAAATACAGATCTTTTCCAGTCAGTTGGCCAGGTGGTTGTTCTCCAGATTTCTTGGCACAACTTAGCACATCTAGGGCAGCATCTGTTTGTTGAAATATGTCAATAGGTATGCTGTCAATTCCCCGAGCCTTGTTTTTTTGTCAATTCTTTCACAGCAGCTTGAACTTCTTCCTTCATCACCGCAGGCTCTTGCTCATACATTGTTTCATGAAATTCTTCTGTGTTCACCAACTCCTTTTGGTACAATGACTCTATATACTCTTTCCATCTTCTTTTAATACTTTCTTGATCATTTAATATTATGCCCAAAACATCCTTACGCATTGAAACTCAACGCTTGAATTTGTTCATTTCCTTCAACTTAAGAAACGCTGAGCAAGTTTGGCCCTTTTGATTTTCTGACTCCAGTTCCTTGCAAATTTGATTATAATATTTTACTTTGTCTTTCCACGCTGCCCTTCGGAATCTTCTGTTCAACTCCTTCGTATCTTGATTTCTTCCCTTGGCTTTGGCTTCTTGGCACTCCCGTGCAATATTCAGAGTTTCTTCTGACATCCACCTTGGTCTTTTCTTCCTCCTTAGTTTTTGCAATGACCTTTTGCATTCTTCCTGGATGATATTTTTGGTATCTTCCCACAACTCATCTGGTCTTCACTCATTAATGTTCAAGACCTCAAACCTGTTCTTGAGAGGGTTTGGAAATTCAGGTGAGATAGACTTCAATGTCAAATTTTGATTCCGGTGGTCTTGACTTAATTTTCCTCAGCTTCAGTTTGAACTTGCATATGAGTAGTTACTACTATAGTATGTAAAATACTAAAGTATGATACATTACTACTATAAGATTTTTGGAAATCACTTTGTTAATTAAAATCTTCTAAAATGTTTACGCTTACTTATTCAGTAATTTCCAGTCTAGGAATTATTCTTAAATAAATAAAGGGAAGTTTGGAGAGAATACACACATATCAGTTACCAGTTACTAGATTAATAATTAGTCTAAGGAACTCAGCCTAAATAGAGAAAAAAGACTTTATGTACAAAGAAGATTAAAAAAAAAGTTATATTCATAAAATAAAAAAAAACCTGTAAGATAATTTATTGCAATTGTTAAATAACAGTTTGAGTGCCATTAACATAGAATAATTCCAAGAAAGTATCACTAAAGGGATAAACTATGTTTTAAAAATCTTATGAACAGAAAATAAAAATTTCACCTTCCTCTGGCTTTTTTACTTTTACTATAATTTTTACATTTTAAAAGTTTATCAGTTTTCCGTAATATGAAATATTTCAACACAATAAATCATTAACTATGAATAACTTCTATTAACACCCTCATAGTTTTTCCTACTAAAAATGATTAAAATTGGTAATCAAGTTTTATTTTCCTTATAGGCTATACTCACTTATAGTCTCTTTCCCAGAATTTCACAGGTCGGACATATGAAGTGATGAATATTGCACTTCCCAGAAAAGGGTTCAGTGGAGTAGAAAAGAAGGCCGAAACGGCAGCCTGAACAAACAGCATGGCTGAGTCTACGGGAAAACTGGTTAAGAAACTTAACATTCATCTCAGCACAAAAGTATTTCCTCTAAACATTTTGATTAAGACAATTAGGAAAAGGAGCTCTGTGGAGAGTTACAAAGAGGCTATTTCACTAGACAATGAAGGATGTTCAAGTAAAAAGACACAGTTCAGAAAACACAACCTGACAGGATTCTTCAAAGGGACCCAATAGATCACTTGGTATGCTATTCAGCTGGAAGAAGTTCATTATTCAAAGTTGGGCAGAAATGCTTAGGGTTTAATTTTCCAGGAGACTAAAATTTACAGATAACCACTATAGTCTTCAATTCAACATCTATATCACCATTAATCCTTACTTTTATTTTACAAAGTACTTTGAAGACATTATAGGACTGTAAAATTAGATTGGTGAAAAACACCTCATTATGAAAACTATTTCCTATCTTTATTTCAAACATATCTGGCATGTCAATTTTACAACTTGCGTATACCAACAAAATTTTAAGTCAGCATTACAGTTTTTATAGTTCTCCCACATACCTCTGTGAGGCATGGATGTTCACTTAAGTTAAACAATCAAAATCAATACAGGTGTGAACTCTAAGACTCTTGAGTTTTTGATAAATTATCTTGCACTAACTACACCCTATGCTGGTCAAAGTTTATGCCTGCAAATCCACATTCTCATGAAGGATATGACTGCCCATTCTTATAAAACTGTAATTAGAAGGATACGGGGCACTGCAAAAGGCTGGGCAAAGGCATGAAATGCAGAACCCCACGTGATTTGCCACGGAGCGATGTAGGTATACACAAACTGCAACTTATAAAGGAGTTCCCAAAGCTGGCGGAGAAAAGAGAAAACAGTAAAACGATATCACCAGAAACACCAATTAACAACAGGAAGACGTCTGAAACAGTAAAACGATATCACCAGAAACACCAATTAACAACAGGAAGACGTCTAATGGGAAAGATGCATTATTTTACATTTTTACAACAGGAAAAGATATTATCAACTGTCAAAATAACACTTAATTTTTTAAAACAAAGAAAGCAAGCTGATTTAGAGTTGTGTCTCATCTGCTTAAAAAAATGGGGTATCTTCCATTGCCAAGCTGGTATTCCACCAAAACAAATCAACACACAACACATTTATCTATTTTAAGGCCCATTCCCCTTACTTCTGATTATATATAGTGTTTGGGAAATGGAACATCTCTTAAACATAATGTCTAAATGTATTTGAAAGTAGTCAGATTTTAAAACTGAAATACAGCTATCACTTCCTGCTCATGAAGGAAATTGTATCCTTTCAGATATCCATTCATATACCTCAATTACTATTGCTACTGGTAACACAACACACATTTAAATTTTATTTAAATTTTGGATCTCTGATTCTTTTTGAACATGTCTTTAATCCTGAACTAGTTCTTGCATTTCACTAAGTTTGTCTCTACCATGGTAGGCAATTGCAAGGCTTTAATCTCCCAAAATAAGTAACAATCTTAACAAAGGTTCTGATCAATTCATGTGTAATGGCATAGGCACTGAACACGTTATTTCTGATTACAATTTAGCTGATTTATAAAAGAACCTGTATATAACTTCCTATTTAAACAAGAATGACAGCTTCAACCAATTGGAAATTGCTGATGAACACCAATAGCTTTTGCCATGACTCAATTATGATGACTGTAAAGGCAAGATGCCAGAATAACTGCTTAAAAGCAATGAGTCAGAACTCTCTTCAGATTGTAAATGTGAAAAAGTTTGTGTTCAAATTCTGATTTTAATACTAGAGAAGAATAAGTGCTTGGTTAGTAAAATCCATATTTACGTGAATATTTAATTTTTCTTAAAAGACTATTACTAAATTGAAGGTATAACTGCAACAATTTTAGAATAGAAATAGATCAAAAAAGATCCCTTGTGTATTACTTGCTTTTTATCATTCAGTTCTATCTAGTGATTCATATAAAATACAAACTTCTTACAGACGTGGTTCTTTTGTGTTTTATTCTAAGTATATGAAACAGTTCCAACACATGGTACATACTTAAATAGATAATAAAACTATTAAGAAAATTCACAATTGGTGGGTAAAGAGCTGCACTGCGAACCCAAAGGAACACAGTTCTAATCCACCAGCTTGTTCCATGGGAGAAAAAAAAGGAAACCTCCTTCTATATGATTTAGAGCCTATGAAAATCTGCTGGAGGGTGAGCTATGAGGTGGTTCTGACTTGAAGGCACACTCCACCACCACCAATAATAATGGGATGTATTTCAAGGACTGCATGATTCACTCCTGGAGCACATAATTTTGATAAAGTAAAGTCTCAGTGAAAAAGAGGAAAACTCTAAAGCAGCAGAGCAGCTGCAACAGTGGCCTGAAATATCACAATTGTGAAGATGGTGAAGGACTGCACAATATTTCACTTCACTGTGCCCTAGGCTTCTATAAATCAGAGCCAAACTGGCAGCAGCTAATAAAATATTTTACAGTGCATGCTTATTAACGCTTTTCTACTTTTCTCCCTTACATAAATTATTCTTACCTTCCTACTTATAGAAATCAGTATATCTTTTGTGAATGATAATGATGATTGCTTAAGCAATCTATTATGTCCTTGAATAATGGGTTGAATGAAGAGAAATACTATTTACTTAAAAAACAATAGGGTACACCAATGTTCATAGCATTGTTATTCATCAGTGCAAGAACATGGAAACAATCTGTCCAACCACAACTGAATACACTGAAAAATTATGGTATGTTCACACAATGGAGTACTATGCAGCACTTAGGAGCAATGATTTAAAAAAATACTACATATCTTGGGAGAGATTGGAGAGCATTATGCTAAGTAAATGAATTCAGTCTCATAAGGACAAACACTACATAAAACTATCACTGTAAAAATAGAAGGATAACTAGTAAAATACATATGGACCCAAAGGGCGAAGAAGTGGGAGTAGGTGGGTGAGGGTGGGTAGAAGCAAAACCACAGGGTTGCATAATATGGTGGGTGGAAGGAGAGGGTGAAGGAAATGGGAAGGATCCAGTGGGGACCTGAAAAGACAGGGTAATGAAGGGCAAGGTCCAATGGTGATTAATTTTTATAAAACATAATGCTTGGGAATCGCTGTATGGAACACAATGTAAACTAAGAATAGTATGAAACACAAAGCATATGAATTTTCTAAGGAAACCAATAAAAAAGACACTAGAGAGTGCTGGTAGAAGTGCCTGCTGACCCCAAATCTGCACCTCTTTGGTGGTTCACATCAGCAACACCAAGGGAGAATGATGGCAATCTCTCCAAACCGCGCCCTACATGCAATTTGTTGTTGTTGCTGTTAAATGCCATCAAGTCAGAGGCGACTCACAGAGACCCTATGAACTTTCTTCATTTCTCCAAGTTTATTGGGTTTCTGAAGATAAGCTATTTTGGAAGCGGATGCCACTATTGCTTCCAAGCTTGTTTTAATCAGGGAGCTCCACCGAACACTGTCCGCCATAGGTGACCAATATCACATTTGGCATATCAGGGTCACAGTGTTCAGCATCACAGCCACCACGAGTTACCTCTATATAGCAAACTGACAGAGCAGTGCTATACCACCTAAAAGAATGTTTGACCCAAAATTTACAGGTCCAGAAACCTGATGGAGGGTCAGCTATGACTATGCAATCATTCAGATGCAATGAATCTGAACTTGAGTAAAAGATAAAAAAGTCACAGAAAAGCACATTATGTAGAGGTAGCTGTCCTAGCTGGAGTATTCCTCTCTGTGTTGAATCACCTTGTTGAAGAGTATAGACATGAAGAAGAGGTCCAGAAGCATGGTCTCTGACAAAGCTTCATAATCAAACTTGAAGAAGAGGACGGTGAAGATGACTGTGACGTACTGGTAAGTAGGGCTGCTAAATGAAGATCGCAGTAACTTCAAACCAGCAATGGTGATCATCAAAGCACCTAATCTACAAGGAAGGCAAAGCACAATTCACCAACTAATGACTGAAAAGGTTAGACTGGCTGAATTTCAGGAATAACATCTTTTGAAGAAGTTTATAATGTACAGACCAAATTTTAATTAAAAATAATTTTTCTAGCTAAGCAAATTAGACTCTAAAGGAATTTGACTAATAAAAAGCTACGAAGATCATTATTCTTTACATAAATAAGCTTGTGTACAAATACAGAATAGTTTTATAGTTTCTGGCATTTTCAAGTTTCTTAGTATTTTTACGACCTCAACATATTAATGCTTCCTGAACAAGATATACCTAGTCTAGTAGGTAAGCCTACAGAATAATTGCGTAGGCAACTGATAATATTTTACACAAAACAAACATTTAATCATAAAAATTAATACCCTCACTAAATATCCATTACCAAATAACAAAAAACAGAGATTCAAAAGAGGGGAGTCAAAGATAAATGATTTCCCTGAACTGTCGATTTTCACAGCGCCTCACATTAAAGAGGCACTCACTAATCGTTTATCTGTCCAATGGCTTAAAACATTGTCTATAACATCCCCTGGTAGTCAGACTTAGAGGACTATTGTACTTACTCTGTATCCAGTTTTTTTGGACTAGCAATTGTCTCTGCACTGTTACTAAGCTCATTGAGAACGATCAATGGATAGATGATATTCTTCTCCACAAAAAGCAGCCACACATGAAGTTTCTCAAACCACATCATAGTGGCTGCATCTAACAAGGGAACAGAAGACAAGACGACCATGTCAATTAATGTATGAAAGAGTGTGGCAACATGATGACGAACGGAAAAAAAATCTTATAACTCAAATCAAGCACTATTATATAAAAGTTAAGGTTTAATGTTTGACTGAGAAACAAACAGTCTGAGGTTCAAACCACCAGCGATATCATGAGAAAGATGTAGCATTTGGCCTCCATTAGGAAATTCTACTGGGCAGGCCTACTCTGTACGGTGGGGCTTTACTCCACCTTATAGAGCTGCTAGGATTTGGAGGTGACTGGGATGGCACTAGGCTTGCTGCATCTTTAATAAATAAGTATCAGAAGAAATCAGTACTTGTGTCAACTGTCAACTTCTAT
Organism: Elephantulus edwardii; assembly: GCF_000299155.1. Taxonomy (NCBI): domain Eukaryota; kingdom Metazoa; phylum Chordata; class Mammalia; order Macroscelidea; family Macroscelididae; genus Elephantulus; species Elephantulus edwardii. The sequence continues at coordinate 15,859,536 of NW_006399787.1, forward strand.
GACTTCTAGGACCTTTCAAAACTTGCACTTCAAATACTACTTGAATGAGATGAATTTAACTTTCAGCTTCAATTTTTGAAAACCCAGTTTATAGAAAACATTTTCTCATTTATGCCTATAACTTATGGAAAAGAATAATGAAGGTCATTAGGTTACTTTTCTTCCCTAAAATCTAAGAAATGGGTTATTAAACTATTCATTTTTAAAATGCTAGGGGGCAGTGCACGCGCGTGCGCGCACACACACACTCTCTTTATGATTATAGCATTTTAGAAACAGTAAGAAGTACGAATCTAGATCATATGATCTAAGAGCCATTTCAACTGATAATAAATAATATTTTTCCTCTTTTTTAATATTATTTCAATGATTAAAATGTCATTGAGTAAATAAAAAGTTGACTGTTATCTGAAAACAATGTCAGCTGGTCTAAGAACATTCTCTAAAGAACAGCCATTTGCTATATATTAGTGTTTAATTATCTTTTCAGTTTCAAAATGGTGGCTGTTGTTGACAGATGTCACAGTATCGAGTGTGACTTATAGCGACCCTATAAACAGCAGACCTGAACCCTGTCCTATCCTGTGCCATCTCTTAATGTCTTACACACTTGAGCCCACTGGAGCAGTAACTATGTCTACTTATCTCATAAAGGGTCTTCCTCTCTTTTGCTGATGTTTCTTTCAAGGAATAATGTCTTTTAATAATACGCCCAAAGTATGAGCGATGAAGCTTCACAACTTTTGCCTCAAAGGAGCATTCTAGCTGCAATTTGTCCAAGACAAATTTGTTTGTTCTTTTGGTAGTCCATGGAATATTCAGTACTCTTCCTCAAACAAAAAACTCATAGGCATCAATTCTTCCATTATCCTTGATCAATCTCAGATGCATAGCAAGTGACTGAAAAGACCACGGCCTGAATCAGAGGTGCTTTAGTCCTCAGAATGACATCACTGTTCTTCAAGTATTGTGGGGAGGTCCCTGACAGATGACTTTCCCAATGCAGTTTATCTCCTGATCTCATGACTCTGGTACCAAGGGTGTCGATTGTTGATTCAAGCAAGACAAAAGAATTGACAACTTCAATCCTTCCTCCACCTATCATGATGTTGATTATTAGCCCAGTGGTGAGGATTTTTGTCTGGTGCTTCATAAAGAGGACAAAGAAATTCACTTGGAGATTGTATAGTCAAATTTGGTGTAGAAAGCTTTCAAAGCATCAGAGTTACCTAAAGAAGTTAATGCAACTAAGGTAGTTACCTAAAGAGTAATTTGTTTTATTTACAGTAATTCAATCCTGCAGAAAAAATTCCGAGAGGGAGAAAAAAAAAAGGCAGTTACTCACCAACTAAAAGATAACCTACTCTGGAAGGTAATGAGGATTTCTATCTTTGGAAATTGATGAGGATGACAGGTCATGCATAAAGCAGGAATGCAGGTGGAGGCTGAGGACAAGCCGCCAGGTGTTTTATCTTTGTTGTAGCAGAAATGCGGAAACATCATCTACCTAACACTACTGTCATAAAGTAGTTCCTTCTGATTTCAAACGAGTGCTGTTCAAAGTTTTGAAATAGAGATATTCATATCATTTTTCTTCCAAATTTATTATAATTACTAGATAATTTCATTTACATAATTAAAAATAAGGAAGGAAAAGAAAGAATACATCTAACAATGGGCTTTCTTATATTATGGCTTACAACAACCACCACCACAAAAAAATTTAATTAGATGAAATGAGTGGCAGAGCTCTTAGGCCGTTCTCTGAAAGCATAGCAGACTTTTTTTTGTCTTGATAGTGATTATATTACAAAGATTTTTCAATGATAAATATTTGAAGTAATAATAGTTCAGAGAAGAAGGGGAAAAAAGAAAATATCTGTCTTGAATGGACCTTGAAAATAGTGCTTTCTGTTGGGTACTGTACCCAGGTTAAGGAAAGGTTGTGGAGCTGGATGTAACAGTGGTGGCAATATTGAAGATTCTGATACTGGAGGTATCATGGAATGCTATATGAACTAATGTTACATAAAAAAAAAAAAAAGTTAACAACTCCTTTCTCTGAAAATGGTATTTTTCTAGAAGAGGGAAAAACAGAATGAATATTGATGATCTTTTCAAGTTAATAAAATATAAATATCAGAAAAGTATTTCCCAAGAACAAATTTTCTTCATGTAGACCATAATGAAAAACCAATGTGTTTCTAAATTGTTTTTTTTTTAATTGGCTGAATATGTAATGTAAAAGCATTAATAATAATTGGTGATTGGGAAGCAAAAGTTGGAAACAAAGAAAAGAATGGTAGTTTGAAAATATAGTCTTGGCGATAGAAATGAGGCTGGAGATTGAATGATTGAATTTTGTACAACCAGTGAAAAGAATTTTTTTTAAAAAAACTGTAAATAATGACCACTGTACACATGGACTTCAACTATGGACTGCACAGGAAACAGATCATCTGTTGTTGTTGCATGTCGTCGAATGTGTTCCTTAATTTTAACCAATGTAATGCATTAATGCAAGATGTGGTAAGAAGCTGTGCTGAACTCCCAAAGGTATGCGGTTCGAATCACCAGCTGCTCTGTGGGAGGACAGGCTCTATCCTCCTGTGTGATTTACTGGCTCTGAAAGCCTGTGGGAGCATCAGCTATGAGTTGGTTCTGACTTGATGGCACACAGCAACAATGTGCAGAAAGGAGGAAGATCTAAAGAATGTCTCTATAATAGCAGCTCATTTTTTTCCTCTATAATCCTAAACTAGTTCCCAAAAAGAAAGCCTAATAAATTGAAAACAAAAAAATAATAAAGCAGAAAAACTGACAAAACTAGAAACAGCCATAAGGTACCATCAATTAACCTATTTAGGGAAGAAGTACCAGAAGATTCCAAGTTGAGGGACTGCAGCATCTCATAGGAAATGAGAAATCATGTTTTAAATGGCGTTCACCTATCTGTAATTTCTCAATATATTTACAACAACTTGATTTATTTACTTTGCATTGGGAAAAATCTGCTGTCAGGGACCTCTCCAGAGTGCTGAACAGCAATGATGTCAGTCTAGAGGCTAAGGTGCAGCTAATCCAGGCCATGGTCTTCGCAATTACTTGTTATGCTTCAGAAAGCTTGAAAATGAGTAAAGATGACAGAAGAAGAACTGATGACTTTGAATTGTGGTGCTGGCGAAGAGTCTTGACCATACCATGTACTGCCAAAAAAACAAACAGGTCTGTCTTGGAGAGGGTAAAACCAAGTCTCTCCTTGGAGGCTAGAATTTTGAAGCTCTATCTCACATACTTTGGGCATGTAGCCAGAAGAGACCAGTCCTTGGAGAGAGAAGGACTTTATGCTCAGAAGCGTGGACAGACAGTGAAGGAGAGGAAGACCTCGAATCAGATGGCGTGATACAGTGACTGAAGCAATGGGGGTCAGAATTAGTGAGACTGGCTCAGAATAGGGCAGAGTTCAGACCTGCTGTACATAGGGTCACTATGGGTCACAGGTGACTTGATGGTACATAACAAAAGCATCAAGAGAGTTGGACAGTTACTAAGGAGGATAGAAGGAGAATTTATGCCTTTGAGCTGTGGTGCTGGAGAAGAGTACTGAGGGTACCATGGACTGCTAGGAAAACAAACAGATTCATTCTGGAGAGGGTTAAACTGGGCAGCTCCCTGGAGGCAAGGATTGTGAAGCTTCATCTAACACACTTTGGACATGTTGTAAGGAGGGACTGGTCCTTGGAGAGGGACATCATGCTTGGGAAGGTGGAGGGACAGCACAGGAAGGGAAGGTCCTCTATGAGGTAGACTGATTCAGTGACTGGGGCAATCGGGATGGGTGTATTGGAGACAGTGCGATTGGCACAGAGCAGGGCTGAATTTAGGGCTGTTGTACATGGGGTTGCTATGAGTCACAAGCAACTCAACGGCACATCATAACAACAACAACAACAATAATTTAAGGGTAAAGAGTTGTGTTATCAAGCCCTAAGGTTTAAATCTACCAGCAGTTTTGAGGGAGAAAGATGGGCAATCTCCTCTGGTGTGATACACTGCCTCTGAAAATCCCTTGCAGGGTCGGGACTGAGTTGGTTCTAATTCAACAGTACACAACAATAAGGTATGTTAATGACATTTTAAAAGACTATAGAAAATATAGTTATTTGGGAATGTATGTATACATACCAAGCATTCAAAAAGTACTAATTAGTTAACAGTAGGAATTTATATAATGGGAACTCTGGTCAAAGTTTTATTTCCAATTTTTTAAAAGCAGTCACTGGTAATAGTCCCTATGCAGTTTCCTTTATGCAGACCAAAAAAAAAAAAAAAGAAAGAAAAGATCTTAAAGGAAACATTCCTTTGCAATTTCTAGTTAACCAAACTAGGAAAGTGAGTAAAAAGAATAAATAAATTCCTTTAAGCCAGACTGAGACAATGAGGTATGTGGGAGAAAATAATCAATAATTACAGATGTAGACTTTATGCTAATTTTGCTAAAAGAAAGGCATATGGTATATTAGCGGACCAAGCTGTCAATGAACAAGAACCAAATGCAACAGAAAAGTCAGAGTTTAAAGTTGCAGAAAACCATGCAAAATGGGCTGGTCTTGTATATAGTTTTGTGTGATTTGGGTACTTTTTTCAGCTCTTTCAAATATCCCTCTGGTGGGATAAAATACCTCTAGCAGAAATAGAATCAAAGGTCTCTCTACTCTCCCTAAGCTTTCATTTAAAAATATTTCAAAGAAAGCTTTGGCAAAAGGTATATGACAAAGAAACCCAGTGGACGAGGGAGAGGGTGAGAGTGGAGAGTGGTGTGGAGGAAGATTTGGGTTAGAAAAAGAAATCACAGCCATACAAGAATAGCTCATTATTAGAGGTTGGTTGTTAGATAGAAAAAGAGCTGAGGGCAAGAGAAAGAGAAAGAAAGAAACTAGTCCCAAGAGAGGAATAGGCCATTATTGCATGCTCTGAGAGGGACACCAAGTGACCACAACAGAGAAAGTAAAAATGGCGTGCAGGCAGTCAAGGGGAGTTTTCTTTTACAGGGTTTTTTTTGGAGAACTAGGAATGATGGTATTTTTCTTGGAATTTGGGGCTGCTAATTAGGTTTGGGCTTTTGTAATCAGTCCCAGAGCCTTATCAGGATCCCTCTTTGGTCTGGTCTTTGGTCTGATTTCTGTTCTGGTGTTTACTTTGTTCTGGTCACCTTAGACGCTATCAGGTTTCTCAAGGAATGATCAGGCCTGGGGACAACTGCTATATTCTTCCTTCACTGGTGATGAAGTCAGTTTTATTCAATGCAAAGTGGGCTTAACAGTACCATTTATACTACAACTGAAATGCAAACATACTGCAATTTATTGACAGCTTTAAACCTAACTAAGATAAGTCTAATTGCTACCTGATGATACTTAGTTTAACCAGTCATCTATCAACATAGTTAAAAGGGAAAAAACCTAGATTATAAAGTTAATGAAATACTTACTTCTAACTTCATATTGATTATACTCCATTGTCTTCAGCAGAGGGTGAGAAAAACAGTGCCAAGGTAGCTGTTTCCTAACCTGAGGCAGCACATAATGGGTCACAAAGCCCACGAAGCCCACCAAAGCGTATAACACATATTTGAGGACAGGCTAAAAGAAAAACAATGTTGAGAAAATTAGGTGCAATTGTGAAATTCACAGGAGAACAAAACTCTTTTGTCAGTTAAATTTTCTTTAGAAATGCCAGAAAACAACTAAGTCAATTTTGGAATTAAAGAACTGAACATTTTTCTTCAGCTAACATTCTACATTTTGCAGTTTCTCTGTTTTAAATATTAAACAAAAAAGGAATGAAAGTAATAACTCATGCTTTACAGATATATAAAAATGGGTAACTATTTTCCTTGTTGTTTCACACTCTTGCATAATGAGAGCCTGAGCTTGAAGGCTTGTTACTCTAAGGCTCTCCTAGGTGAATTTCAGAGCAATGCATTATTTTAAATTAGTAGCATAAAAGACATGCTTAAAGTGATATTGTAAATCTATGAGAAAAGCAGAATTAGATGAGGGGGAAAAATGTCTGTTCTGTGCCTTGGAATGGGGTATTATTAGAAACAAATTCTTACATATGGGCAATTTTCAAAGAGAAAAATCAAGTACTTCAAGCATTAAACTGAAAAGTAGATATTTAGAAACTGCGTAACCTCTTGGACAAGTAGATTCTATCTCCACTTGAAGGCTTCACTGAGTTTTACTTTTGTGAATGCTCAGAATGTAACAGTTCAAACTGTTAAAGAGAAGAAAAACAGGAAAAAAGTGTTTAATGAAATGAGATAATATAACCTTTATTTCTAGCCAAAAAAAGTAACAGGGAGCAGATTTTCTGCCCACACGAAATGGCCAAAACAGAATGAAATATAATGAATCAATGATTTTGAATCTTGAGAGAAAGGAAGCAAATGAGGCAAGAAATGTGTCTTATGACTTCTCTGAAAGTTTTTAGGTTATAAGACAGGATAGCAAGGGCAGGCGAAGCTTGGTACTGAGCAAGTTAAAGAGACGGAAAAGAGAATCTAGGGAGACTGAAAGCTCAAGTTCAGCACTGTGCGAGGAGGGGAGGTGTGGGGGCGGGGTGGGGACGACAGAGGGGAAGAAACTTGGACATCTGTGGAGAATCCCTCCTTGAAGTATCAGAGGAATAGTAATCACTAGATGTGCATAAGGAAACTTTATGAGTCCAGGAAAAAAAGTCACCTATAAGAATAGAAGGAAGCACTCAAGTAGGGTCAGAAGTGCCTGTCCCATCAGCCTGGAAAAATTCCAAGATTCACTGGACACTGGTATGAAGTTTATCTTTCAATATGACTTTTCTAGCATTATTTGAATTTTGATGACTGACAATGTAGATGGGTGGAATTATGCAAATGGAGCACGGACTGGCTCTCTACTATTCTATAATGGGATTGGCCTGTCTCAACAATCTAGAAGAGGACTGACTGGCCAGTCTTGCCAAGAAATTGAACAGTTCTAGCCACAGAGATCAGATCCTTCCCTTTCAGTGAAGAGGAAAGAGTCCATCTTCATCGTGAAAAAGAAGAAAAACGTAGAACATGCTGAGACAGAAGCAGCAGCCATGGCTGAACTAGAGACCTGATGGGAGATGAGAATTGGGGGCAGGAGGGGGAGCCAGTATTGGTAAGACTGAGAACTGTGTTGGACAAGTGGGGTCAGGAATCCAATACTGGCAAGACTGAGAACTTAGGGCTGAGATGCCTTGAGGCTGAGATGCCTGCATGCACATTTCAGGAGCTGTCTCACCTGTATTTTGTTTTTAATCTGGATTATAACCTTATGACTTCCACAATATGGTTCTATGTGGTCTGTGAGTTACAACACTGTATTCTGAAGCCAGCAAAAGAGTAAGATTGGTGTTAAGATGAGTAGAAAAAGACATGAAGGTGGGGGACATGTCTGATGTCACTGGAACTGGCTTTGAGTTACTGATGCTGTGGATGGGGGTAGTTCTCCCCTCTGTGAAGTTGATAAAGGTAAGATATGGCCACCCCCACGTGACTTTTGATTTTTTTAGAACTGGGCAGAGGACAGAAAGGAAAATGTCAGCTCTACACTCACTGGTTTCACCAAAAAATTCTTGTAAAAAGGCTGGGAAGTATCGAACTGTTCACAAGAAAAAGTATTTCCAGGACAAAGTGGAAGAACATTTTACAAACACAAAAATGTATATACAGGACCCAATGAGGGAAAATGGATAACGTTTGATGTCTAACTAATTACCAGGGATATAGATACTCAGAAATATAGAATCCACAATGAGTGGAAAATCAATTATTTAAATTCAAACCTTAACTGACACAGATGACACACTTAGTAGACAAAGACAGTAAGAATTACTATAACCAAATTCCATAAGTTCAAAAATTCAAAAGAACTACCAGATGGGATTAATGGCAAATTATACTATATAATAATAATAATAAAAAGATTAGTTAACTTGTGAAGACATGGCAGTAAAACTCTCCACAATTAAATACTAAAAAATTAAAGAGGAAAAGATCATCAAAAGCTATGCATCTATTTGAGCACCAAGGTTGCACTTCTTACAAAACAGATTTGCTTATTCTTCTGGCAGTCCAACTCCAACTGGTATTATTCAATACTCTTCACTAACACCACAATGCAAAGGCATTAATTATTCTGAAGTCATTGTCTAACATACACAATCATGTGAAGCAACTGAAAATTCATGGCTTGAGTCAGATGCAACTTAATCTTTAAACTGGCACCATCCTTGATAGGATTGATAGCATCCTTGATAGCATTCTAAATAGATTCTGAAAAATGCATTAGCACGATTAAATGTTCTGGGATTCCCATTCTTCTCAGAGTCATCCACAGTTTGTTATGATCCACACAGTCAAACGCCTTTGCATAATCA
>NW_006399787.1:15869698-15889963 GCF_000299155.1 Elephantulus edwardii
AGGCGGTGCAACTGGCACAGGATAGAGCAGGGTTTAGGGCTGTTGTACACAGGGTCGCTATGAGTCGCAAACGACTCGACGGCACATAACAACAACAAATAGATCCTTGGCAGCACATTATCTCTATATAGTATGTCCTTTTATTTCTTAACTGCTATCCCAGGAGAGTTGATTGTGGACCTAAGTAAAACTAAATCAATGACAACTTCAATCTTCTCTCCATTTAACATTATATTGCCTATTGAGGCAATTGTGAGAATTTTTGCTTTCTTGCCATTGATAATCTCCTCTTGTAAATTTTTAAGTCCTCTTGCTTTCTGCAAACAAATCTGTGTAATCTACATACTGCAGGTTGTGACTCCAGCTGACTGTGACTCATAGTGATCCTATAAACAATGCATCTGAAATCTGTCCTATCCTGGGTCACTGTCACCATCTCCTACACACTTAAGCCCATTGCTAATCACTGTCAATCTGCCTTGTTTAAGGTTTTCCCCTTTCATGCTGACCCTCCACCTTCTCAAGCCTTTAGTCTTTCTCTAAGGACTTCCCCAATTCTGATGCCACATAGTGCAGCTTCTGAAATTGTTTGCCAGGCTGAATATGTATGGTGAAAGGATCTAACCATAACGCACATCTTTCCTGATTTTAAACCATGCAAGATCCCTTCATTCTGTTCAATCCACAGCTTCTTAGACTATATATATGTTGTAGTTACGTATCATCAAGTCATGTGAGATTCACAGCAACCCTGTTACGTAAAACAGCTCTGAAGCTTATTCTGTCCGGAGTCAATCTCACTGGCCCTGACACACCAATCCCTGTTGCCCCAGTTACTGTACCAATTCATCTCATCCAAGGTTTTCCTCTCTTGTGCTGTCCATCCACCCTTCCAAGCATGATGTATAGTTTCCTTTTTAAAAAAAAAAACAAAACACCAAACAAAAACAAAACCTACCCTTTCTATTATATTGATTTTCTTATAAAGTTTGTATACATTGTGCTTCACACTATCTTTCATTCACCTTGTATTGTACAACCATTCCCATTTGTTTTATATTGAATAATGACCACTGCTACCCTTGTCTTTCTAGATCCCCACCAGATCTTTCCCATTTTCTTTACCCCTCCCTCCCGTCATCCACGAAATTACTCAACCCTATGAGTTCCCCCTGTCCATCCTCATCCCTCTGCTCCCTCCAACCCTCACTGGATCCTCAGACATATTTTACTAGTTATCTATTTCCACAACAATGGTCTTAAGCAGCATTTGTCCAAATGAGCCTGAATTAGTTCATTCAGCACAATGCTCTCCAGTCTGTCCCAAGTTATGTAGTAATTTTTAAAATTGTTGCTCCTGAGTGCTACATAATATTCCATCGTGTGAATTTACCACAATTTCTCAATCCATCTGATTGTGGTTGGACATTTTGACTGTTTCCATGGTCTTGTAATGGGAAATAATGCTGCTATGAACACTGGTGTAAAATCTCTGTGTCTCAGTTCTCATTTTCTTGGGGTATATTCCTAGGAGTAGAAGAGCTGGGGCATATGGAATTTCTTTGTTCACCTTTTTGAAGAACCATCAAACTGCAGTTCAGAGTGGTTACACCATTTTTATGTATAGGTTATTTCCGAGTGTTTGGAATACTCATTTTCTGCAATGCTATTAATAATTTATTAAGATCTACATAGTTAAATGGGTTTCCATAGTCAATAAAATGCAAGTAAACATCTTTCGGTAGCCTCTACTTGTTACTGTTAAATTACTGTTAAATCTTGTTCAACAAGATTTTACTTGGGAGTGATAGTAATAATCCTGCCCTATAATTTCTATACTCTATTAGATCAGCATTTGTTGGCATGGGATTAAATATAGTTCTCTTCAAGTTGGCTGGCCAGGTAATAGTCTTTCAAACTTCATAAGATAGTATAGTTTAGTGAGCACATTCAGGGCTTCATTTGTTTGTGGAAACACCTCAGTTGATAGTCCCTCAGTTCCAGAAGCCTGAAGCCTTATTTTATGCCAATATTGTCATTGACCCTTTGATGTTTTCCTTCTGGGCCTGATGCAGAAGACAATATCCCAGACTATCAACTGTACAGGTGTCTTTGCTGTAAAGGGACATCAAGTAGACATGTTGTTGTTATGTGCGGTCGAGTCGCTTGTGACTCATAGCGACCGTCAACTCTTCTCTGTCTCGTCCCAATCACACTGTCTCCGACACACCCATCCTGATTATCCCAGTCACTGAATCAATCCACCTCATAGAGGGCCTTCCTCTCCTGTACTGTCCCCTCTACCCTCCCAAGCATGATGTACCTCTCCAAGGACCTGTCCCTCCTTGCAACATGCCCAAAGTATGTCAGACGAAGCCCCAGAATCCTTGACTCCAAGGGGCCACCCAGTTTAACTCTTTCCAGGATGAATCTGTTTGTTTTCCTAGCAGTCCATGCTACTCTCAATACTCTTCTCCAGCACCGCAACTCAAATTCTCCTTCTATACTCCTTAGTCATTGTCCAACTCTCTGATGCATAACAAGTGATTGCAAAGATCATGGCTTGTATCAGATGCACCCTGGTCTCCTGAGAGACAACAATGCTCTTTGGAACTTTGGAAAGGTCCCTAACAGCAGACTTGCCCATCGCAATACGTCTTTTAATTTCCTGGCTACTGGTGCCAAGAGTGTTGACTGTGGAGCCAAGAAAACTAAAGCTGTGAACAATCTCAATCTATCCACCATCCGTCCTGATGCTGTCAATTGGCCCAGTGGTGAGAATCTTTGTCTTCTTGACATTGAGCCTTAATCCATATTGAAGACTGTAGTCCTTGACTCTCTGCACAAACGTTTCAGTTCCTCCTGTTTCAGCAAGCAGGGCTGTGTCATCTACATAATGCAGACTGTTGTCAGATCTTCCACCAATCTTGATACCACATTTCTCCTCATAGACCCCAGCCTCCCACATAATCTGTCCTGCATACAGGTTGAAAAGGTATGGAGACAGGACACATCCCTGGCATACACCCTTCCCAATTTTGAACCATGCAGTGTTTCCTTGCTCTGTTCTGACGACTGCCTCTTTGTTCAAGTAGAGGTTTCACATTAGCATAATCAAGTGTTCCTTGATTCCCATTCTTCTCAGCATCAGCCATAGTTTGTTATGATCCACACAGTCAAACCCCTTTGCATAGTCCATGAAGCACAGATATACATTCCTCTGGTATTCCCTGCTTTCAGCTAAGATCCATCTAACATCAGCTACAATATCCCTAGTACCATGATCCCTTCTAAATCCAGCCTGGACTTCCGGCAGTTCTCTGCTGATGTGCTGTTCCCATCATTTTTGGATAATCTTCAATAGAATCTTGCTTGCATGTGAAATCAATGAGATTGTTCTATAGTTTCCACATTCTGTTGGGTCGCCCTTCTTTGGGATGGGAACAAATATAGATCTCTTTCAGTCAGTAGGCAAACTGGTTGTTGCCCAGATTTCTTGGCACAACTTGGTGCCAGAAGAGGAAGAAAAGACCAAAATGGATGTCAAAAGAGAGTCTGAATATTGCACTGGAGCGCAGAGAAGCTGAAGCAGAAGGAAGAATTCAAGATATTAAAGAGCTGAACAGAAGATTTCAAAATGCAGCATGGGATGACAAAGTAAAATATTACAATGAAATGTGCAAGGAGTTGGTAAAGTCAGGAAATCAAAAGGGTTGAACTCGCTCAGCAATTTTTAAGCTCAAGGAACTGAAGAACAAAGTCAAACCTTGAGTTGCTATAATCAGGGATGCTTTAGACAGAATATTAAATGATCCAGGAAGTATAAAAATAAATTGGAAAGAATATACTGAGTCACTGTATCGAAAGGAATTGGCAGACACAGAAGAATTTAATGAAACAACATATGAGCAAGAGCCTATGGTGATGAGGGAAGAAGTTCAGGCTGCTTTGAAGGAAATATCAAAAAACCAGGCCCCAGGAATAGATGGTATACCAATTGACATATTTCAGCTAACAGATGCTGCCCAGGATGTGCTCACCAAGTCATGCCAAGGAATCTGGAGAACAAGTAGACATAGCTCATAGAAATTCTATGAACAACAGACTGCCCTATACTGTGATTTCCTCATGTTCTGACCTACGCAGGAGCCCACTGTAAGTTACAGCCACTGTTTAAATCCATCAAGAGGAGGGTCTTCCTCTTACTCCCTGACTCTACCTGTCCCAGCACGATGCTTTTTTCTGAAGGGTTGCCCCTCTTCCCTGACAATATGCCCAAAATAAGTAAGATAAAGTTTCACCTTCCCTGCCTATAAAAAGGACCATGACTATGCTTCCCCTAAAATAGAATTGGCAGTCCACAGTATACTTAAGTCTTCAAATACTACAATACAACTTAGATTCTTCTTCTGTCTTCCTTTATCATTGTTCATTTTCTCCCCAGTCCCCTCACCTGAGGGGTTTATCTTCTGGTACTATCTCTTAAAATATTCTTCTCTTATTCATAGAATAGGAGATTTTACAAAGGGATAAATAAATCTGTTTTTCATACGAATGGATGTGATACATCAGGGGTCTAGAGTAGTAGTTAGTCTCCAAACTGGCCCCAAAGACCTCTACTCTACTAATATTTACACCTATTTCTATTTCCTAACCACAGTATAGAAGGGTTAGTCCATGTGATCAACAGACTATGAAAGAATTTAACAGTAAATTTCTTTCAATATCAGGTCATTAAAGATGATGTTTCTAAACTGTACTTTCTCTCTTTAGGACTCTTTTTTCTGGGGAAAATGAGCATATATTTCATTAGAACACACAGGCAACCTCTAGTGAACAGCACATGGAGGAAAACTGAGGTCTGCAGCTAATAGTTAGAAAAAATTTAAGGCCAACAACCAACCATCCCCAGATGACAGCAGAATCACAGAATCATCTTGCTAAGCAACTCTCCAATGGTAGCTGAAAACAGACTATTAGAAAATAATTGTTTACCCTAAAGAAACCAGAACTGCCATCCAAACAGATACATGCACATTGATGATTTACTGTTGCATTATTCACAGTAGCAAAGAGATGGAAACAATCAAGGACCCATCAACAAATGAATAGGTAGAAAAACTGTGGTACATTCACACAATAGAATACTATGCAGCACTGAAAAATAAGGCACTCATGAAATAATACACAATATGGGGGATCCTGGAGGACATTATGCTGAGTGAAATATCTCAGTCACAAAAGGACAACTATTACATAACAACATTATTATAAAACAGGACTGACATGGGGGTTGGGGGGGAAACCAAAAAAAGAGAGGATAAATAATACACACTGCATTGAAACAGACGAGAGAAAAAACTGTCTAAGAAACATATGATTAGGTACTATTTGCATGACAACAGTCTAGAATAAGAAGTGTATTGCAGAGTGGACTGGTGGAGAGATGGTGGTGGGGAAGGGGTACATTATACAACAATGAATGAATATTTTTAAAAAGTGAACTGGATGGGCAGGGAAGAAAATGTGTAACAATGAATGAATGAAAATCTAACTTTTCTGTAAACTTTTGTTAAAATCACAAAAAAAGGTCTCTTAAAAAAACCAGCATATGTTTGTTGTTAAAGTAAAATAAAGTCATGTATTTCAATACTGGGTTGAAACAGATTAATATATTACAATAATATTTAAAAATGAACTCAAACAAAGTTATTTTGCCTAATAAAGAGAAAAAATGATTGCTTACCTGCAATACTGTGAATACTGTGCTTACATGAATAGCAAAATACAGCACACCGATTACAATGCATACTACGAGGTCAGACTGTAAACGCTCACTCTGTGGAGCAAAACAGATATGAACAACTCACATAAACTAATTAAGCAATTACATCACTTACTGATGTTAAGTTGGAACTGACTCATAGGTGACACAGAGGAGACTCTTCTCCTTTATTCTGGAAAACAGTAGGTGGATTTGAATCACCTGCCTTTGGGTTAGCAAAGTAACTCCTTTCTCACTAGTCCACCAGACCTCCGTAGGTAATTCATTAAAAAAAAAAATATTACCAACTGGTAAATACTCAGGAAAATTTTTTTTCATTGTCACAATTTAGAACTAGAAATTTCTTCCTTATGAGTTACAATAGTTCTTATTTTGGTTTGAAACTATAATGTCAAGGAAAGGAAACTGTATTCATGCTGAATAACAAACCAAAATAAAGTGTTTGAAATACTTTCCTATTGTTTGCACGGTTTACTTTAGAGAAAAGAAATTAGATCATGAATTATTATTTAGAGAACTTTGAGGAGCTCTGGTGGCCTAGTGGTAAAAGCTGTGCTGCAATCAAAAAGGCAATCAGTTCAAATCTGCCAGTTGCTCTACGGGATAGGTGGGGCAATCGCATCTCTAGCAATCTATGGCCTCTGAAAACCTGCTGGATGGTCAGCTATGAGTCAGTTCTGACTGGACGGCACACAACAATAACAGAGACCTATATCACTTTAGATAACAGCTATTTTTCATTGGTCTTTTTAAAATGTGCATGCAGACATCCTTTTTTACTTATTAGACTCTAGCTCCTTTAGCACTTGTAGTAATTTATCAGACATCTCTCAATCTCTCTAAACATCAACTGACATATCAATTAATCCTTATAAACTAGATTCAGAATATCTTACTATTACTGTATCTAACATTTAATAGTCTTTGTTAACTTGAAAATTATTATAAAAAACGTCTGTGGGAAGTTTTGGATTTCTAGTTTTCTGAGGAATATATGAAAATCTCAAGTCCACCAAAGGTAAATGTGGTATCTAATTCAAGGACTATATAAATTCAGGCTTTTAAAATTGGCAATAATTTAGAAATAGAATGCCTTATGTACTGTTCATTTATGTATCAAGAAGAATCTATATAACTATTTTTTAAATATTCAGTAATAAAATAAATATAGCATTGTTACTTAAATTACTGCACACACTTAATGTTACTGCTGGTTATTCTCTGCTTTCAACAGACATTCATATAAATTCACACACACATCCCTTTCCAGGTCATTCTTGAGAGATGTAACACATTAAAAGACTAGTAGATCACTTACAGGAACACTGTTTTTATCACCAGGCAAAACAAAACTTAATCCAATTTATTAATATTTACTTTTAGATTCTATTTAAATTGAATAAAACAAAATATTCTATGATCAATGAGCACTGAAAATTACTTTTATCTGACCTTAAGGTGAATTAATGTTTATCATCTTACTTTATATACAAACCAAGTCTGAGAAATGAACATATTTTAAAATATATTTTAAAACAAATTTTAAAGTAAAGGCAAAAAATAACATACAATTAACCCAACCTAATGTAACTATACATGACCTCCAATTAAAACTTCGTAAAGGATTTTATTATCTAACATGATGAGCTATTTAAAACTTTAATCTTATAGATGATTTTAAAAAGCTAAAACTTACCACAGAATTTCTAAGTTTTTCAGGGAGGGGATCTTTTACTTCAGACAAGGGGTCTTCTGGATTTTTCTCTTCTGTTTTTGGAAAAATCTTGGATTGCACCAAAGAGCTTTATGTTAAAAAAATATAATGGAGTAAGAAATGAATAAAAATGTATTCATAATGTGAACATCAGTACATTAAATAACAAAATTTATGGTTGTTGTTATTGTTATCAGAACCAACCATAGCTAATCCTCCAGTGGGTTTCAGAGGCTGTTAATCAATTAGGAAGCAACAGCCCATCAATCTCCTGCAGAGTAGCTGGTGGATTCAAACTGCATGCTTTTGGGTTTGTAGCATAACTTCTTGCCACTAAAAACTCCAATTTTTTTTCTACCATTTTTTTAATACCAAATTGATGGTAGAAAATTTAAATGATCCAATTCTATCTCACTATTCTCTCTCTCTCTCTCTCATTGCTGCCAAATCTGAATCAACTCATAACTGATCCTCTAGTGGGTTTTTGGAGGCAGTAAGCTTCACAAGAGGAAATGATCCATCTCATTCCCCCATCAGAGCTAGTGTTGGATTCAAACCATCGGAGAAGTATGGTGTTTGGTGAAGCGGTGAGACTCCTTACAGTCATTAGAGCTCCAATGAAAGACTCTAAAAAAGTTCACAATGTCACTGACCAGTTATTCTAGTGAATATATCCCTATGAAACCTAGTTTTAGGATGTAGGAAAAAGACTGAAAAATTCCTTTACTAAAATGCTTAGAATCACCCTTAATCCTAAAAGCACTTTGAAAAGACCCTGGGAAATTGTGTGGGTTCAATTTGAAATAAATAAAAACTCACTTAAATTTGTTTAATCCAACAAGTAATTGATTATCACTTACAAAAGTACAGATGGATCACTACTTTGCCGGCTGAGATGATACGATATCGCAACTAATAAACCACAAAAAATGGAGAAGAGTACTGGAATATGCTGGCCATCCCACGAATCCTGTTGAGAGGGTAAAAACCAATTTCACTCTGCAGATTCTTATTTTACAATCCATCAAATAATCCTTCCCCCCCCCCTTAAATGTGGAGAATAAGTCAATTCAACAGAAACCGTTTTAGCCATATTATCAATTCCATTTTATTCTAGATAAACGGTGATTTATAGCTTTCTGATGAGCTAGAAATCTAGCGGCTGGGTCGTCTTTAAATTTCTTTTGATGCTACCGTTCTATCCAAACCGTAGTACCATTACATTTGCTCTGAAGGCTGTTGCAATCAATTATCTTTTAGATTTCAGATGCTATTAAACTCACAGTAAACTGCAGGTTCTGGATGACTAAACTAATATGGTAAAAAAGAAAGCTGACATTTTGCTTACTAGTTTCTTGATACATTTGTTCAGGATTTGTTTATAAGCATTTTATTCTCTAGAGTACTGAGCAGTAAGGAAGGTAATCAGTAAGTGTTTTGTGAATGAATGAAATGCATATTCCCAGAAACAATGGTCCAAAAGCTAACATCCAAGGCCAATCAAACACATGGATATGTCATGCCTGCTCTGCTCACTCCATAATATAACTATAGGGGTCTCTACCAGCAGGGCACCCAGCAAACAGAAAATAATAACCATAATATAAACAGTTGACATTTTAGGATGATGCAAGTGCAACTTACTGGCAGATAGCTTCAGATATTTTTCTTTTGTCGGGGGTTAAGAGGGGAGAATGGCAGCTATGGGAGTCATATGGCAGTAAGTTATAATACTATTTTTTTATTTATTATGTAATAGTCCAAATTTTAGCCATCTCTTAAAACATGAAAACCTCTAGAAATTTGACATATATAAATAGGATGCAACTAAGATGGTCTTACAGGTCAATTTTTAGTTTTTAATAAGTTAAGTATCTGTGGTGTTAGACTAAAAGTTGGGGTTTTTTAGCCATTTAGCCTCTGGTCTCCAGCTACTTTAACGGCAGGCACATAGTCTTGCAAATCAGCATAAACTGTGGAACTAGGATAAGTGAAAGAGTTCCCACATTGAGCAGTAAGACTTGAGGTGAGAAAGACTTGAGGCAAGCCTTGAGGTGAGCAAAGCTTGCGGAGGCAAGACCCTGGTGGTGGCGAGAGACACTGGCATTGCTGTGGAGAAACTGTGGCAAGGTGTGACCTTGGGCTTCTTGCATTTCTGCTGGCCACAGCTGGATTCTGCCGTTCTTGCCTTTGATGATGGAAGGAAAAGCTACTTGCTGACTTGAAATCGGAGGCTGGACTGACTGAGGAGTTGAACCTTAGATCTGTTGGGCCAAAATCTGGACTTATTTTGGATGATATTTTTTACCACTCTCACTTTCTAACTTCCTTCCCTAATAAACCCCATTGCTGGTCCCATACTGTGCTGTTGGTGGGACTCCACAGGCACCACAGGGCAGGACTCAGGCTCCTGAGCTGCTTTCTGCTCTAGAGCAGTAAGGGGCTGCGTTATTCTTACACTCCCTGGCCTTTCAGAGAGACATTCCTGGTCCTGTGCCTCTATGATCTGTTTCCCCCTTTAGACAGCATCCTATTAAAAATTTCAAAGAAAAACAAAAGGATGTAAAAATTAAAAAGCAGAAAACAGGAAACAGCCATGAAAGTCTCTATTCCTGAATAAATAAAAACTGAAATTCCAAAATTACAAAATAAGCTCCCTCAGGAAGGGCAGCCAGGCTGCTCCTTAGAGACAAGGCTGGTCTCAAAGACTTTGGGATAAGGAAAAGTAGATAGGATCAGTGAAGGAGAGGAAGACCCTCATTGAGATGGACTGACATAGTGACTGCAACAATGGGCTCTGCACAGTGAAGACTGTGAGGATGGCCCAGGATCGGGCAGTTCTGGAGTTGTACGCAGGGCCACTATGAGTCACAGTCAACCTGCCAGCACCTAACACTATGACTCTCAGGGTCCAAAAGTAATTACTGTTCTAATTTTTTTTGCATATTCCTCCACATTTATTTTATAGATAAACAAGGTAGTGTGTGTCCTTAACAGAAAAACAACCAACCAACAAAAACAATGAAAGTATCTTCTTTGCCCTCCTTTTTTGGTATATTTTTCCTATTCCCTTTATAACACACAACCTTTGTTGTTAAGAACATTCGATGGTGATGTATTTCATTTGTGATTCAATTATCCTACAATTGATTTAAACCTTTAAAAATCATAGAAAATAGGGTATTTCCAGCTTTATGCAATTATAAGCAGTGTTACAGAAAAAAAAAATCTTTGCTCTTATACACAAGTATTTATATAGATGTATTTCACCTATAAAGGGATTGTGGTATGCACCATCTAGTGGAACCAACCCTTAGTTAACCCTCCAGTGAGTTTTCAGAGGCAGTAAACTGCATGGGAGGAGACTGCCCATCCTTCTCCTGGAGCAGCTGGTAGGTTCTGATTCCTTACTACTGCGGGGTATTTACCTGGGAGTGCTGATAACCTAGAGGTAAGAACCTGAGATGCAACCCGGAAAGCATGTGGTTCAAGGCAGGCTACCAGGCTAGCTGTTCTGCGGGAGAAGGATGGGCAATCTCCTCCCACAGATTAACTGCCTCTAAAAACCTGCTAGAGGGTCAGATATGGGTTGGTTTTGACTCTACGGTATACAACAACAAGGGATATTTAAAGCTTTATTAACGCTAATCATTTAATGTTAATTCCATCTCCAAGAAGAAGAGAAGAAAAGTCCATCTTCTTGTCTGTTTTAGGGCATTTAAGACATAGGTTTCTATCTGGCAATTTTGTAACTCTTGCTTTTCTGCTACATAATTATAGTTAAAATGTTGTTACTTCTTTCTCAGGTTTTTCAGAGCTATAAGTTTTTGGAAGTTGCTTACCAGCCTTGTCCTCTGAGGCACCTCTGAATGGGTCAGAATCTGCAAGTTTTCTGCTAGTAGTCAAGCACTTAAAACATTCACCACCCCTCAACAATTTGTAGTTGAAAAAGCTTTTGTAAGTTAATTCACTGAATGGAGTTAATTCTAACTCAAATAGTGACCCTCTATTGGGTTCTAAGGCTGCAATATTTATAGGAGGAAAGTGCCCATCGTCCTTCCTTTATGGCAGCAGCAGCTCGTGACTCAGAAGCTCTAGAGACCACACAGCCTTTAGGCTAGCAGAGAGCATGCTATGGATGGATATGGCACCAAAGCTCCTTTACCAGGGGCTATGTCACCAAAATATACTACACTTGCTAATCTTATGATCGCAATCTCCAAATAACGGCTCATGTTCCAAAACATGACCTCAGACAGATCCAAAATTTATGCTAGAATGGTTTATATGGTGTACACTTGACAGAAGACAGATTTGCATTAAGTTTACTGTCTTCTTTGCTATACAGTGAAAGTAATGATTAATTTGTTAGTCATGGCTAAAATTAATGCAGTAAACTTAAACCAGTTAATTTCATTTACCATTTTACCTGGCTTAGTACATACTCTGTTGTTGTTGTTATGTGCCATCAAGTCATTTGCGACACACAACAACCCTATGTATAAAAGCTCTAAACCCTGCTCTATCATGAGCCTATTTCATTGTCTCTGACATACCCTCATTATCCCAGTCACTCTATCCATCCATCTTTTCCGTGGTCTTCCTAATCCTTGCCTCCAAGAAGCAGTTTGGTTTCACCCTTTCCAGGACAAACCTGTTTGTTTTCAGGTGGTCCATGGTATGTTCATACTCTTCTCCAGCACCACAACTCAAAGGCATCTTCTGCCATCCTTATTCATTGTTCAGCATTCTGATACAAAGCAAGCAACTGAGACGACCAGAGCCTGGATCAGGCACACCTTAGTATCTAGACTAACATTGTTGTTCTTCACAACTCTCGAAAGGTCACTGATAGTAGACTTAACTAAATCAATTCTTTTGATTTCCTGACTGCTCGTACCAAGAGTGTTGATTGTGCCATCTGAGCAAGAGAAAATTGTTAACCTAAATATCTCCTCAATCAATTGTGATGCTGCCAACTGGCCTGGTGGTGAGAATCTTTGTTTTTTTAATATTGAGCTACAATCCATATTGATGACATCAGTCTTTGACTTTCTATAGCAAATGCTTCAAGTGAGCAAGGGTGTGTCATCCTGATGCCACATTTTTCTTCATAAAGTCCAAACTCTTGAATGATTTGTTCTGCACATAGACTGAGAAGGTACAGAGGAAGGACATATCCCTGACACACTCCTTTCTTGATTTGAACCAGGCAGTGTTCCCTTGCAATGTTCACATGACAGCTTCTTGGGATAAGTATAGGTTTTGCATGAGCACAATCAACTGTTCTGCGATTCTTATCCTTCATTCTCAATGTTAGCCACAATCTGTGTGATCCACTTTGCATAGTCAATAAAACACAAATAAACATTCTTCTAGTACTCTCTGTTTTCAGTAAAGACCCATCTGACATTGGGAATGATGATATCCCCGTGCCAGAGCCTCTTCTAAACCCAGCCTGTATTAGAAATGTGGAATGAAAACAAATTCACAAGAGCCAAAATAAGACCTTGGGTCTATACTACCTGAACTTAAAAACTACCTCAAGAAAAGGTTTGAGGCTTCAAACAGTAATGGATGAAGACAGCTTGGGCTCTGGATGGTATCAAGAACACCATCTTTGAAGAATGCAGGCGGTCATGGCGAAGACAAAGGAGGAAGAAAGGTCATCCAGATACTTCCAATTTCAGTGAAGTCTTTGAATGTACAACATAAGCCAAAATTTTTAACTTAAAACTTTTTTCCCCTTATTGTGTACCATCTAGTCAGATCTGACTGGCACAGGAGGAGATTTCCCCTCCTTCTCCAGCAGAGCATCTGGTGGTAGATTCAAACTGCACAGCTTCGGGAATGCAGTGCAGTTTTTTGCCTCTAGGCCACCAGAGCTCTTTTAACTTAAAACCTTTACAGTTTACAAAGCCTTGCTGTAACGGTCATGTCATAATTTATTAACTGGAAATTGAAAATTATTTTGTATTCTATCTTCTCCTCTTCCCTGTCTTAAACCAGCCTGGATTTTAATAAAACTTGTTTCTAATAAAGGCTGTCATTATTGCTTGGAAAAAGATTTCTGTTTGGCAATAATTACCTATTAAATTGCTTTCAAATTCAAAGTGAGTAAGAATAAAACATATAAGGAGTTAAACATATAAGGAGCAAGGAAATTAATGCTAAATTGGAACAAGGAAAAAAAAACACACCATAAACTCACAAACCATTGCTTAAAACAGTGTTCATGGAGAAACACAGTCTTAAGAATAAAACACGCTACAATTTATTACTCACCTTTAAAGCGCCATAACATAATCCATAGAGTAAGGCCACAGCAACAATGCTGCAGATGAAACTATAAAGTGCTGCAAGCAGGCTTGTCGTAGCTACATGACAAAGGGAAAATGAAATTAACATTTTGTAAACAATTACCTCAAAATAAAGTTAAGAGCACATCAAAATACATTTAAGATGTTATAAGGTAGGCTATCATTTAATACCTGCAAATTCCAATTTTTAAAAATTCATTTCATCTCACGCTTCAAAAGTGACAATGGCTTTCAATCTTCAATCTTTGGTAGAGGCAACGTATATTTATCTTGGACACAACAAAATTGCACACACAACAAAAAGAATAGTGCCCTCAGGAAATGTGATCAATAAAAAATACAGGGAAATGAAATTTGCTGAGACCTAGAAAAAGACCTGGAGCTGTATCAAGTGTTTATGGAAAGACATTAGTTTATGTAAACAGAACTTGTGTTGCCCACAGAAATAAATTTGTATTCCCATGCAGTGATCAATTTCCACAGACATTATGAAAAGTAACTAGATATGACCCATTACAGATGATAACAAAAAGACTCAGTGAGATTATTAGCAGTAGAAAGTAAGAGGCTTCCTAAAATAGGTTTTTATAAGAAAATATTGATAACAGGTTTTCTTTAATGGTTAAGTTTATTTAACGAGGAAGCGTGAAAGCAAGTCAAACCAAAAATTTTTTTCAGGAGTATTAAACTACTATTGAGCACAATGTTATAAATTACAGCATAACAAAGGATAAATTACCTATACTAAACCTTCCTGTGGTATTTAGATTAATTCAGCACCTAGAATACTCTTGAAATGGTCTTCTACCCATCAAGTTATTCTGATGGATGAAAGCAATCCTTTCTTAATTCACACTCCTTCAAGAATTTTTCCAAACACTAACAATTCTCTGGGTACACAGTAACACAGAAAAGGCTTAGATTTTACTTGAGATTTAGGCAACAATATCTTATCAGTGGAGATGATTTCAATGCATATACATTCACAAGTGAAAACTGCTATTATGCAGGAGTGCAGTTTTTGTTTGATTTTGGGTTTTCCCACCCACCCCCAAAAGATCATCCATTTATTTCCTTAGAAAGTATGCTCACGGAAATAAGCACCGCTAAGATGTAGTGAGGGCAGCTCTGCTGGACTAGTGGGCAAGGAGCTGCACTGACAACCCGAAGACATGAGGTCTGAATCCACCAGCTGGTCAGTGGGAGAAAGATGAGTAACCTCCTCCCAGGCTGTTTCCAGCCTCTGAAAACTCACTGCGAGGTGGTTTCTACTCAAGGGCATTTCACAATAACAATAATATGTACTCCTCACATGTGCTCCTCACTGTGATGAATCCAGATATGAGTTATTGTTCTGTGAAGAATGACTTGGAGGAAATAAGGTGATAAAGCTGTTTGTGAGACTGGAGGGCCCACAGCGTAACCAGTTCACTTTTCTCCTATCCTAGGTCAAAGCTTCCCCTATGGAGCTGCCTCCAAGACTCCACTCACATTCCTACAAGCCCTGCAGAGCCTACTTTGCCCTTCAAGCCTGGTGGTTATGCAGGTTCAGAGCTTCCTTTGAGGGTGATGGGAGCCTGGCCATGCACCTGGTCCAAGCAAGGCAGAAGCTTCAGGCCCAGTTTGGCTCACTTTTGGATGGAATGAAACAAGCACACATACATTTCTGCTGAACACCCTCTCCAATGTCTCTCTGCTTCCTCTCCTTCCTCTCCACCCACAGGAATTCTGGGCTGAAGACACTCAGGCCCCAGGGAGATGGGAATCCCAAGCTCAGTGCTGCCTGTACTTCTGCACTGAGGCTGAGGCCATGGAGGAGGCTGAGGCCATGGAGGAGGCTGAGGTCATGGAGGAGGCCAAGGCCACGGAGGAGGCTGAAGCCATGAAAGAGGCTGGAGTCATGCAGTAGCTAAAAGGGGTGGTGCCTTCAATGTCAGGAGAGAGTAGAAAGTGCAGGGCAGCAAGGCCTAGACTTCTGGAGGCAGTCCACGAAGAGGGGATGCACCACAGATGTTATTGGCACGTCAGCTGCCTCATTAATACACCAAATGGTCAGACAGTAATTTTTTACATTATTATTATTGTAAATAGGAAATGTTGGATATTGAGATAGTTAATAAATGAAAAGTAGGTATAGAAAAAGAAGATGGAAAACGTGAATTATCGTAATAAAGAGACTACAAAACTACAGTACCATGGCTTCTTTCATAGGTTTATTTTCTTCAGTCACACACTAATTTTTCACTAAAAATTTAAACTAAAAAATGAGGACAATAACAACTGAAAGAAGGCAAAGAGTAATGCAAATATGAATGAGAACTAGCAAGTAAACTGCTTATTGGGTTATTTTAGAATTCGGCAAACCAGTATCTACTCCATATAATACTGGTATGGTTTTACTTATTTTTAAAATAGCAGACACTTATGTGATAGAACAATATCATTTGTTCTCTTATCAACTCATATCCCTATGATTGCTTCCAAATCAGAGAAACATTTTAATATATTATATAGTAAAATGCTTCTAGATTTTGGGTTTGGTGTTCCTGTTCTGAAGAAAGCTTTAATACAAATACATAGGTCTACCAGTGTACACCAATTCAAATATCCAAATCAAGTGCATGTGTTGGAGTTCAATCTCGCTGTCTTATAAATCCATATACTACTATATACTAACTGCTGTTGACTCAGAACCAACTCTTAGCTGATGTGTTGGTGGATTTTCAGAGGCTATAAATCACCCAGAAGGAGGCTGCCCATCTTCCTCCTACACAGCTGCTGGTGAATTTGAACTGCCTGTCTTTGGGATGGCAGTGCAACTTCTTATCCAGTAGGCCATCAGAGCTCCCTGAATCCACAGAGGTCTCATGTAAACTCACCATAATTTTTGTTTTTTTATAATGATGCCTTATTACCTCCTATCTATTTACTCTATGGCCAATATTCCTGGATTTTTCACTAAGGTAACAAATAACTTTTTACTATGTATAAATTAATTCCTGCTCCACCTTCAATGATGAAATGGATGACAATTTATCCTAATTTCAATTTTAAAATGAAACTAGAAAAGTATTTCAATGTTCACTTCCTCTTTTATTATCTGTAAAAATAATGCTCTTATGTATAATTTTTAAAAAGTACTAAAAAAAAATTTAAGTACTCACCATTACCACCAAATATATGAATATCCAATTGTTCACAAAGGTACATTACAAATGTATTCACCTGAGGCAGGAGACCAATGAAAAATACTATTGGGAAACAGAGTGTAAACACTATAGAAGGAAAAGAAAAGTATATTAAAAATATTATACCATAATTTTTGTTCCTTTAAATATTATAAAATAAACATTAAAAAGGGAAGCAGCAAGAAAGAATTTTTAAAATATTTCATTTTTAATTATTTCTTTCTATGTAATTACTTTGGCTGGTATTAAATAAAATCTTTTCAACTATAACCACCTTTTTTTTTTCTTTCTTTTTTTCTATCCGGGCTCACTATTTATAACCACCTTTTAAATTACCATAATAATCTTTATACAAAAGGAACTTGAGACACAGAATCCAAAAGGAATTTCCCATTTCATTGCTTCAAAAACATTGGTTACTATGAATGTGTTAATCATTAGATTATTTTTAATTGTAACTGTCCTAAAGTTTTGTTCCTTACTGAGGAGATTAGAAAGAACAATATAAGCTTATCAAAACGATTACTGCCTATATAACTAACTTCATTATCAGTTACTGACTGTATGGAAGCCAATTCACGTTAGGATCTGAGACATTTTAAAGAGACTCACCTATAACCAAATCTCTGGCTGATATAAGTACCAGTGGGTTGGTGAAAGTTATTCCATATAATCTGAACTTGGTTGTAGTAATGTTTCTGCTACCATAATCCAAGAGCCAAATAAGACCACAACATAAACAAAAATAGACTGGTCTACTGTAGGCAATGATGCGATTATGACCCTGAAAATGAATTTTTTAAAAAAATCAGTTTAGTTCATTTTAAGAGTCACACCTACTGAGATCTTTGATGGTTTATATTTTAAGGATTCAAAAGGGTTTCTCATATGGAAGTTGGGTTTTAATTGTTGGAGAAAGTAGTTACAGATACAGAAAAGAAGTTATCAGCATGAACTCATTATTTCAATATGCATACAGATGTAGGAATAGATCTGTGTGTATTCACATGCACAAGTATACACATATTTTATAGTTTTATTGACTATGAGGGCCTAGAAGCAATGACAGTGGCCCAGATCTTAATGAGGAAATACTACTGGTTCACTTCAGGGTTCTAAAGAGATATGTCCAAACAGATATGTCTTGCAAAAAGTGTAGCCAGAGTGCTCCTTGAAAGAAAGGATGATAAAGCTCCATCCTATATATTTAGGCATATTGCTGGTGAGGTTATTCCTTGGAGAGGGACATCATGCTTGGAAAGGTGGAGGGTCAGGAAAAGAGAGGAAGACTCTCAACCAGGTTGACTGACACAGTGGTTACAGCAATGGGCTCAAGTGTGTAAGAGATAGTGAGGATGGCACAGGATAGGACAGGGTGCAGATCTGCTGTTCATAGGGTTGCTATGAGTCTTTCTTGATTTGACTACACCTAATATCAACATAGAGACAAGGCTACTTTGTGGCTACCATAAGGAAAGTACAAGGAAAAAAAGGTAAATCTGGTACATACATTATATGAAAATGTAAGCAAGTACTTAAAAAAGAAAGGAACAGATCTGAACATTGTTTATCCTGCTCCGTCCTCAACATCTCTGAGCTGTTCTAGCTCACTGTTATAGTCACCGTGTCACCTGTATTGTTGAAGGCTTTCCTCTCTTTCTCAGATCTACTTTTTGCAGCAAGATGTCTTTTTCCAAGAACTGGTCCCTCCTGACCACATGCCCAAAGTATATGAGATAAAGTTTCACCAATCTTGCCTCTAAGGGGCACCATGGCTGCATTTCCTCCAAGATCTATTTGTTTGGGGTTTTTTGACAGCCTATGGGATATTTAGTGCTCTTCTGCAACACCAAAATTCAAAGGCATTGATTCTTCTGTTATCCTTAGTCACTGTCCAACTTTCAGATGCATATAAAGGCCTTGAAAATATTATAGCTTTGATCAAGAGCACCTTACTCTTTATACTGACATCCTTGCTCTTCAGTTCTTTGGAGAAGTACTTGGCATCAGGTAATTATTAAATCTTAACTGATTCAGGCAAAAGAACATTAATCAGCCACTAAATCACAGAGGTAAAATTGTGCAGAGTAATACCACATATACAACCTCAAAATATATCCCCATGAGATACTTATTAATTACAGAGAGAAAAATAATACTATAGTAGAACAGCAGTTCTCAAGGGCCTTGGTGAACTTGGAAATGTCTGGAGACATATTTGGTTGCCACAAGTCAACTGGAAATGTTTCTGGCATCTGGTGGACAGTGGCCAGAGAGATTACTAAAATGAATATCCTACAATACACAACACAACCCTCGTCATATCTACAAAGAACGATCTAGCCCAAAATGTTGGTTGTGCAAAGAATTATAAACCCCGAGGAAGATAAGCCTGACAAATACCACCCAAAAAAACCATCATAAATATCACCAGTGAAAGGACAAAGTAACATTTTTGTGGTTCTAATATGATGTAGCTGGAGGAACACATTAATTTTTATACTATTCCTACAAAAGTACATGGTTTATTATCTAATCAAGTAGAAACATCAAATTCTCTCTGCAGCATAGTCTATAAAATCACAGGCCTATATGCAGCAATGGCGTCAATACTGTGAGAAGAAAATACTAAGGAAGTAAACCAACTGCAATGGAGCCAGTTCTGATTGATGGCAATCCCACGAGAGTCAGTGCCTGATAATTCGCAAGTAGGCTGCCAGGCTTTTCTTTCAAGGTAAACTCTAGGAGCCCAGAGTATTAACCATTTAAATTACCCAAGGATTATTCCAGATTAAAACAGACTAAAGAGATCATATGGACAATCAAGGATTTTCCAATTGAGATTAATAGGGAAAAAAACTTGTACAAGAGCTAAATCACTATGTTCAGCTTTTTGAGGAAATGCCAAACTGCCTTCCAGAGTGGTTATACCATTTTATAATCCCGCCAAGGTGTATAAGGGTTCCCATCACTCCACATCCTCTTAACATGTATTGCTTTCTGTCCTGTTAATCTTTGCCACTGTTACTGGTGTGAGATGATATTTTATTGTGGTTTAGATTTGCATCTCTTTTACTGTCAGTGATTTGGAGCATTTCTTCACTTGTCTATTGGCCATCCAAATGTCTTCCTCTGTGGAAAGTCTTTCCATGTCTTTTGCCCATTTTGTAATTGGATTATCAGTCTTTTCCTTGGGGAGGCCCTGTTGTAGTCTGTAAACTTTGTTAATGAGACCCTTATATGAGATAGTGTTGCCAA
>NW_006399787.1:15890899-15908504 GCF_000299155.1 Elephantulus edwardii
TACGCCCTTCCCAATTTTGAAACATGCAGTGTTTCCTTGCTCTGTTCTGACAACTGCCTCTTGGTCTAAGTATAGGTTTCTCATTTGCACGATCAAGTGTTCGGGTATTCCCATTCTTCTCAGAATCAGCCACAGTTTGTTATGATCCACACAGTCAAACGTCTTTGCATAGCCAATGAAACACAGACAGACATTCCTCTGGTAGTCCTCTGATATTCCCTGCTTTCAGCTAGAGCTAAGACACAAATGGAAATGTGTACTCCAAAGTTCAGAGGAGCATTATTCACAATCACAAGAACATGGAAACAGCCCAAATGTCCAACCACAATCGAATGGATTGAGAAATTGGTATATTCACATGATGGAATAATAGACAGCAATCAGGAGCAACAATTTTGAAAATTACCATATAACTTGGGAGAGACTAGAGAACATTATGCTGAGTGAACTAACTCAGTCTCATAAGGACAAATACTGCATAAGATCCTTATTGTAAAAACAGAAAGACAACTGGTAAAATATATTTGGGGGCTCAAGGAGGTCAGGGGTGGGAGTGGAGGGGTGAGAATATGTGGGGTAAATCACGAGGTTATACAATATGGTGAGTGGAATGCAGAGGTGAAGGAAATGGGAAATATCTGTTGGGGATCTGAAAATATGGGGTAATGTTGGATATAGTTTAGTAGTGATTTATTTTACAAAGCATAATGAATGGGAATGATTGTGTGAAGCACAGTGTGAATGAGGGAAGGAGTAAAACATAAATGTATACTACAAAGTTTATATGCAAATCAATATAAAATAAGTATTTTTTTAAAGAGTGAAATTATTAATAGTATTGCATCAATGTTAATGTTCTGACTGTGACTAATTATACTGTAAAAATGTAACAGACCACAACTCATGTGTCAGGTTGTTTTAATGTGAAAGGTAGGTGTTATGTTGGTAGAAGCTATGCCAACAATATTAGCAGGGCATCCTGTGGTGAACAGGCTCAGTGGAGCTTTCGGACCAAGTTACAGTAGAAAGTTGGTTTAATCTGAGAAATCTGCTGATGAAAACCCTGTGGATCACAATAAAATATCGCCTGACATAGTGCCAGAGGATGAACCTCCTATGTTGACAGTCACCCAAATACAGTGGTTTTAACAAGAGACAGAACATATTAACAACCTTGAAACAGGGTAATATTCTGCTCATGTGGTTTTATTCTATTGTACATAACCTGATGGCAACTAACAAATTTTTAAAAAGGTGTACTATCTCTAGTAAACAAACACTGAAGTATTTAGAGGTAAGGGTATCATGAACACAATTCCATTTGAAACAGTTCATAGAAGCACGTATGGTGGGGTGGGAGACAGAAAAATTACTATGAAAATATGGTAAAATGTTAGCATAAAAGAAAATGAGTGAAAAGTATTTGGAATTCTGTATACAACTTGAAATTGTGTTAAAATAAAAAATTAGGTGAAAAATCAATACTTTCATATACTGTTTTATAATTCAATAAACATTCTTATAAAATAATATAATTAGTTGAAAGAAAAATCATTTGCCTCTTCAATTTGTTTGATCCATTTGAAAAAGTTAAGAAAAAACTTTAGCACAGACTGTTGTTAAAGTTCAATTTTTTTTTTTTTTAAAGTTCAATTTTTTTTTTTTAATTGCTTTCTGGTTTTTCTACTAAATTAACAAGCCTGGTTTCTGATCTTCCTACT
This sequence comes from Elephantulus edwardii, assembly GCF_000299155.1. NCBI lineage: Eukaryota > Metazoa > Chordata > Mammalia > Macroscelidea > Macroscelididae > Elephantulus > Elephantulus edwardii. The sequence continues at coordinate 15,892,621 of NW_006399787.1, forward strand.
AAGTAGGTAATTCTTAAACTAGGTCTCAAATGGTATCATAGTTTTACAAGGAATGTATCTTCCAACTTTAAAACTCTGTGAATACTTATTAATTATTATTAAAAATTTACTAGGTAAAAATTATCAAATACATGACCCCTGACTACCTGACTGGTAAAACTATCCTAAAGCAAGCTGTCAAACAATGAATTATTATTCTCATTTCAACTAAGATTTTTAGTCCACAATATAATGGCATTTTATTCCATGCAATAAATCACCTTCTTTTCTAGCAGTATAAATCTTAAGGGCGGGACGTGCTTTGATAGATGCATACAGGAGACGTTATTTGACTTACATGTCTGGGAGAAGAAGAATCTGGTTGAACACTCTAAAAGAAAAAGAGAAGGGCAGATTATACACTGAAATACCGGTAATTTTACAATTACAACTTCAAAGTGCTGTCAACAATTCCATGATTTAAAGAACACCTCCTACATTAGTTTTGTTCCACAGACTAAACAGAAGTTTTTACAATTATTATGGTGGAAAAAACCACTGAGTGTGACATTTCTGCAAGGCATTCTGATATGGCAATGGCAGGAAGATGTACATCATGGCTTGATGTTATTAACCACATATGAATAAAAATACTTAACGTAGAATCTTCCTCACGCAGAAGGACTCCTTTCAGGTAACACGCAGTAACATGGTTAAGCTTAATAGCACAAATATCAGTTCTATCTGCAAATTCCAACTTTACAAAATAATCCAAAGTTCCATGTATGAAATATATCACCTGCATTTTCACATCAAAATGATGTAATTATAAATTATAGCCTTTCAAGAGACTTTATTAATTGCACAGAAATATCTTTCAAAGGCACTTTCTAAATTATGATTCCCTTTCAGACTCATTTCTTATGGCAAACAATTTTAGTGGGATGGCCCATCACCACCCTCTTATCCTTCACTGGATTAATCTCACTAAATCTATCATGTGGTTCCTGTTTCGATGGAAACCTGGTTTAACTCTTTCACCTCTAAAAGCTTATGTTCCTGCCTGTCTTCTTTTTATTCATGACATTATTCTTCTTCTAAACAACTAGATTGAAAAGTCTGTCACCTTTTACCTTTTCTAATCATATGAACCTGAAAGCAGAGGACAAATTCAATGGGATAATGGAGAATAAAGACAGGAAAGACATTTAGATGATTTAAAGCAATAAAAGAACAGATTAAAGTGGTTCCAATAAAAGGAAACAGAGAAGTCAGAATGAAAAATAACTCTTGCACACTGGTATATACCAGGAAATACAACAACATAAGGTTATTTGCTGGTTAAGGACAAAAGAGAAGGAAAGGATCCACTATGACAACAATAGGAAAAATTAGGGTATATGATTTTGTATGGATGGTAGAGTATTTGGTTACACCTGAGGAGATGATGGATTTGTTTCTCCCATTTTTTGAAAGGTCAAAACTGACAGCATTTAGAAGTTTAGAGACAAAAAAAAAAAAAAAGAAGTTTAGGGACATTACTGAATCAATAAAAATATGCATCAAATCTTCTGTTTTCAGTAACTCAAAAGACCATAAACAGTAAGTTTTGGCATTATTATGCATAGCAATGACAGACTTTAATAAATTTGACCTAGAGAATGAGATTGGGAGAGTCACTGTTACTAATTAATTAAAATGAAGCTTCAAGAATGTCTTTCTTTTTTTCACAAATGCCCAAATACTTTCTTTCAATACCAAGAAAGAATATTTGTTGTTGTTTTTATTACGTGCAGTCGAGTTGAGTATGACCCACCATGACCCTATGAATAACAGATCTGAACCCTCTCCTATCCTGTGCCATCCTCAAAATCTCTGATAGACTTGGGTCCACTGCTGCAGTCACTGTGTCAATCCACACACGTGAGGGTCTTCCGCTCTTTCACTGACTCTTCACCTTTCCACACATGATGTCCCGCTCCAAGGAATAGCCTCTCCTAGCAACATGCCCAAAGTATGTGAGATGAAACTTTATTAACTTTGCCTCCAAGGATATTTAGGAAGCTACTGTATATCATTATTTTTTTCTAAGCTTATTTTCCAATTTTTTTGTTTGTACCCAGTGTCTACGACATCCTTTAACAAATGATGTGAAGCCTGCCTTTCCACACTAGAGTTGATCCCTAGTGTGAAAAGGAGAGATACTGGTACCTTGAGCAGTGAGTACTGGCAGCTGGCTATCACCAAGCAGAACTGGAAGACCCAAATGTCTCTGAAAAATCCTTGGATGAGAAGAATAGATCCCAAAAAAGCCACAAGAATAGCCAGGATAACAGCTAACACATTTTCCAGGATTTCACGATTTCTGTAGACAGAAAAACTGATGAATATGTACATCATAAAGAGAAGACGTTCACCAAAGTTTGTTGAAAGAGCAAGATAACAAGATAAAGCTCATAATATAATTGCTGATATGACACTGTAGTACTAGACTGGAACATGTTTGGGGTTTTTTTTTTAAGAGTTGCTTTACTGGTTTTTATTTCTTTTTAATGTGGTAAAAGATATTGATCAATTCAACAATTTTTACATATAATGTTAGCCTAAATGTTGGCTTTTTTTTAGCAATTAGTTAGCCCCCTCCTGGTCTCCAGCTACCTTAACTGCAGATACATGGTCTTGCAAATCAGCGTCAGTGGTGGGACTAAGAGAAAGAATGCTCCCCACACTGAGGCAGCAAGACTTGAGGCAAGCAAGCCTTTGGTGGCAAGACCCTGTTGAGATAAAGACCCTGGTGGTGAAGACACTGTGGCACTGCTGTAGACAAACAGGGGCAAGGTGTGACCGAGGCATCTTGTATCTGTGCTGGCCACAGTTAAAGGCTTGGCTGTTCTTACTGGATGTTTGAAGGAGAAACTGATTTAGGCAAACCTTGCTGGATGATTTGGTTATAACTACCCTGAGGCAAACCCTGCTGGATGATTTGTATTTGACTGCTGAACTGAAACCAGAACCTGGACTTCTTGATGAATTGTGCCTTGGAACTTCTGGGCTAAACTCTGGACAATATCAGGTCATATTCTTAGCCTCTCCCACTCACATCCCTAATAAACTCCTATGAGTCTGTGAGTCAATGAATAAATAAACCTCTTGCCACTTCTGGGGCTCTACAGGCACCATGGGGCTGGGTTATCTGCTTTCTGCTCTGGGGTAGTGAGGAGCTGTGCCAGTTTTACTCCCTATGGCCCTTGCAGAGAGATGCTAATGGCCCTGGGTCCCTATGGCTCATTTTAACGGCCCTGAGTCCCTATGGCTCATTTTCTCCTCTTTAAATACACAGGATAGGGCAATATTTTGATCTTTTGTTTATAGGGTCATTATGAGTTCTAGTCAACTCAACAACACCTAAGAGTCATTGTCTGTAGAATTTGTTGTGATGTCACATCTCACAAACATGGTATTAGGAAGCTGTATCTTTTCTTTTTGTGCCTTAATCAGCCTAAGGACAGTCAATATAAGTAGTTTCTTTGGTTTTATAACTTTCTTCTTTCTGATTATTTTGGGCTTAATTTTTGCTTTTCTTTTTCTAGTTTCTCAAGGTGGAAGATGAAGCCCTGACTGGACACCTTTCTTGTTTTCTAATGTAGTTTATAAATGTTATAAACTTTCCTAAGTACTGTCTTAAGTGGCATTCCAAAGATTTTGATAGGCTGTTTTTCTTTTCAATCAGGTCAAAATATTTTCCAACTTACCTCTTGACTTCTTCCATCTATAGGTAATTGAGAAATGATAGTTTCCAATCATTGGAAAATTTGCAAGTATTTTTAAAAGGTAACCAATGTATCATTTAATTCCACTGTGGTCAGAGAACATAATATGTATGACCTAATACTTTCAAATGTATTAAAATGTGTTTTATGGCCCAGAACATGATCTATCTTTGTAAAGACACTATGTGCTCTTAATAATGTTCATTCTACTCTTAGAGAGAAGTCACTATAACCTCTCAAGACAACAGGTAATTCTGTTCAAGTCTATTATATCCTTGCTAATTTTGTACATACATATTCTATCAATTATTGATAAGGATGTGGTAAAATAGACTATAATTGTCGATTTGTCTTTTCCCTTTCTATTTGTTAACTCTATGAAAGAGCAGCAGTTCAAACCTACCAGCTGCTCCTCGGGAGAAAGAGAAGTAGTTTCTTTCCTATAAGGATTAACTACCTCAGAAACCCAGTGGAGGGAAGCTGTGAGTCTAATCAACTCTATAGCAGTGGTTTAGTTTTGGTTTATTTCATGTATTTTGAAGTTCTGTTATTAGATATATTTGGGATTATTTGTCTTAGTTATTTGTTGGCTTCCTTTAGCATTATGAAGTAGCCTTCTTTATCCTTAGTAATATTTTTTTGCTTAAAATCTACTTTGTCTGGTATTAATATAGATGAGCACTGCAGCTTTTATTTTTTAAATTTTTAAAAATACTTTTAAAAAATTTAGTATTTATTTATTATTGCACATTTTCTCTCCCCTTCCCCCCAAAATGCCTCCCTTGTTCCAAACTGTTCTCATACATACACACGGCAACTTTTTAAAAACAATTATGAGTGTTAGCATGAAATGTCTTTTAATGGTTTCTTACTTTTAATTTAATGCTGGGAAGGGTGGAGAACTGGCAAAGGAGAGGAAGACCCTCAACCAGGTAGACTGACACAGTGACTGCGGCAATGGGCTCTTGATCTTTTGTTCATAGGATCACTATAAATCATACTTGACTTGGCAGCACCTAACAATAACAACTTTTCATTTCCTTGGTCTTTATATTTAAGTGCATTTCTTGTAGTCAGTATACTGTTGAGTCTTACTTTTCTATACAATCTGATAATTTCTGACTATCACCTTGTTATTTCTTTTCTTGTTAACCTAGTTTTAATTTTTTTTTTACTTAGATTTATACCTTTTTTGGCTCATTAGCTATAAACTCTTTCATTGTTTTAGTGGCTACTTTAGGGTTTATAGCATCTACCTTGTCAGTCTATCATCAAGTGATACTACACTACTTCACATGTTAAGATTTTTGCAGTAGTGTATTTCTCCACTCAGTTTTTATGATACTAGAATAACACATTTCATTTTTAGAAAAATTACTCATTTTATGCCTTTTTTTTAGAAAAGAAATGTTTTTTCTCTGACAGCTTTAAGAATTTTATCATTGATTTTATGTAATGTTCCCTAGTGTGATTTTACTTGCTTTTTTTTGTATGCCTGAAATTCACTGTGACTTTGGCTGTAGGCATTTACATTTTCATCAAATTTGGGAATTTTTTTATGCCATTATTTTTGCAAAACACATCCCCCTACCTTCCATTTTCATTTTATGCTCTTTTAATTGGACAGTAGAAAAATTCTACCCACTCTCTCCTATTTTATTTTGGAGACATTCTAATGAATGATAAGGCTTCAAACTCATTAACATTTTCTTTACTAATGTCTAATCTCTCATTAATACTATCTACTAGTATTTTTCATATAAAGATGTCAGATTTTTAATTTTTATTCTCTCTTCTATACCTCTGTTGCTGTTGTTGTTGTTATGTGCCATTGGGTCATTTGTGACTAATAGTGACCCCATGTACAACAGCCCTAAACCCTACTCTGTCCTGTGCCAATCTCACTGTCTCCAACACACCCACCCCAATACCCTAGTCACTGAATCAATCTGCTGCATAGAGGGCCTTCCCCTCCTGCGCTGTCTCTCCACCCTCCCAAGCATGATGTCCCTCTCCAAGGACTGGTTCCTCCTTGATACATGTCCAAAGTATGTTAGACGAAGCCTCAGAATCCTTGCCTCCAAGGAGCCACCCAGTTTAACCCTCTCAAGGATGAACTTGTTTGTTTTCTTAGTAGTCCATGGTACATTCAATACTCTTCTCCATGTCTCTCTCTATTTAACCTTTTAAAGATAAAGAAGGTGTTACAGCTATTTTAATACTTCTGTTGGTAATGTTAACATTATCTATCAGTTACAGATTGGTTCTGGCCAGTTATTTTCCTTATTATGATTTATTTTGTCCTAATTTTAAAACTTGTTTTCCTGCCTCTTTGTAACCCAATTATTGATATGGCTGCCAGACACTGTTAATGCTCCTTTATTGAGTTCTGAACATTTCTGAACTTCTGTATATAATTTTGTCCCGGAGTGGTCTACGTGCTTGATTTACTCAACTGCTTAACCAAAAGTTCTGAGATTGAGCATATACCCCAGGGTCCTTTAGAAGCAAACCCTGACAAGCTATCTCAAAAACAGCAGCACTGAAAATCCTATGGTGCACGTTATTACTCTGATACACCTGAGCTACACACACATCAGAATTCACTCATCAGTTTTACAAATCCTTTAGAGCATTGTTAAATGACTTAAAAGCAGGAGGATGGGCAACCTCCTCCTGTGTAATTAAAGCGCCTCTGAAAACCCACTGGAGGGGCAACTATGAGTCAGTTCTGACTCACTGATACACAACAACAGCAACAACATAACAATGAGGTAAAAATCACAATGAGTAATTACTGATATGTCAATTAAAATTTCACTTATCTTTAATATCACACTATATTCTCACCTATCAAAGAGGGCCAAAAGTGTAAGTCTGTCAAAGTTAATGCCAATCCATAGTTGGGGCAGGATCCAAAAACGGTAATAGTGTTTAATCTTTTGGGCAGCTTCTTCTGTTGGACCGTATGTTGCTGCCAAATCAGGACTGAGATCAATGTCCTGTTGTTCCAACAAATCTGTGTCGATGGTCAATAATCTATTCAATCGAATCTGTGGAAGAGAGAGCTAAAACAAAGTCAGCACTGAAAGGTTTGTAATATCTTTAACAAATTTAAAAGTTCCTCAATCATCTGGTAGGCTGTCTAAAACCCCTCATTGCAACACACACCTGTGCCTATGTTATGACCATCAGAAACTCTAGAAGGTACCAATGGGAAGTACACTTAAAAGCAAACAAACCTTGTAGAAAAATTTCATTAGGAAAAGAGTTTGAAGTCTTAAGATTTTATGAAGTATGTGGTTTGTGAATCACTGGTGGCTACTTTATTCTTTTCTATTTGTCAAGTTCAGCTCTTTGCACATTATAATACTTTGCTTTGTCTTACCAAGCTGTTCTTTGAAATCTTCTGCTCATCTCTTTTATATCAGCATTTCTTCACTTTGTTTTGGTTTCTTGACACTCTAGTGCTATTTTCAGAGTCTCTTGTGATACTCATTTTGATCTTTCCTTACTCCTCTGTCTTTGTAATGGCATTTTGCATTCTTCATGAATTACATCTTTGATGTCATCTCACAACTCATCTGATCTTCAATCCTTAGTATTTAATGTCTCAAAGTTATTTTTCAGATGAATTTTAAATCCAAGTGGAATAGACTCAAGGTCCTCTTTTGGCTCTTGTAGACTCACTTTACTTTTCTTCAACTTCAATTTAAACTTGCCCCTAAGTAATTGATGGTCTGTTCTACAGTCAGCACCTGGCCTGCTGACTGCTGATACTGAGCTTCACCAGAGATTCTTTCCACAGATGTAGTCAATCTGATTCATTTTCATATTTTTGCTTCAGTATATCAATGCAAATCTGGTGGATCAATCTGGCTCGGTTCTACCTTGACAGGACATAGCAACCCTAGTAACAATATTAACAAAGTTCTGGTGACTTAGCTAGGGGTCAGGAATTACCTTGCCAATGGTACACAATTCGAATCGACCAGTTGCTTCGTGAGAGAAAGATGTACAATCTCCTCTTGTGTGATTCATGTGTGTGTGTTGATTACTTTTGAGTCGAGCACGACTCATAGTGACCCTATGAACAAAAAGGCTTGACGCCCCTCTACAACTATCGACATTTATCAAAGTTCATAGGGTTTCCAGAGGTATGTTATTTAGGAAGTGGATGCCATTCCTGCTTCCAAAACCCATTAGAAGGTAAATTATAATTTGATTCTGACTCATTGTACAGAACCACAATATATTGAGGACATACAACAACAGAGTTTCCAAAGGACTCTTAGCAGTGTATACATTATATCAGGCTTCTAACTAAAAGGCAGGAATTCACTAGCTGCTCCATAAGAGAAAGACGAGCAGTCTCCTATAAAGATTTACAGCTTAGGAAACCCAATAGAGAATTGTTTTGGAACTGATAAAAGCAATGAGTTTGATTTTGGTTTAGATCTTTTCCAGAAATATACTTCAGCAAAGAAAGGCATCCAATTTGTATTGTTCAGGCAATTTACTTGAGGGTACTCAAGAATCCCTAAGAACTGGCAATATGTCCCAAAACATGTTTTATTATCTTGTATGTTAAGGATTTCCAATCTTGACACTACTGATACTGTGGGCTAGATAATTCTTCATTGTGGGTGGCTGTCTTGCATGCTGTAGCATATTTAACAGTATCCCTGGCCTCTACTCACTAGATACTTGTAATATCCCAATAATTTGACAACCAAAAATGCCTCCAACTGCCAAATATCTGTGAGCTGAAAATTACTGCTCTATGCCGTCATAAATGTAATTTCAAAAAACCTTAATCACAACCCATCAACTCTGGGGAACTACTAGCAATCCATCCTTTTGACATTAGATTTAATAATATTTGTTGTTTATGAGGATTCCATCTTTTTATTTCTTCCAATTTGACTGTAAAGGCAGCCTTATCTTTCTACAATCTATCCACAATATCTCATATGGCATTTTTTATATAGTCATGTCCTTACTAACCCACTCACACTGGTTTAAGAATCCTCAATAATTAAGCGATGGTTGAGTAATGGACCAAAACTTAATATTCAAAGTAAGGGTTTAAAATGGTAACAATTAAAAGTGGCATGCCCAGAATATAAATTGGTAAATAAATACACCACACAGCACTAACCCATAATTACTGACTTACATGTCCTTTATTTATTTAATTAAATATAATTAAACTTCCTAGTGTTTATTTTATGTATTCCTTTCTTTCAGGACTTAACAGAAAAGATAATTCTGCCACAGTTTTAAAAAACTGGTATTTTACAACACCTTAACTTTTTATGACTTTTTAATTGCTACTTAATCTAAATATCTATCATTTTACAAAAAATGAACGAAAACCTACCACATCGTGTGGATAAAATCGAACTGAGGTAGAACTGGATACATGCGAATCCGTGTCACTGCAATGAATTGAAAAAAACTTTAGGAACAGTTTATCAAATAATAGAAAGAAAGTAAAGACTTTAATAAGTAGATACTATTTACATGGTCTTCATTTTTTCATATAATCTTCAACACACAAAACAGCAATTTCTAAAAATTGTGATTAAGAACAAAAGCTAATAGGCCACTGTCCCTATGTTCTCAAACTCTAACTGAATGAGAGTCTTGGACAACTTCAGTAACTTCTTTGTACTTTAGTATCCTCATCAGTAGCATAAAAGAATTGTGTCAAAAGATTCTTGTGGGAGTATTTCAATGAGGTAATCCAAAGGAATCAATAGATATTTGCCTGGAACCAGCAAATTCATATTCAATTTAAGCTGTAATAACTTACAACATGACACTCCAGCTTCCATAATATAATCAAGTTTAGTTTTCAAAATGTTGAAGGCTTTGACCACGTATGTAGTAACTTCTCTCTGAATTATACTGTTGGTACTGTGCCGTGGAGTTGGAAGTGACTTATAGCAGACCCTCTGGCAGGTTTTCTGAGGGAGTAAATTGCACGGGAGGAGACTGCCCATCCTTCTCTGGTGGAGCTGCTGGTGGATTCCATGTGCCTTGGTGACTGCAGCACAGCTTCTTACCAGTAGGCCACCAGAGCTCCCTAAATTATTACTGGGAGAAGGACATAATAATTAAGACTTTCAATTTTCCCATTCCCATATTGTTTCCAACGAAAAGATTCTTAATTATTAAAAAAATCATTTGACACTCTAGCTAGTATTTTTGAAAGAGAGAATCCAGAGGCTCAAGTAAGAGTTTAAAGGTCACAGTTTCCGAAATACTCTATCTTTAAGGAATCCTGAACAGAATGAATACAAGATCCTTTTATTTCAAATGGCCCCCAAAACTCAAAAATGATGTAAACAGCCTAGAGAAAATTAGCATTCAAAATGAGCCTATTTTTAGAAAATGGTGTTGAAATAAGAATCAGCTTTACTATTATAGGGAATAAAATTAATTTTACTTGAAAAAATTAACAAAAAAAGCAACTTCAATAGATGAACACTAAAATTAAAAATTTTAAAAATAGAGCTGCAACATATTGTAAAACAGAACTGCAGGTTACATGATCATGGAGCTCTGCAGGCGTAGCTCATAGGGAGCTGCAATTCTGACTTAAAGGCAGCGCCTCCCTGGCGATCACATACACCAGCAGCTCCAGAAAAGGACGATGCACAGTCTCCTCTCCTGTTATTTACAGCCTCCCGAAAACCCAGTCGAGAATCAGGCCCGAGTCTGTTCAGACTTGATGGCAATGTCAGAGAGGTATATGATCAAAATGTCCTATTTTTTTTAAATCCTAATTTCTGCATCATCTTATGTAATTCTTTCTTAAGGAAAAGCAACAAAAGTAACTAAATGTAATAATACAAAATATATACTTTAAGAAATCCCTATTTTTTTTTTCCAAAAGAAAATAAACCTGGTTGATCATGTAAAGAGCAACTTGACCAAAACACTTAGGAATAAAATTTTCAAATTCTATAAAAGAAAACTAACTATGAGTTTCAATTCAAATGTACCATTACTGTTCTGACAAGCTTTCATGAAATTTATGGTTAAATCTGAAATTGTGGGAAAACTGTTCTAATATGAGATCTCTATCAAACCTTAATTTGTTTTTAAAGACAGATTCGCTTTTTAAAATTTTTTTTAAAGTTTTCTTTTTTTCTACAACACAAAAGCTCTAATTTTTTGGGAAAAGTGCACTATGACATATTATTTAACCCAAATATAAAACATGTTTTCAAAATAACTTTTCTATTTCAGGTCTTCAAAATTTTAAGCATGTTAAGTACATGCAAGTACACACACATCCCTGATATAACTTCAGACATACCAGATATTGGATGTTCTTCTTGCTGCGGGTTCAAAGTTCACAAGTGACATATCACAGCCACCAGTCTCATAGAGCGTAGATGAGAACTTACCTAGTAAAGAAATGATGTTTTTAAAAATCCATTAGAATCCTCGGAATTTCTCCTTTATTAAATTTTTTTTACTAAATTTCATTGTTGATACAGTTTTAAAAGCTGAACTAACATCCCCCCCCCCATATATTTTTACAGTAGTTAGTTGAATAAAGTGAACTGAAAAGAAAAGCTGAACAGTGGGGTAAAAAGTCAACATATACACATAATTACGTGTTAAAAGTAAAGGATTTAAGTCAGCTTTGTAATATGAATTTCAATCTCTTTTCCCTTCCCAGCCCATTCAAAATCCAACTAATCATATAAATGGATTGAATTCTCTTTTCTTTCACCTGACTATAAGTGGTGAATGACTATTTCCAAAGTTGCTTTAATTTTGAGGTAGTTAAAAAAACTATGAACTCAAACTGCAATATGACCAAATGGTAGAACTGTCTCTTAGGTTCTATTTTTAAGAAAGAAAAAAAAAGCATTGAAACAGATCTTTAAAAATTCATTAAATTATACAGGCTGTAAATATGTTGCTATTTATTATGATACTTTATGAGTCTTACAAGTTGTATGATTCTAAAACAAGAGCTTTATAAAAAAAATACAATAGCAATTGTTATAACCTAAAAATTAATAAAAAGTTTACAAATTACATTCATTTATAATAGAATTCCAAAAAATACAAGTTAAAAGAATTCTCTATCAATTCACAAAAATAAAATTATTCCTCGGGACGGAATGTAAAAGAGCTAGATATTGCCTGAAATCCATTCTCTGAGGACGCATGGGAGCCATTAAGGAGAGTGAATACATCAATGAACACGGGTCTCCAGAAGGGCAATGAGATTAAGGATATAACCCTGAGACTATTTCAGTCTGGTCTAGGCAGCTTTTTGAGGGTTAATGCTTTTGTTTTATTAGCAAAAATTAGTGAAGATATAAATACAAAGTACTTGAAAGGACGATTTCAACTTGATTGGAGAGTTAACACCTGATTTCTCTTACATGTCTACAATGTAAACAGCTCATATTAAAGGTTTTTATTTAAGTGGAAAATTAGAAAACTGGCTACAAAAAAATAAGGTGAGGGTAGCAATTTTAATATAACCAGGGTTTTATGGAACATTACAAGCAATCTTTCTGAGGGGGCATTTTATTAGTATTATTTGAGTATCTGTTTATGAGTCATAAGAAAAACTTCTTTATAAAGGGACCTATAAAGGTCTTTGTGCTATTTGGTAGAGAGTTCTATTGGCACAGTCTACAGGGAGAAAGAGGGACAATCTTCTCCCACATAATTTCAAACTAACTGCTGATGGAACTGACTCACAGCTGCCAACCTTTATGTGAGCAACACAGCTCTCTGCAGACTGTGCCACCACATCAAATTCACAGATTTACAGTTTCCAAAAATGCACTCGATGGTCAGCTATGAGTTGGTTCCAACTATATGGCAATGTGACTGAAGGTTTTTTATTCTGTATAAGTGAACCACTCAATCTCAAGGTAATAAGCGCCTTGACAAGTTGGAAAAAACTCTACGTGAAATGCTCAGTTTACCTGATTATTTTTAGCAAATACCTAAGACTTTGCATTTTCTCCCATTTTAAGAGATGATTCACTCAATACCTTCAACAGAAACTCGATTAATGAACTAAAAGATTTAAAGCTACCAAACTGGCTACTCCTTTACAACTATTATTCAAACGGTTTTTGGTGTAATAGGAAAGGGTGCAGAAATTGTCAGTAAAGAAAAAGATAATAAAAATAGTGTGGCTCAAGTGAGATTTTAAAATTATTTTTAAATTGTTATTTGTTATGCTCTGTGCTTCATTTATGAGTCATTCTTAAGGGCTGGCAGTACTTTTAAATTTAAGTTAATAGAAAAAAATCTAATCTAAATCACTATGAGCATAAATTAATTATAAATTCCTATTTAATACCTAAATCATAGCTTAGAGGGCTGGCTGTAGTGATCAAGTCAAATAAGAATGGAATAATCTTAAAAGCTAATAACATATTTTGTTTTGTACATGGATAAGTTAATTCTAAATTCAATATGATTAAAATTATTTCAGTATATTCTGAGTACTTAAGATTCCATTAAGGTTTTTTTTAATATAATTAAGTCTTGTTCCTGGTATATGGAAAAAAATACTTATATACAACTGAAAGTAACTATTAGTCTTTGCAATTTTTAAAGGGGGGGAAGGAATATTTTAGGTCATTAATAATACCACTTAACTGCCTTTCACCAGAGGGACCTCTGGTGGCCTGGTGGCAAGAAGTCGTGCTGTAATCCTGAAGGCAAGTAGATGGGCAATCTCAAGTCCCATGCAATTAACTGTGTCTGAAACGCACTGGAGGGCCAGCTATGGGTCGGTTACAACTCAGTGCTACACAGCAATGTACTGTCTTTCACAGATGCTGTTAAGTACTGTCGAGCCAAGTACAACTCAAAGCAATCCAATGAACAAGAGACCCTGTCCTATCCTGTGCCATTCCTCGTTATCTTCATGCATATATATGTAGTATTAAACATACATAGAAACAGCAGTATTTCAGGTAAATATAAAGTACATCAAAAAAAGCTCTTCTAGGCAGAAAGTAAATTGGAAAAACTGGGTCATTTTATTACCACATAAAACTACGTTTGAATTCTTCTATACAAAACAATGACTAACAAGTAATAAAATCTGGAAATAAAATCAGAAGCACAAGATGTGCCTCAAAAAGAAAAAGGCAGCTATGATTTTACCAGATGTGGTATGACCTCGACAGTATTTTTGTGCTTTTGTTTCTCTAGTAAAAGTTAAGGAGCATCATCATGTTCAGGCTTTTATGAACACCCCAGGAACTTGAGCAAACAAAATTATTGCAGCACTCTCTGGTATATTTCTGACTTAATTTCACTATAACAACACATTGTGTGTGCCTCTTCTATCTTTGAGTTGGGCAACTTACAGTATAGCTAAAAACCAAACAAACCAACCTCCCACCTCACTGCCATCAAATTAGAATGGAGTCCTAGGTGACTGACCCTCTCTAGCTTTTGGAGGCTGTGAATTACATGGGAGAAGACTGCTCATCTTTCTCCCGTGAGCCACTGGTGAATCTGAGCCTCCAGGGAGATGCACCCTAGGGAGTGAGCAGTACCACTCAGTATAAGCTACACCACCAGAGCCCCATCACAGCACGCCAGAAATAACACATTTTATGTAGAAGGTAAACAACTCAGAAAAAAAATACCAAAACTAATTAGTTTCATTAAAAGATTAATGATTTTATATATAGGAATATAATAAACTACTAAATGAAGCTTCAAAAGAAATAAAAAGTATAAAAAAGTATATATTGCTATTGGCTTATAAACCTTATATAGCTTGAATTAGTATATGTCTTAATAGCAAACAACAGCATGGCACATACTAAAACCGTACTCATAATCAACTTTTGGTTCTAAACTTCTGTTATTAGTAGTTGTATTTTAACATTAGCCTGAATTAAGAAGATTTCCATTTAAATAATATTTTATGAATAGGAGAGAATGAGAGATAATTAAGAGAAATTGTGAAGGGAATGGTAAGAAAAGATGACTATATATTGCCTGGCAACAGCAAAAGGCAAGACATTTGGAAATGGATATACTTTATTGCTATGGCCCCCCATTCTCATTTCGACCTAGAGCTACAAGTCTTAACTCATCATAAGATTCCACTCCAGCTGCTTAATCCTCAGATCAATGGAACCTTCTAAAAGTGGATGTACACGTTCCTATTCTGCTATGATTTCACCTTCCAATTTCCTTTTATTTCAAATAGATAAGTGGACCTTGTCTTGGTAAAGGAATGCCCTCATTTCATATGAGAGAGACAAGAGTACCTTATCTAGGTAAAGCAATTCTTAACAATGAATGATATTGATGGCACCAATATTAATAAGGTAAACAAGGCAAAACAAAGGAGAAAATATGGCAACTTTGTATGTGACAAATGAGTTGCACAGAAAATGTCTAAGAATTTTTATATACAGCTCAATAATACAGAAATATATGTCTATCATGGGCAAAAATTTGGGCTCATTTGGCCCCTAAATAGATCAAAAGATGCTCATCGTCAATCATACAAATTGAAGCCACAATGAGATACTACTATACACCAATTGGGGCTAAAACTTGAAAGATCAGTTAAGACCTAGTGTTGCCAAGAACAGGAACAAATGGAATTCACAAACACTGTTGGTGAAAATGTGAAGCTGTTTTTGAAAATCATTTAGCAATTTGACTCACAAGAGAAATTAAGTAAAACCAACACCAACATCCACTAGTTAGTGAACGTATTAACAATATATAGCAGGTTCTTCCACAGAATATTATCCCACACTAACAGAACAAATTACTAATATGTGCATATGGATGTTGTGCCCAAGGACTGGCAAGAAGGAGGAGTGAGGAACTCTGGTTTAAAAGTATTCAGTTTCTCCTGAGGCACTAAAAGTCTTTCAAAAATGGATGGCGAAGATAGCTGCAAAACATGATAAATAAAATTAATACTAATAAATTGTGTATAATACATTAAAATGGCAAAAATGGAATGTTTTGTGATATATATAATTTTTACTATAATAAAATTATTTTTAAAACTAATTGTGAGGAGAGACCGGTCCTTGGAGAGGGACATCATGCTTGGGAGGGTGGAGGGACAGCGCAGGAGAGGAAGGCCCT
>NW_006399787.1:15910380-15913073 GCF_000299155.1 Elephantulus edwardii
TTTGACAAGCACTGTGGCATTTGGACAAGAACAAACTGGGAGGAGGGTAGAGAGAATAGTGCAACAAGGAATGAATGGAAACCCAAAAATCTCTGTAAATGTTTATGAAAATTAATAAAATATAGAAAAAAATTCTAGGGGGAGAAAAACCACATGATAAAACCAGACGAGTGGGGGTGCAGGGCCAGAGGCAGAGGGGGCACCGACTACAGGAGGGCACCAAGAATCTTTTAACACTGATGGACGTGTTTTTCATCTTGATTACAGTGTTTCATGAGTATTTGTTGTTAAAGATTTTTAAAAACTTCTTTAGCTGCACATATTAACGGAACTGAAGTTATCTGCACCTAAATTTTCTATCAATATTGATTTAAATGACACAGAAAACAAGTGTAAGAGACAGAAAGACTACTCAGGTCAGAGTCTCAACAGACAGGTGAGCTGAGACATCATGTAGTTATCGAAACTCTGCTTTCCACATCCCTCCCATCTACCCTAGCATGTTACTAGCCAAGATTTTGGGGAAAGACAGTAGTACTTGTTTTTGTTTTTCACTTAAAAAACACTGGTCACCAGAATATTTTTAAATTAGTGTATAACATCAAGCTCTCTCACTCCCCAGAGACAGGCAAGAGCATTTTCTACATTAACATTTTTTACATGCCATCTATTTTGTCCCAAGCCAAACAAATTTTTTTTAAATGGCCTTAATTTCCATGTCCATAAGTGCAAGGCTAAAAAATTCTGAATATTCCTTAGTGATGAATATTCAGATTGAAGTTTTTACAAA
The DNA here is from genome assembly GCF_000299155.1 of Elephantulus edwardii. NCBI lineage: Eukaryota > Metazoa > Chordata > Mammalia > Macroscelidea > Macroscelididae > Elephantulus > Elephantulus edwardii. The sequence continues at coordinate 15,911,171 of NW_006399787.1, forward strand.
TTATGAACAATGTTACCATTAATATCCCTCTCTACAACCTTGATTATTACAGAAAAATTATGGGTATAGTATAGATATAAATAGAAGTGAGTATTAAGATCCATTAAGTTACATCTCCATGTTATAAGGAAGCTCTGGTGGCCTAGTGGTAGGAACCTGCACTGCAACCCCAAAGGAACAAGGTTCAAATTCACCACTGCTTCTCCTGATGGGCAATCTCTTTTTGTGCGATTTACGGCCTCTATAAACCTCCTGGAGGGTCAGTTATGGGTCAGTTCTAACTCAATGGCATACAACAATACATGCTTCTAAACTTTGCAGAGCAGAAGATGTGAGCATTCTAATCTATAATTCTAAACTGTCCTTTGAGATGTTTTTATCACTTAGTTGTTTATTTCTCCTCTTTTCAACAACGGATATCATTATACTTTCAATAGATGAAAAAAAATTCAAATCCTGTCTTTAAATTACAAGCAGGGTTGCCCTTTTTAACCCATAATTACAGGTCCGTTTCTCTTCTTTGAGTCCCTTATCTTTTCTAGTACACTTCTGGTTTGCAAATGCTGATGTCTTAGCTAAAGATGTTTCCTGTTTCATTTGCCCCATTATTTCTTTTATAAATAGGACCCTCCTAGCTATGCCGTTCAGCTGGAGATAGATATATATAAAGAAGTTCAAAGGGTTTCCAGAGGCATGTTGTTTAAGGAAGTGGATGCCATCCCTGCTTCCAAGCTGGACATTTACTGTGCTTTCCTGTCACCAAAAGTTGCTATGTGACTACATTTGCCATGGGCCAATGGGAAGTGAGAAAAAAAAATGGTAAGTACATGTATTAAGTCACAATCTGAATGAATAGAATGATTTTCCTTTTTTTTTTTTAACACCTTCTCCTTACCCATTTGTTAAAAAACAACAGCAATGAAACAGCCATTTTAGATCAGGCTGAGAAGCCACATGTGGAAAATAACAAAGTTAAGAACAGTTCCCATTAGACTATTCTAATACTTCTTTTCATCCACTGAAAATCTCTAGCCTTCACTAAAGGTAACCTATATTCCAATGCATCTACTAACCGAGTTCAATTTAGAATGTTCATAATGGTTATTTTTAAAAAGCAAATAACTTAGTCTAGTGCCTCAAGGTACTCCTTATGGCATAAACTAACAACAAATACATTAAGGATCTCAAAATTAGCTCCTGATACATAAAATTGCTGTAGTTCAAGTACCTAAAATTGTCCAGAATGATATTCTAGCATTTTCCCTCAGTAAACATGATAATTTTTCTCATGGATTTAAACTTCAATTTTCTTCATCCTCAATTTGAACTTGCACATGAAGAGTTGATGATTTGACCAATAATCTGCCCCTGGCCTAGTTGATTGTCGATACTGAGTTCCTCCAAAGATGCCTTCCACAGATGTAGTCAATCTGATTCCTAGGCAGCCGTTTGTGTAAAGCTGCCATCTGTATCTTTTATAAAAAGGTATTTGCAATGAGTAAATCACTGAAAATACAAAATTTGATCATTCTATTTCTAGCCTCATTTCTATCACCAAGCCTTTATTTACCAACTACTGTCCCTTCTTCACTATTTCTAACTTTTGTATTCCAGTCACCAATTATCATTAACACATCTTAAGTCTATGTCTGGTCAATTTCAGATTGCAAGATTTGGTAAAAATTTTCAACTTCTTCCTCTATGGCTCTAGATGTAAGAGTGTTGTTGTTGTTGTTATGTGCCGTCGAGTCGCCTGCGACTCATACCGACGCTATGTACAACAGCCCTAAACTCTGCTCTGTCCTGTGCCAATCGCACTGTCTCTGACACTCCCAACCCAATTATCCCAGTCACTGGATCAATCCACCTCATAGAGGGCCTTCCTCTCCTGCGCTGTCCCTCC
>NW_006399787.1:15919148-15920024 GCF_000299155.1 Elephantulus edwardii
TGAGATTGGCACAGGATAGAGCATGGTTTAGGGCTGTTGTACATAGGGTCGCTATGAGTCGCAAACGACTCGACGGCACATAACAACAACAACAAACAATTCTAAAAAATTCCTCCTTAGCAAATATGCCTGTTGAATATAGATGAAAACAAGTTTTCCTCTGTTCAAGTGGTTCAAATCTACCAGTTTCTTCATGGGATAAAAACAGGCTATCTCCTCCCACGTGATTTCCAGCCTCTGACAACCCACTGGAAGATGAGCTAAGGTCGGTTCCAACACTACGGTACCTAACAACGACAGTATCTTCAATATGATGCTCTGGTGACTAAGTGGTAAGAAACTGTGCTGCCCAGTCAAAGGCAAGCAGTTCGAATCTATAAGCTGCTCCATGGGAAAAATATGGGCAATCTCCCCATTTCCCCCTCCTCTTGTAACTTACATCCTCTGGAGGATCAGCTATTGGTCAGGTTCAAATCACTGGCATATTGCAATAATATTTTCAATAAAACTAGTTGGCTGTTTGTGTTGGTTTGGGGTGTTGGTTTGTTTTGTTTTAATTTTAAACCAAGTCTAATATTATTTGGTAATGTTAAAAGCTAGTTAAAATATAATACTGGTATAGGAAATTGATGTGGCTGGTATAATATCACAAAATAAGAATGCAGAACTGTGAAGAAAATCAGTGTAGGCTTGGAATTAAACAATATCTCAATGTAAATTTCCTTTAATCCATAAGTTAATTTTTCAGGAATGTATTCTGTCTCAGGGGCAGCAAACTTAACAATAAGTCTATTTAATAAGAGTATGTGTACATGTCAGAAAAGGGACTTATATCTAGAATTTATAAAATACTTGAGCACCACAACAAGATAAAGG
>NW_006399787.1:15920124-15926019 GCF_000299155.1 Elephantulus edwardii
TGACTACAGAGCCAAGCAAACTAAAGCTGTGTACAATCTCAATCTCTTCACCATCCATCCTGATTGCTGCCAATTGGTCCAGTGGTGAGAATCTTTGTCTTCTTGACAGTATATGAGAATAACAAAAAAATACTTTAAAATGATCTTAAGAATGGGTTTGATGCATTGAACACCAACAATTGAAGACTAGATAAGTTGTGGGATAATATCAAGGATATCCCTGAAGAAAGTGAAACGTCAGTACAAAGACATATGAGAAAGAAAAAACCAAAATGGATCTTTGAAGAGACTCTAAAAATTGCACTAGAGCACTAAGACGCCAGAACAAAAGGAAAAAGATGCTGAAGTAAAAGAGCTGAACAGATTTCAAAGGGCAGCTTGAGGAGACAAAGCAGGGCATTATAATGGAACACTCAGAGAGCTGGAGTTGTAGAATAAAAAGGGAAGAACTTGCTCTGCCTTGAGTTTAAGCCTGAAGTTAAATTTAAGCCTCAAGTCACAATACTGAAAGATGCTATGGGCAATATATTGAATGACACAGAAAACATGAAAAGAAGATGGAGAAAATATACAGAATCACTGTACCAAAAAGAACTGACTGAGACTACAAACAGGAGCCAATGGGAATGTAGGAGGAAGTGGAAGCTGCATTGAAGGCACTGGCAAAAAATGAGGCCCAGGAATCAATGGGATACCAACTGCCTTGTTTCAATTAGCAGCTGCAGCCTAACATGCTTACCAGTCTATGCTAGGAAATTTGAAGGAAAGCTGTCTGGACAACAGACTGGAAGAGATGTATAGTTGTTCCCATTCCCAAGAGAGGTGATCCAACTGAATGTGGAAACTATAGAACAATATCATTAATTTCACATGCAAGCAAAATACTGCTGAAAATCATTAAAAAATGGTGAGAACAGTACACAGATAAGGAACTGTCAGAAGTTGAAGCTGGGTTTAGGAGAGGCCGTAGCATCAAGATAACACTGCTGATGTCAAATGGATCCATACTGAAAGTAAAGAGTATCAGAGGAATGTCTATTTGTACTTTACTGACAATGCAAATGCATTTGACTGTGTGGATCATAACAAGTTATGGCTAACACTGAGAATAATGGGAATCCCAAAGCACTTAATTATTGTCATGCAAAACCTATACCTAGAGGCTACTGTGAGAGAGAACAAGGGAACACTGTTGTTGTTGTTGTTAAGTGCTGTTGAGTTGTAGGCAACTCACAGTGACGCTATGAATGAAAGACCTAAACACCTGTATAATTTTCATCATTTCTCCACGTTCATAGAGTTTCTGGAGGCAAACTATTTCAGCAGTGGATACCACTCCTGCTTCCAAGCTTGTTTTACTCAAGAAGCTCCACCAATCACTGTCCACCACTGGTAACCACTATTGCATTTGACACATCAGTGTCATAGTGTTCAGCTTCACAGCAATCACGAGTTACCTCTGCACGGCGGGTGGAAAGACCAGGGCTATACAACCTAGAATGTTTGACCAAAAACAATTAAAAACAGGCCTGAGGGCCATGGATTAAAGTCACCCACATACATGGTTTAAAATTAAGAAGGGAGTGTGTCAGGACTATATTCTCGCTCCATACATATTCAATCTGTATACGAGCTAAGTATTAGAGAAGCTGGACTCTATGAAGAGGATGTGGCATCAGGATTAGAGGAAGACTCATGAATAAAACTGTGCTTTGTAGATGACACAACCTTGCTCGCTGAAAGTGAGGAAGACTTGATGTACCTGTTGAAGAAGATCAAAGAATATAGCTTTCAATATGGATTGCATCTCAATGTCAAGAAAACAAAGACATGAACCAAGAAGCATCTTCATGGGAGATGGAGAAAAAAGATAGAAACTGTCAACAACTCCACCTTACTTGGATCCCCAACTAATACCCTTGGTACCAGGAGTCAAGAAATCAGGAAATGTATTGTACTGGGAAAGTCTGAAAGTATGGACTTCTATAAATTATTGAGGAGTAAATGTGGTCAGTTTAAGGATTAAGGTGATCTGATTCAGGCCATAGTCTTCCAATCACTTGCTATGCATCTGAAAGCTAGACAATGAATAAGGATGACAGAAGAAGAATTGATACCTTTAAGCTGTGGTGTTGAAGAAGAGTAGTGAACATCCCATGGACTGTCAAAAGAATAAACAAATATGTCTTGGATAGGATGCAGTCAGAATGCTCTTTGGAGGTAAAGATGATGAGGCTTCACCTCACATACTTTGAGCATGTTGCTCAGAGGAGCTATTCCTTGGAGAAGGACATGATGATCTGAAAGGAGAACTGTCAGAGAAGGAGGAAGACCCTTGGCCAGGTGACGGCCACAATGGGCTCTATTGTGCCGAGAAGTGTGAGGATGGTGCACAATAGGACAGGGTTCAGATCTGTTGTTCACATTGTTGCTATGGGTCCTACTTGTCTTGACAGCACCTAACAACAACAATCATGAGAAATTTATGAGAAATATCAAGTGGCTGTGGGGTGAAGAGTAAAAATAAAATTTTCTACATTTTATTTTCAATCTGTATTTCCTTTTCAATCTTAACATTTGTGAGGACAAACATCCCCAAAACCCTGCAGGATAAAACACAAGCTAGGATAAATTTCTCATAAAAGAATTAACAGAATGTATAAAAAGTTATAGTAATGTAGGGTGCTCTGGTGGCCTCGTGGCAAGAAGCTGCACTGCAGTTCCAAAGGCACTTGGTTTGAATCCACCAGATGCTCCGCTGAAGGAGGGACAATCGCTACCTGTGCTGGTCGGATCTGATTCAACAGTACACAACAAGGAAAAAAAAGATGTAGTAATGCTTCTTCCCCTCAACTAGAAATTATATTACTATACATATATCCTAAGAAAATAATCAGTTATATAGAATACTTATGTAAAGGATGTTCAGCACAATGTTTATAAGCAGGTTTATTATTGTTAGGCACTTTTCTAATTGCTTCATATATTTCAATGGTTTTTAACTCTCAACTTTACAAAATAGGTATCAGTACTTGCCCATCGTCACAAAACACAAGGGGTAGAACTTGAAGTCTTGAAATTAAGAGTCCAGTATACTATAATGCCTGTAAGCTAAGTGACAAAATATGCAGACACTTAAAAACAAGTCAAAGAAAAACTAAGTTAAGAATAATTAACAGCATGAGTAAATGTTCAGGCATGCTAAGTTAAAAAAGCAAGATACAAAAGACATAGTGTAACACAAAAGTCAAACAGCAGGATCCCAAGTCTGCTTTAGATATATACATACATACATACGTATGTTTGCAATTAAAAAGGCAGAAAGTTAAAAAACAAACAAAATGAAGTAAAACCTACAAAATGTTAATACTAGATAGCTGAATGATGAAATTACAGATAGTTTTTCATCATATTTTTCACTATTATTTTTAAGTTTTCTAAAACAGTTGTTTTACTGCTATAAGAAAAGGAGTATTTCCAACTTCACATGAAAAGGGAATCCCAAAACACCTGATTGTGCTCATGTGAAACCTGTACTTGGATTGGAAAGCAAAGGTCAGAACAGAGTAAGGAAATACTGCATGCTTCAAAATCAGGAGTGTGTCAGGGATGCATCCTGTCTCCTTATTTTTTCAATCTGTATGCAGAACAGACCATATGGGAGGCTGGAATTAGGAGGAGGAATGTGCCATCAGGATTGGAGGAAGACTCATCAAAACCTGCATTATGCTGAGGACAGAACCTTGCTGGTTGAAACTTAAGTGGACCTGAAATATTTGCTGCAGAAGGTCAGAGACTGCAGTCTCCAATATGGATTGAATCTCAGTACCAAGAAAAGATTCTCACCTCTGGACCACTTGGCAGCACCATGATAGATGGAGAAGAGATTGAGATTGTTAATAATTTCAGCTTGCTTGGTTCCATAATCGACACTCTTGGTACCAGCAGTCAGGAAATCAAAAGAGTAATTGCACTGGGGGAAATCTGATGTCAGGGAACTAACTCTCTAGAGGGCTGAAGAGCAAGGATGTCAGTTTGAAGGAGACTAAGGTGTGCCTGATCCAGGCCATGATCACACTGGGGAAAATCTGCTGTCAGGGACCTCTCTAAAGTGCTGAAAAGCAAGAATGTCAGTCTGACTGAGACTAAGGTGCACCTGATCCAGGCCATCATCTTCACAAGCACTTGCTATGCATCAGAAGCTGGATAATGAATAAAGATAAAAGAAGAATCATTGATGCCTTTGAGTTGTGGTGCTGGAGAAGGAGTGTTTGAACAGACCATTGACTGACAAGAGAACTAATAGGTCTGCCCTGTAGTGGGTAAAAATAACTTTCTTCTTGGAGGCAAAGATTTTGAAGTTCCATCTCACATATTTTGGGCATGCTGCCAGGAGGGAACAGTCCTTGAAGAAGGACATAATGCTTGGAAGGGTGGAGGGACAGTGTAGTAAAGACCCTGGACGAGATAGATTGAAACAGTGACTGGGGTAATGAGGGGAGGTGTGCCAGAGACCATGAGATTGGCTCCTGATAGGGCAGGGTTCCAAGCTATTGTGCACAGGGTCACTATGAGTAGTGGTCAACTCAAGAGCACATGTCAATGACAACAACAAAACAGAACCCCAAATTTCCTATACTTCTTCCATATATATCAGTATTTATAACTCTTTATGTGTGGTGGTAGTGGTGAGTACCGTAAAGTTGGAACCGACCTATAGGTGACCCTACAGCATGTTTTCAGAGGCAGTTAATTGCAAGAGAGGAGACTGCCCAGCCTTCTCCCTTTGGGCAGCTGGTGCCCTGAACTGCGTGCCTTCAGGTTTGCAGTGCAGCTTCTTGCCACTAGGCCACCAGAGGGTGTGTGTGTGTGTGTGTGTGTGTGTGTGTGTGTGTGTGTGTAAGAGAGAGAGAGAGAGAGAGACACACACACACACACACACACCAGGTCGATTACATCTCACAGTGATTCCTACAGACAACAGATGTGAACCCTATCCTATTCTGTGTCAAACTATGATCTCTGACACACTCAAGCCCACTGCTGCAGTCACTGTGTCAATCCACCTAGTTGAGGGTCTGTCTTTCCACTAAGGGGATAGTCCACAGGGAGTTGCACTGCTGAGCCAAAGGCCATGCCTCTCTGGTGGTCCAACCCCATTAAGGGCTCTGGAGCGAGAAAGGTGATCATCCAGTGATTTACCGTCTCCGAAAGCCCAGTGGAAGGTCAGTTATGAGTCAGTTCCAACTTGATGGCAATGAGTTAATATTCACACATTGCAATGCCTCACCCCCAGCAAGAAGAGCAATCAAAAGGAAACAAAGTAGAGGTCTGAATATTTTTTAACTAAAAAAGAAATAAAGCTGTAGAAAAACAAGATGAGGCTGAAACAGAGGGAATATAAGTGTTTTGTGGGGATTTTTTCAGTTTAGATGAATGAAAAAAATAAGACAGTACCTAAGACACTGAAACATATACTCCAACAGTCCTTAAAACTCTACAGCAACAGGGAACTATGTCAGAGACCAAAATACACACATTATTTCTTAAACATCAAAACTAACCCTTGTGATTGAAAATCATTACAAGGATTTTAAATCTTTTGAGTCTTTGCTGCAGAACGTAAACATTGAAAAGCCTCCAAATCACAGTTCTGCTTACTAACACATAACTGCTATAAACTGCTTATGACAAAGAGCAAGGGCACGCTGCCAGCTTTCCTCCAAGTCTTTATTTAGAGCTTGGGATTTCCCTGAGCACATTCTCAAGTCAATAAGTTCTATATGAAAGAGAACTGTCTCCAAGAATATCTTCTCTGTTGGTCCCTTATACAGTAAGAGAACAAGAGACTATAAGAAAAATTAATTCTATAACATTTTTTCATTCTTGAATATT
>NW_006399787.1:15926131-15926682 GCF_000299155.1 Elephantulus edwardii
TTTATGTAAACATAAAGTTGGCAAATATAAAATTTTCTTTTCCTGTTATTTTCTATGTATTTTATTACTTCATAAATGAACATTAAATATAATGTATACTATCCTATCTGATCTCATCTAGGATATTCCCTTTGAGATACTCTTACATATTAAGAGTTTACTCATTAGTATGGCAAAGTTCATCACTGCATAAAATCAAGTCTTAATTTACAAAGGAAGCTAAGGTTAATGTAAAAACTAAGGAGTAATTGCCAAATTTATGGAAAGGTCTTAATCAGTATAGAATAGAATTATAAGGTCCCTAAATTCAGAATCTCTGATTTTGATTTTATCAAGACATGAAACTATAGCCTGTTTTTATTAAGTTAACTGCAGTTCAATTCAGAAGAAAAAGATGAAATATAAATAAACAATTCCTTCAAGACAAATCAGAACAGAATTAACCTTTAAGAGTCAGTCTAAAAAAAAGTAGTATGTTCATCCTGAAGAATTTGGGAAGTTCAGTGACAGAAATTTCCTTTTCAATGATGTTAACTGCAAAACTTATTTCA
>NW_006399787.1:15929247-15966885 GCF_000299155.1 Elephantulus edwardii
AAGGTTGCAGAGTGGAGTATATTCGGGGTGGGGGTGGGGATGCAGGGGGGATTATGAAGGAATTCTCTTTTACTTTTCAAAGAGAAGAACAAACTGGGGGTGGGGGTAGGGTGGGCGCGGAGAAAAGGCCAACAATGAATGAATGAAAATCCAAAATCTCTGTAAATATTCATTGAAATTAATTTAAAAAAATAGTTTGTATAGGGAGCTCTGGTAGCCTAGTGGCAAGAAGCTGCACTGCAATCCCAGAGGTACATGGTTTGAATCCACCAGATGCTCTGCTGGAAAGAGAGAGACAATCTCCTTCTGTACCAGTCAGATTCTATGTGACAATAAAACACAAAAAATGGTAATAAAAAAAAAAGGAGTATGTATAAGCATGAGTGCACTGATGGATATAAATAAATATACATTTACACATGCAAAATAAGTTCAATAAAAATAATCAATTGAGAACCTAAATTTGGGAGGAAGCATACAGTTTTAAATTCTCTCATGAAAGATTATCTTAGTACTGTTTATTAAATCATTCAAAAAAATTAAGTCATGTGACAAGAAATATTCTAGTGGAACGCATCACAGAAATCTGCTTCTTTGCCAGTATTTGTAGTTTTAAGTGCTGTGTACGTCTTGAACCTTTTGACCAACTTTCTGCACTATGTAACAGGTATATACTAATTACTACTAATTTGGCAGCATTCAGCTACTATAATATGAAAATATCTAGCTATCTTAAGATAATGCAAAAGATCTAATTTCAAAAGAATATCCCCCAAGGAGATGATAAAATCACTTTCAATCAGAAAAGTATCTTTTTCTTCAGATCTACTCATGACAGTTCCTATTTACATATTTTCAGTAATCTGTATGCAGCTTTAGGATGAGACTTTATAATTTTCAATTAGCAAATTTTTTAACACAGTAAGTATCTTTTCTGGAGAAAATAGTTTACTGACTCATCTTAAGTAAGAACCTGACAAAATTTCCAAGAGTACAAAATGCAAGAAAAGGAAACTTTTTATCCTAATCTCCTAACATTAAAGCCAATATGGGCAATGGGGATAGTGACTAGAATTGTATATTCACAAATTAATGTACCTCTGTTCTTAGGAACCCTAGGTTAAATAAAAAGAGACACTAATATAAAGATATTATTAACTGGCTAAATGCCAACATAAAATATCATGGTTTTAAGTCTAAAGTGAAGTCTTACTTTTCTCTCAAGCACCCTCTTCACAGAAAACTAAATTCATAAATTCAAAAACAAAAGTACTGTGAATTTAAAATTAAAATGTCTTATCATCTTCTTATGTATCTTTCAGATTTTGCTTTATTTTTTTTTTATTTTTAGAACTTGCCTTGCCAAAAAGAAAAAAGAAAGTGCCATGTATTCTAAGGTGTTAGCCATTTTAAAGTTTATGTAAGACCTGCTAAGGATGCTTATTTTCAATAGCATTAAAAGGAATATACATATCAATAACTCTGTGTAACTGGTTACAATGATTTATACAATGAGAAGAGTAATGAAGAGATGCCAAAGAAAATCAGATCTACTGCTTCCAAGTCACAGCAGAACTCGGACGGTCTCTAATACTGCACATCTTCAAGTCTCACCTCTCTCCTATGGAGCAGCCGGTGAACTCAATCTGCCAATTTTTCAGGTAGCAATCGAATGTTTAGTCACTGTGCCAATATGGCCCCAAAGTAAACAGATAATATAGGATACTTTTTAATATATCGTTTCGATACTTTGTAAGTTTTTTAATCAACTAGATTATCACCTTTATTAATAAAAGGCAGGTAACAAGGGTAAAATAATGATTATAACATAATGCTTCCAAATGCCTCTTTCTGAGCAAGACTTTCTTCCTTAATATATTAACTCAAATAATGATTAATCTACACTCTGAATGCAAGAAAATTTGGATTATACAAAAAGTAGAAAAATTAACATAAAGTACTATTAAATAAAGCACTAGGCAGATAACTGAATGGATAGCTATTACTGAGATTTTTATACTGCACTTCCTCTCTCAGGTTTAACTATCCAGTAATTTATACATATATTTGTAAGCATTTCAAGATGAAAAATTAAGCTTTTAAAGTTATGTGACAGTGGCATAGAATCATAATGTCCTCAGGTTGCCTTATCTAGAAATGTAACAAACTATATTTCAGATGATGGACACTGAATGTGGAATACAGAAAAAGAAAAATTCTAAAATCACAGACCATTGGAAAATATTTTCCCTTTCTTAGCACGTTGAAAAAGAAATTAAAGTTTAATGGAAATCACTTAAAGAAAATCCAACATTTTCCCACCTGGGGAAAAAAAGGAGTTGCCAACCACCAAAGCATGAAAAGCAATACTTCTGTAAACAATTAAAAGGCATGCTCAAAAGAAAACATGAGACAACTACACAGAAAAATAGATGATGAAAACGTAAGTCCAGTTTTCCTTACACACAAGACAAATCCTAGCAAAAGAGCGCTAATGAGTAGTTCCAAAATGAAATTATCTAAAGAAAAAGAAAAATGCAGTTATTACCCACTATGTGCGGCATTAAAGTTTCATATCACCAAGATTACATAGAGCCTGCATACCAAGTTCATCGTGCAAACTGCTGCCGCCTACAGCAGATGCATTGTCATGTGACGCTTCTAAGTGGACACTCCCATTTCTCACCAGCAAGGAGGCACTAGCACTGAGCACTGCAGCCTGGGAAGGGGGGCGGGACTGGACTTTGCCCTGGGCTGTGGACTGCTGGCCTTGGTGACCATCTTGAAGGCTAGGAAAAAACATGGAGTGGGAAACATTACAGGGAAGAAAACAGAAAACAATAGCTAGAATGACGTCAATATAGAAAATTGATCTCAAAAACAAACTCTTTTCAACATAGCCTGAGAAAGAGCCAACAAGCTTGGTAAAATATACTGGTAGCACTGTGGGCTAGAAGAATTATCTGGTCCTTATAAATCTGATTCACGGTATCTAATGTTTATTGTTAAACCAATCTGTGGCTTTTTTTTTCACCTTAAACCAATGAAGCAAAAGGTAAGGAGCAAAGGTGAATTATGAATTTTTTCAATCCATGTGGGTTATATAGCTGAACCCCAAATAGATAAACCTTATTTTTTAGATAAACACACATTATACTTCATAACCTTGTATTAATTATTGTTCTTTCAAACATCTCAACAATTTAAATGCACAATAAAGGTTCTATGCACTTGAAAATCAAGGAATTTTTTTTATAAAATGCAAACAAGATTAAAGTTCTGAATATAAAAATTCACTTGTGCAAGAGAGCCAGAATAAACACTAATTGAATCAAATGACACGCAAAATGCAGTATTAGTAAAGTCAATACAAAGTATTAAATGTTAAAAACCTACAGATTTCTGAAATAAGGCTATAAACTTTACGTACAAAGTGATAAATAGCAAAAATTATTCTTCCTTAGTAAACTGTTTTCCATTTTATACTGTCATCTCAGTAACATGAACCTTTTTATTATGGAATCTTAAAAATAATTTGTAAGCCACTGATTTCTCAAGTTTTTAATGTTATAAAGCAATGTTAAAATATTTACTATTTTATTATACATCTATAAAACTTGTAAATTATAAAAAATTAAGGAGCTATATTATTCCTTAATCCTTTTCTTTTTATATATTTATGTATTTTAAAGCACTATGAGTCTTAGTGTTCTTAATTCTTATCAAAATATAAACCGATACAACTCATAGAAGCATTTTGAGTATAATTATTGTATGCTATTCTCTATTCACAGTCCAATACAATTCAACATTTATGTTTAGTTAGAACAAAACTGGAGTCTGTTATCAATATCCTTCTAAAAGAAGTAAACAAAAATATAGTTAAGATGGCCTCACTCATTTACTATTTTTCACAAGTAATTTATCTTTAAACCTCTCAACTCAGCATAATGGCTTCTCTGAAGACATAAAATCTCAGTGCATGTGCTGAAGATTTAGAAAGAAATTAGATTTGAGATGACCATAAAATAAGAGATGCTATGAGTCATACTCAACTTGATGGCACGTAACCACAACAGGTATAAAATATTTTTTACATTCTTTACACCTGTGGTTACAACAACCTAACAGACTCTAGGACAGTACTGCCCAATGCATGAGCTACACAGCTGATCTTCCAGCAAGCTTACAGAGACACTAAGTCACACAGGAGGAGACTGCCCATCCTTCTCCCAGCGGAACAGCTGGTGGGTTCAAACTACATGTCTTTGGGATTTGCAGTGCACAGCTTCCTACCACTAGGTCACCAGAGCTCCTTAATTAGTAACTAGTGGCTACTTATATTGTACAGTACAAATTACAGAACATTTCTACCATAACAGACAGTTCTACATAACAGTGTTGGGAACATCTACTTGTCGGGCTTCTTATGGGCAATGAAAAGCAAACATGTTAAGTAGAGTACAGGAATGCATGTAACACATGAAATTAGGTACATCTGCAAACTTGTCAATCCTTCTTGCTATTACTTTTTTTAATTTCTTTATTTGTGTGTGTGTGTGTGTCTGTGTACCGTCAGACCAGATCTGACTGGTACAGGAGGAGATTGTCCCTCCTTTCCTGGCAGAGCATCTGGTGGATTCGAACCATGCGCCTCTGGGATTGCAGTGCCAGAGCTCTCCTGCCATTACTCTTTTAAGTTATAGCTATAAAACTATTTCATGAACTCTTCTGGACTATAAGGGATGATCTTGGAAATTATATAACCAAATATGCTTATATAGTCCATATATACATGTAGTAGATTGGCACTGTTCGTTCGAATATACACATAGTTTACCAAAATGAGAAAATGGTGAGGGGGAAAATGCTTAAATAGCTCAAGTACAGCATCCCTTCACATTCAAAAGATTGCAAAATTTTACAGAGGATGCAGGACATACTCAACAAACTTTTCTATCACTTTTTTCACTTGAAGTCATAAATAAAGTTGCTACATGGCAGGTAGATGTATTATAAGGGGAATATTTTTGAAAATAAATTTATCTTAAGCATTGAGATATACAATGTATATTCAAACAAAGAAAAATGGTTGCATATTATGCAATGACATTCAATTAACTCCAGAATACAGAAACAAAGGGTATTAACCAACATTTATATGGTTACAAATGTCAAGATTTTGAACATTAAAATAAAGGGCACATGGCAAGGAGGGACTGGTCCTTAGAGAAGGATATCATGCTTAGAAGGGTGGAGGGAGAGCACAGGAGAGGAAGACCCCAGATGAGATGGATTGATACAGTAACTGGGGCAATGGGAATAGGTGTGTCGGTGTCAGTGAGACTGGCTCAGGACAGGGCAGGCTTCAGAGCTGCTGTAGGGTCTCGATGAGTTAAAGACAACTCAACAGCCTATAACAGTCATAAAATGTTAACTTCCACAGAGTCAAGATTCCAATTTACAATGACCCTATGCACAGCTTATCACACTAGTGGGATCCATAGGGTTTTCACTGGCTGACTTTTGGGGAAGTGAATAGCAAAGTTAAGTTTTCTTCCTACCCTGCCTCAGCTTGGAAGTTCCATGGAAACCTGTTCACCATCTTAGCAAGACATCCAAGACAGACTCTACTGATAGACAAGAGATGGCTATGCTTAAGGTTCATTGGTCAGGAATTAAATCCAGGTCCTTCCAAACGAAAGGCAAGACTTCTACTAGGCAAATGGGGAGGCAATCATTCAATAATTTGCAATCATTCAATGACAAAAGTGCCTGTTATTTATGTACACAACGTTGTGAAGCATAATTCTAGAGGGTTGCCATTTTACCTCAAACTAATACTTGGCATGAATGGATCTCTTCTAGAGTATTAATTATACGCCAAACTGTATTATTTCAGTCTATCTCCATATTCCAGAGAACACTCAGAAGAGTCTCTTGAACATAGTGCATAAGCAAGTATGTGGTTTATTTGTCAGTACCACAAAATAATTCCTATGAATTTCTAATCAAAGACTCTCAGTTATTACTATGATCTTAAGAATATACTAAAGATTTTCCCCCCTTCACTAAAATGTATTAAAGATTTCTTTTCATGCTAGCTCATTAACTGGAACTCTAAAAGATAACACTTTTAGGTACATAACTTTTGGTAAGTATAGAACTATAAAAATACCTATCATTAGTAGTATTCTGTATCTTAAAATATTCATCTATGTTTTTATATCTAGTAACCAGGATGAACTAAGAAAGACGTACAAAAATCTACCAGTAAGACTTAGTTACTAATGAAGAAAGAAGGGGGGAAAGTCCAAATTAATTCTGAAACAGGATATTCTAACAAACTGTAAAATATATGTCCATCCTCTTTGTGAAGAAACTGGCTCCCAATCCATGAGAATATGTATTTTACTAGGATATACAAGAATTTCAGTAATTCAAGTTATTCCATAAAGGTTAGGCTACTACATTTTAACAAGACTTAGGTAGTAATTACAAGTACAGTATTCTCACATCTATTTCATTTATTTTCGTAAAGAAGTTTTTCAAATGACTGCTATTCAATATTTAAAAATGAGATTTAACAATGAGAAATAGTATCAATAACCACTAGCAATTAGAACGATTATTTTAGTAAGAAGATGTTTCTACTAATTCCTCATATCTAAATTTATCATGCTTTATCCATGATGAGGTCAGCTCATTAAAATACATCTAGATCTAGATATAAATATATACAAATTCTGTACTGGAATATTTCTAGAATCTCAGCAAAACCAACTTCTAACTACAAGAACACTGTTTTACAAAAATCCTAATTTTGATTCTTTACAAGTTAATTCCACAACACAACCATATTTGAATGGTGATACATTTAAAAGTCTAGAAAATTTGGGGAAACCCTAAGTGATTGGCTGAAGAAACATATAGCCCCTTCAATATTCATTCCACCAGGCAGAAAAAAGCCAATTTGTTTAGAAAGTGCAATTCAGCAGTTTAATTTGTAGCAAATAAAGAAGAAAAAGAGTTAAAAGATAAGGTAAAAATGTCTCAGAAATACCAAAATGGGGTGAGAGGGAAAACAGAGGAGCTTTCCATGCTAATTTTCAAGAAGCAGAAAGAAGCGATTAAAAACAAAATAGAAAAATTCAAAGTGCAGTGCTGAGCTCTTTTTGTAAGTTGATCTGTCTCAAATTCATCAGCAGAAAGAAAATATCTTTCAGGGAGCAAAGGAAAGGGGGTGGGAGGAAATAAGGCGAGGGTCAGAAAATGCAAAGATGCTCAGGAAAAGTTTTGAGACCAAATACTTCCACCGTAGCTGCTTTCCATTTTCATATTTGAGACCTGATTTAAACTAACCCAAACTACTTTTTATAGAGTTGTACATTTCTACAGGTTTTAATTAGGCACATAACCTGCAAAAGGTGATGTTCTTGATTATACTGTAAAATGTAGAAAAATAATCAAGTCTTAAAACCCATAAGGAGAATATCAATAAAACAGTATTTAAAATAAAAGGACTTTCACTACTATCAAGGACATGGTTGGGAGGAGATGGCTCTTCTAAACTATTATACATTCTGTAGCAGTTCTGTTATCAAATGCTTTTTGAGTTTCAAAGTTAAACATGGTAGGAAAGTAATTTGGATAAAAGTTGATAAAAGTGTAGTATATGCAGGGCTTAACAAAGCATATATAAAGCATGTTTATATTTACATTCTAAAATCAAAGCACAAGTTTTTGAATAAACTTCACATTTAACATGTGGATTCATTAAACATGATACAATTGAGAATGAAAAAGTTTAATGCACCACTATTCCTAATGTTATAAAAGGACGCGCTCTTGATAAGAAATACTGATTACAATGAAAAACGTTTCTGTTTCAAACAATATTAAAGGTTAAGAATTTGAAAGAATACATTTATTCTGACCATATTGCTTAGCAAATTAAGTATTTTAGTTCCATGTCATTTATTAGGTCCTGGTAATTATAAAAGGTGCCAATTTTCCAGTATCTTAATTTAAAAATACATTATAGTGAAATAATCAAATTGGCTTATCAAGCTGAGGTCAGTCATCGACTATTTCTGTACAAGTTAACTACTCAGTCTCCTATTTGTTCTGATTAAATGAACACCGTTGGGGACAGATATCCTGCTAATATTATTCATTCGCATTTGAAAAACAAATGAAAAGCTGACTTAAGGCCTCTACTTCCATGTCTGTGATTGACCTAATTTTGCCATTTAAGAACTAGACCAATCTGATCATTTTCTTTAAACAGTGCAACACAAAGCATGCACAATGCAAGAGGCTCAGAGTCGCATGCAGAGAAAGTTGAAAAGAGTGAAGAGGTACAGGAAGGAAACTAGAAGATGAAAAGAAAAGCTAATCACGTGTTTTCTTGGGACTGACAGAACACGTTAGAAGGTCTGTTACATGCAGGCCAAACGTGGTGGAATTTTAGGATACCATACCTTAGGGGTGATCCGATGAGCAATGTAGGAGGGGTAGGGTTACTCCCTGCATTGTGCCGGCGCCGTACTGCCTGGCGCCTAAATGTGCTGCGTTCACGGCGAAAGGACACCACTTCCTCGCTGGCCTGTGCTGCTGCATCAAGACAGACTTAGGTCAAACAGGAGCCTCGGTCGGAGATGGAAATAGCAGCTAAGAGTGTCCATCCCTCACCTTTCCCACCCTCGCAGGTAACGGGAAGCTGTCTAATCCAAACTGGTTTGGTTTGTGCACTGTTAACCTATCACATCAGGGAACACACAAATCACTTCAGAGATTATCATTCAGTGTCTTTATTCAGAGAGAAGTCACTGCTGCTTTAAAAATGTTTCTATTATCTGGCTTCCTCATCTTCTCTTCAACTTGAGTGTCTGATTTGAAGTTCAGTATAACTTTACATTTTTCCCTCATTTATTTCATCCTGTGTTCCCCTATCTCCCCCTTTAAATTAAGTAGATCTTTTAAAGTACATTATTTGACTTCAGTCGTTAAGACCTGGGGGGCTTGAATTGTGCAGGAGTGCCAGAGTCCCTCACACATGAAAAAAAAAAAATCAAGTAAAAACAAATAAATAAAATTACAGGATTTGGCAGCTTCTACCAACAGGAATGGATAGTTTCCACTCTCATGAAGACACTAAAAGCAAATAGTATGAATGACTGGACCTGTGTGTGTGTGTGTGTGTGTGTGTGTGTGTGCGCGCGCGCGCGCGCGCACGTGCACTCATAGGTTCTGCATTTACAAATTCAACTAAAATCAGGTTAAAAATATTAAGGGAGGAAAAAAGCAAGCGACCAAAGCAATCTTTCAAAAACCAGTATGAAGTATAAAGTGCTACTTATATCGCATTTCCAATATATGAGGTATTCAAAGTAATCTAGAGACATTTAAATAACAGAAGACTTGACAGCATATACATGCATATACAATATCATTTTATATAAGGGACTTGAACACCCTCAGATCATGCCATCGGGGAGGAACCGATTTTCCATGGCTATTAAGGGACAACATCCTCTTCACGCCCACTACTATTTCAAGTCTATTTACTCTTCAGTATTGAGAAGGTAGAAATAAGATGTTTATCTCACATTAATCTGTGTCATAATTTGTGCAGCATTAAATTAAGTAATTTCTTTGTGGTGTAAGTTGTTTTACTGTTGTTGTCGTTATGTCCCATCGAGTCGCCTGCGACTCATAGTGACTTTATGCACATCAACCCTAAACTCTGCTAAACCCTGTGTCAATCTTGTTGTTTCTGATAGACCTTCCCCAGTTACCCCAGTGACTGAATCAATCCATGTCATAGAGGGTCTTCCTATCTTGCAGTGTCCCTTCACCCTCCCAAGCATGACGTCCCTCTCCAAGGACTGATCCCGCCTTGCAACATGTCCAAAGCATGTCAGACAAAGCTTCAGAATCCTTGCCTCCAAGGAGCAACCTGGATTCACCTTCTCTAGGATGAACATGTTTGTTCTCTTAGCAGTCCATGGTATCCTTCTCTAGCACCACAGCTCAAAGGCATCAATTTTCCTTCTATTATCCCTAGTCACTGTGGTATAAGTAGTTTGTTAAATTTCAACTTAAGATGTTTACTCAAAGATGCCCCAGATCTGGTTCCCGCAACTTTATGAGGCAAATACCAAGAAAATACCAAGTTCTGAAATTTAATCCAAGAACAGCAAGGTACAAACCTAAAACAAAAATGAGAAAATCTCAATGGCTTTACATAATTACACAGAATTTTATTATACTAATTGTATGTTTTCTATTTCCAAAGCTAAAAGCAAAATTATTCTCTATAATTGTGTTTACTAGTGATCTAAGTAGAAAACACAAAACAAATCAGTATAGAAAATTATTTTCAAGCACATGGAAACTCCCTTACATATGAAAAAGCTGCTTACTTGTGAGGTAAACACCCTCATATGTAATAATTATCCATGACCTATAAGAATTTAAATCTGTTACTCAGATGTACAAACCATGTTTCAAGTTCTCAATAGCCACATGTGGCCAGTGGCTACCATAGTAGACAGTACAGAACTAGAATGTTTCTATTATCTCTCTCACACACACTAACACACAGGCACACATGTGCAAGCAAACACTCTCTCTCTCTCTCTCTCTCTCTCTCTCATGGACAGCACTGATTAGGATGATTTGGTTTTTTAAAAACCAAAATCACAATGTATACTTTGCCTTATCCTGACAATCATGACCTCAATAAAAGGCAACTTCAGCCAGCAATGTCACAAAGGAGAAAAAAATACATTGACAAGGCAGTCACCGAGATGAATGCTGAAACAGAGCAAAGAAAACAAGCTACTAGTGAGAAGAAAAGAAATCTCAGAAGACCAATAATCCTGCTAACAGTTCTCAGAAATGAGTAAACAAGCATATGAATTTCAATCACTCTTCTAAAAGTCAATTCAAGATTTTGTGAAATTACAACATTTCTATTCTATTGCAAAACTATTACTTAATTTATAGACTAATCCAATGTCATTTAAAAACTTTGTAACATTCTATCAAAACAAAAAATGTTTCTTCAAAACTTTGTAACATGCTTTCAATCAAAACAACAGAGTAAGATGTATCCTATGATTTACAGAGGATAATTTGAAATGTGAAATACACTAAAATTATTCTGAAGGCTTTGGAAAGCACAATATATAAGCATTTACGCTAAGAATAGAAGGGAGAACTTCACCAAAGAAGACATTCAGATGGCTAACAAGCACATGAAGAAATGTTCAAAATCCCTAGCTCTAAGAGAGATGCAAATGAAAACAACTATAAGATATCATCTCACCCCAGTCAGAATAGCAAAATTTAACAGAAGAGCAAGCAACAAATGCTGGCGAGGTTGTGGACAAAGTGGAACTCTTATTCACTGTTGGTGGGAGTGTAAAATGGTGCAACTACTGTGGAAGGTGGTACGGTGCTTTCTCAAAAAGTTGCAAATAGAGATACCATTTGACCCAGCAATTCCACTACTGGGAATATACCCCAAAGAGACCATAACTGACATCCAAAAAGATATATGCAGACCCATGTTTATTGAGGCTTTGTTCACAATAGCAAGGGGCTGGAAACAACCTAAGTGCCCATCAACAAACGAATAGATAGAGAAGCTGTGGTATATTCACACAATGGAATACTATGCTGCATTGAAAAACAAGGAACTCGTGTAATATTATTCAAAAATGGGTGACCCTGGAGGACATTATGTTGAGTGAAGTATCTCAGTCACAAAAGGACAAATACTGCATGGTGCCACTGCTGTAAAACAGGACTGACCTTCGGGTTGGGGAGAGACTGAGAAAGATGGGTTCAATAATGTATACTGCATTGAAACAGATGAGGGAGAAAACTGTTTAAAAGGGATATGTGATTAGGTATTTTTGTCATGACAGGAGTCCAGAGCAAAGGCTGCATGGTGGAGTGGACCTGGGGGAGGGTTTGTAAAACAATGAAAGAATTTTTTTTTTTTCCAAGAGGTAGTGTACTAGGGGGGAGGGTTGGGTGGGGAGAAAAGTGCAACAATGAATGAATGGAAATCCAAAGTCTCTGTAAATTTTTACTGAAATTAATAATAAATCTAAATTTAAAAAGATGGTTTAACATAAAAAAGAACAGAAAGAAGTAGAAAGCCGTTTTATAATCTTTATTCTACTGAAAATTTGATAATAATTTTAAGTAAAAATAGTTCATAGTCGTGAAACAAAAAAACCTATATTGTCTTGCTCCAGGAAAACATCATCCTTTTATTTTTGCAAATTTACATTACCTACTTCCTTTATAATCTCTGCAGCACACCAAGAGTAAATCTTAGGTGTCTGTTGGGAAAGATATTAAAATGGAGTTACTGTCTATGACTGTTCCTTTTCTAATAGTATAGGTAAAGATATTTATGATGAAAAGAATCTGCAATATTTACTATACCAATTTCTCCTTAGTTAGGATCAGACAGTCAAATGAAAGCACTATGCTACAAACTGCAGTCTTCAAGCATAGGACCAAACCATATTATAAGGCTATACTGAGCTTATAAATGTGTAAAAATGAAGACCTTCCAAAAACAATGGCAATCATATAGCTGCTTGGTGAGTGAAAGAATTCACATGCAATGAATTCTTTTTCTAGTTGTTAAGTACAGCTCTGGCCGGCCTTTTGGGTTAGCTCAATGACCATCAAATAAATTAACAAAAATTCAAATATTTTTCAAGTGGTATTTATTACAAGGCAGACAGCAGTGAACTGGGGAGGACAGTGACAATAAAAGAAGAACTCTGGGGGCCCAGTCCCCAGGGTGCTGAGCTGCTAACCCACACGCAGCACCTCTCTCGTGGGTCAACTCCATCACCCTCTCCACTGAAGAAAAACAGGCAATCTCCTGTGGTGATTCACAGCCATGGAAAACAGATAGAGGATCAAATCTAAGTTAGCTGGCTCCCACAGGAGAGCAATGACTGAATGAAAATAAAAATGCATTTCAGTATGTCAAATTAAGATTCCCGAAGATCAGAAGTAAACTGCAATTTGGGAAATAAATGTTGAAGAAAAAAATAACTGAGTTTGAAAACAAGTAGGTATATATAAAAGCTCATAAAATTAAAACATATTATTAGTAAGCACTCTTAAATTTAAAGAAGGCATCTTTAAGGTAAAAGCATTTTTCTGAAAAATAAATTACTGTATACAACCACTGAAGAAGCTGTGCTGCAATCCCTCAGGCATGCAGTTTGAATCTACCAGCTGCTTCATGGAAGAAGGATGGGTAATCTCCTCACATGCAATTAACTGCCTCTGAAAACCCACTGAAGGGTCGGCTATGGGTTGGCTCCAATTCTACAGTACACAACCACACAACAACCACTGTGGAAGGCAGTCTGGCACTTTCTCAAAAAAATTGGAAAAGAAATACCACTTGACAGAGAATTTCACTAATGAGAATAAAGCCTAAAAAAACAGAACCATTAAAAAAAAAAAACAGACCCATGATTCAAACACATGTATGCACACACGTTTACTGCCACATTATTCACAACAGCAAAGAGATGGAAGCAGCCCGAGTATCCAACAATATACAAATGGATAGGAAAACTATGGTACAGTCACATTATGGAATACTACACAGAACTGAAAAACAAGGAACTTGTAAAACACTACCCAACAAGGGTGAGCCTAGAACACATTATGCTGAGTGAAGTATCTCAGTCACAAAAGGACAAATACTACAATACCACTGTTCTATATTAGGACTAATATGTCAGGTTGGGGGGAGAATAGGAAAAGAGTAGCTAGATAATTAACACTGCATTAGAACAGATGAGGGGAAACAGCCTGAAAGGAATGTATGATTAGGCATTATATGTATGGAAACAACATGGAACAAGAAGTGCATTTGCAAAGTGGATTACAGGAGGGGGAAGGCAGTGGGAGAGAAAATGTGCAACAATGAATAAGTGAAAACCCAATCTTCCTGTAATCCCTCATTAAAATCACAATTAAAAAAATAAAACTACTATATAAAGTAACATTAATTTTTTTTAAAAAATGCAAAATTATTTTGTGCCAAGGCATAAAATTAATTTTCTCTAAACACAGGAAAACCTGTAAAAGCTAGAACCTGTGCAAGGTAGAAACCTACAAGAGAAAAAGAACGCAAATATTTTCCTTTTAAAAGTGAAAGAAAAGTGCTGAGACTGAACTTAAGTAGTCACCGGGAGTGGGGGGGTGTCATTTCCATCCAGTTTCAGCTCTTATCATTTTCACTATATTTTTTCCACTTGTTTCAGATTTAATTTGAGCCAACAATGATGCTGTATATATATATATATATGCAAGCAAGGGTATTGGTCTAATACAGAAACAAATGCTTATAAGCATTATTTTCTGGAAGGCAAAAGAACAATGAGAACCTTCTGTGAAGGTTCTAAGGATCAATTCTACATTAAAATAGTGTCCATCTGTAAACACATTTTAGAAAACTACTATGTTGGCCTAGCGGCAAGAAGTTGTGCTGCAGTCCTGAAGGCACACTGAGGTCACCAGCTGCTCCCTGGGAGAAGGCTGGACAATCTCCTCCTGTGCAATTAACTGCCTCTGAAAACCCACTGGAGGTTCCTGACTCTATGGTACAAAACAATAACAAGAATAAAATTATGGTAATTAAACAGAAGCAATCAAAATTATTAGTTGTTCCATTAATAAGGACTGCCATTCTCACCAATATTTTCAACAATCTCAAAAGCTAAACATATACCTGGGCAGACATAATTATTTCAGTTCTATTTCACAAAAAATTTTTCTAAAATATAGGATTACTTACTTCCACCAGTGGTTTCTAATCCTTGTAATCCTTTGGGAACCGGATGAAAGACAGCCACCCTCTCCCAAGAAAACTGCATTCAGATACAATTTTGCATATATTTTCAAGAAACTCATCTTTATAATAAGCAGCCAATAGTTAACATATAAACTAAATCATATATTTGAAAAGGAAAGCATCCTTATAAATGATTAAAAGACAACACTGTCTTAGTTCACATACACCTACAATTTACAAGTCACTTTTACCCACCTAAACTCACTAGGTTTAAGTTCATGGGAAAATAATAATTAAATGTGAGACAGAATCCAGACCCAAACTAACTACAGTGCCATAGGGTCGATTCGGCCTCAGAGTGGCCTTTTGGTGCCGAAGAGAACTGTACCATAGGTTTCCAAGGCAGAATTTTTCTAAAAACAGACTGACACGCCTTTCTCCCAGTGAAGGGTAGATGGGCACTGCCAACCTTTCGGTGAGCAGCTAAATACTTTAACCACTGAGCTACCTGGGTTCCAAGGCAGGCTGAAATGGTTTTTATTCCTGTTTTACAGAAATAAAAACTGAGGCACAGATTAAATGGCTTTCGATGGTACCCAGTCAGTATTTTAAAGTAAGAAAAATACCTTCATATTTACTCCTACCTCACAGAAGGCATCCACTTCCTAAATAACATGCCTCTGGAAACGCTATGAACTTTGATAAATGATGATAGTTATAGAAAGGCTTCAGGTCTTTTGTTTATAGGGTCGCTTGAGACGTGCTTGATTCGATGGCAGTCAACAAAAACAACCACCTCAAAGAACCAAGCATGGGCTGGTTGGTAGAACTTGTATTTCCAAACATGATAAATTATCTCAATAATAAAATAATTCTTTTCCTTTTTAATATTCTAGGTCAAGTGAGTTTTCCAAATAACTGAAATTCCCAAATCTATTTTATTCTATTTAATGTGCATTCTTCAGTGCTGCTTTATGTACTTCGATTTTGTTCATAATGTATACAGACTAAACAAAAGATAATCTTAGTGAATGAATCATGGCCAGTCATGTTATACACTAGCTACTGCTGTGGTGCTGAAGAAAAGTACTGAATACACCATGGACTGCTAGGAGAACAAACAAGTTCATTCTGGAGAGGGTGAAACCAGGCTGCTCCTTGGAGGCAAGGATTCTGAAGCTTCATCTGACATACTCTGGACATGGTGCAAGGCAGGATCAGTCCTTAGGGAGGGACATCATGCTTGGGAGGGTGGAGACACAGAGCAGGAGAGGAAGACCCTCGATGAGATGGCTTGATTCAGTGACTGGGGTAATGGTAGGCATGTCGGAGACAAGATTGGCACAGGATAGAGCAGGGTTGTACATAGGGTCGCTATGAGTTGCAGGCAACTTGACAGCACATAACAACAACTGCATTACATTACACTATAACAGAATATTAAGATACATTAACTATCTTGATACCCTTGACCATTATTAAGACATAAAAGGTACTCTGCCATACTCTTAATGTCTCCATACTGTTATATTTTTGCTTGATTTGTATAGCTATGCCAGTTTCTTCTTTAATAACAGCTGAGTATTTCTTCTGCTGTCACTGTTTTGCCCACTACACACATACTTCCTCTTCTATAATTTACATCAACTTACCATGTAGACTAAGAAATGGAAAAAAACTAAATTTTTAAGAATTTAAGAATTCTTCTAATCAGTGAAGCAAAAATGCTTGACTCACATTTTCTTGCCTGTATAAGAAAAGGTCTTTTTTCCTTTTCGTTTTAATGTTCAGTGACATTTAAGTAGAAAACAAAAGACTTTCAAATTGCTTATATAACAGAAGCCCACACAAATTGTGCCAAGATTTGGCTTTTCTTTGAATAAAATAATATTTCTTCAACAAAAGATTATCTCTGGTTCCCCATAGAGACCCTATTAAAATAGGATCTTATTTCAGACTTAGAGTAATAAGCCCAAACATTGTATTTAAAAATCAGTTTCTCAGAGAAGCAGAGGTTTAAAAATTTAGGAAAAAAGAAGACCACAGCAAATAAAATTTCCAATTTGAGTGTTCTTCAAAATATATGAACTGATACAGAAAATATGCTATTGTAACATTAGTGAATCATGCAACAAATTCAAACACTCAAAAGAATTTTTTCGGGTTGTCATCAGGTGAATATTTTCCATGACTTTATTTCAGTCAGCTTAAAGATGCATATGTACCTATACACCCACAAAGTGGCACAAAATGTATTAAACTTGGATTCAGAGGTCTAGTTTGTATTTCTAAAATTACATGTAATTAAAATGAACGGTATGCAAGATTTATTAACTGGGCCACCTTAATATGGGTTTCTTACTAAGTCTATTATATTTTCATTTCTTCATCTGTTAAAGAGGGATGGGTATCTTTGTCTATCTTGGGGGTTTTTTATTATTATTAATTTTAATGAAAATTTACAGAGACTTTGGATTTCCATTCATTCATTGTTGCACTTTCGCCCAGTCCACACCTTCCCCTGCCCCAGTTCACGCTTCTTCAAAAGAAATTTTTTAAAAATTTTACAGGTGATGGAAAACAGGACACCATTCTATCAATATTAGCTACCTGTACTTTTTTATCATTGAAATATTAGTCACAACCTATAAAAGATATGCCTCAAAGGATTAAAAAAAAACACAAAATAAGTTATCAACAACAAAAAAGTCTTAGTTTGAACATAAAAGTTTTTTACTGTCTAAGTAATCAGATTAACACTACTGAAGAAATTCTACTTAACAAAATAAAACAAAAAGCAAACTCACTGTAAGAAAGGCAGTTCAGATTGACACCCTGTCTCCCTCTGGTTTTCATGGCTACAAATCTTTATGGTACTAGACTGACTATCTTTCTCCAACAGAATGGATGACAGATTTGGACAACCTTCCAATAAGCAATCCAACATAAAATACATAAGCAATCACTTGCTATGTGACTATCAAAAGATGAATTATGTCTTGCTGCTAAAGTATTTCTAAACTATTAGATGTTTAAAAGATGTTTTTCAGTTAACATTACATCAGAAATTAGAAATTTAGATATTCTTAATTTTTATTATATAAAGCTTCACACTGGCACAATTCAAGTTAACTGTTTATACATTTAATAATTTTCTATTGCAATTTTAGATTATAAAATTAAACAAGGGACAGGATATAGCTGGGTAACATACAAGCTGACATGTTAGAAAATACTAACATAAGTATTCAGGGTTCTGGTGGGCTAGTATGTAAGGAGGTGTGCTGTCAAGTGAAAGGCAGGTGGTTTGAATCCACCAGCTGCTCCTTGGGAGAAAGATGTTCAATCACATGCCATGTGATTTACAGCCTTTGAAAACCTGCTGGAGGGTTGGCAATGAGCCTGTTCTGACTTAACAGCAGTGAGTAAATAAGTAGTAACATAAGCATTTATTAAACTATTTACTATGTCATTAGCATTTTACATTTATTAACTCATTTAACCATCACAACAATTTTGCAATAGAGGTACTATTAGCCCCTCATTTTCACCGGACAAAATGAAGCTTTTAAAAAAGGTTAGTGCTAATTAAGAGTCACAACTACAGTGGACCCTGTATGCTCTCAAGGCTGTCTGATTCCATATCTCGTCCACACTAGACCGACCTATGTCAGACTATTTCTTATCTAATTGCAGCTTTAGCAAAAGTTTACAAAGCACATTGTTTTCTCTATTCACACTAATTTTTGTTTCCTAAATGAATTATAATACTAATAAATTATTCATTCATTCATTCATTCATTATTCATTAATTATAAAGCATGATCATCCCCTTTATTACCTATTCTTTCTCCCTTCACTCATCTCAATTAAATGTTCATTGTTTATTCCTTTTTACACGCTAATCTATCCCTTCTCTGGTAACCCTCCAAGAATGATTCTGTGTGTAAAACTTATTTTTGTACTTTAAAGTATATTTCCTAAACTTCACACCTTCACACTACTGCCGCCATCTGCCTTAGAAGTAAAATAAAATCATTAGGGAACTCATCCACACCTCCGAATTCATTAGGATCAAGTCCATGTACGGTGTGTGCACAGCCAGTCGGCTCGGCTTTTTCAACACAGTTCAGCAGTACCGTGTTTAAGGCAGAAGAGACAGCTCAGAAAAATGTCTCCCAGCATGTCAAATAAGAGCACGGAAATTCACACTAAAATAAACAAGTTATCTTAAACCCATTATTTAAGATGCTGTGTAATTTTTTAATCATAAGAACTGAAACAAAACCCATCCTCCCACCACCTCCATCTTCTAAAAGCCCAAACCTGTACCAAGAATAATGAAAAGCAATAAATTATAAACTCCCAACATTTAAGTAGTCTAGTTTTTCTCTTACTTTTATTCTAAATATAGGAAGTGCAAATAAAACAGCACTTACAATGTCTTCCCTTTGGCAGTGCCTATTTTTCTAAAACACATTATTTCTTGCAACAAAGTACATAAATAGATAGTTCATGATTTCTAATTAACATTCATTAGAGATTATTTGGTATGAGAGTTTTTGTTGCTGTTTGTTTTGAAACTAAAAACACAAAAGTCGGAACCTGGAAATATGATTTCACTTATGTGAAATCATAAACTGCATTAGGAAGCAAATAATGAGGGGGGAGAGTTTCAATCATAGAAAGAAAAAAAGAAGCAAATAATAGGTATCATATAACTTCCCTAAAATACAAGAAATATTCTATGTACCCCAGAAAACAGAAATGACATTTTAAATACAAAGACAGAGATTTATTATAGTTTCTTGTTTTAATTTACTTACTTAACAAGAATATCCACTCATTCTTAATAGTTTAAAAAAATCAAGCTAAATCTTAAAACTCAATATTGTCTTGCATACCTTGAATAATATGTAAAAAGATGTGTGTAAAAACTTACTACAAGTACCACAGATTGTTATATTTTTTTTTTAACAAAATAAAAACTTACTACAAGTACCACAGATTGTTATATTTTTTTTTTAACAAAAATGGAATGATATTCGGGCAGCAAGTAGTTTTAATCCCTTCAGACATAATCAGTTATTATTTAGGTAAAAAATAAGAGAAAATTACTACAATATGGGCTTATAAAAACTCTGAATGAAATGAAAATTATTTTCAAATGAAAGTATGTTCCAAGAGAAGCCTTTAATAAGAAATGTATTAAGAGGCATTTAACAAAACCAACAGAATATAAACTTGAAACTAAAGCGATTAACTAATGGAACTGGAGATGGGGGTAAATAGGCTAAGATGATATTAATGGAAGATAGGTTACTCTGATTCTAGTTAAGAACCAGATTCCACAAAGATCAGATGAGAATGAACACAGTACACTGGACAGGAGAAAACAGTGGAGGAGACACAGAAAGGAAGAGAACTTCACGAACAAAAACAGTCAATACATAATGAAAAATATAAAATCGCCAAAGGATTTTGCACAGCTCCACAAATCTTATGTAAACTATTATTTCAACCAAAACAATCTCACTTTTATCATAGGAAGTATCATACAACCACTAATGGATAGTAAATAAACAATTCAAACCTTGATTTAATAAATTGCTAAGTGTGAAGTTACAGAGGGAAAAAAAAAACCAAACCTCCAAATACTAATGTCTGTAATGTGAGTAACAAACAAAATGAGACTGAACAAACCACACATTTCTCAAACGTTTAATCAGAGATAAAAATCTGGAAAAATCATACAGGAACCATTTGCATGATGAACTTTTGTTGCAGTTCAGTGACATAGCTGTATGAAGTTACTAAAACTGACTTGGAGTGCTCGCTTCAGCAGCACATATACTAAAACTGGAATGAGACAGAGAAGATTAGCATGGCCCCTGCACAAAGACGACACGCAAATTCGTGAAGCGTTCCATATTTTTTTCTACAGATCTAATGATTTCAATGTAACTACTTTGTTGGGATTTTATAGCTAAAGTTATATTTGTATATAAAACTTAACTAATCTGTAAGTGGTAATAAATATATTTGCAATTATTAAATAAAAATAAAAAATTAAAAAAAAAAACTGACTTGGAGCCCTTGTATGCATTTAGTTGTGCAAAGAAGGGGGCTGATATTCCTGGCAAAACATTAACAGTTGGCAACTAGCGTGAAAAAGGTGGAGGTCATCAACAATGAACTAGCATATTTTAATAGGGGCAGGTGTGTCAGACACTGTAAGACTGGCTCAGGACAGGAAAGAGTTCAGAGCTAGGGTGCACAGGGTCACAGTGGGTTACAGGTGACTCGATGGCACAGGATAACAACACAACTGATGGAGGTAGTTATCTTAGAAAAAGATTTTATTTTCTAAGATAACCACATCCTGCCTTGTTTAATTAACAGTGTTTAATTTCATTTAATAACAAGGTGGTAGAGAAAATTTTAACACAAAACTTAATTTAGTAAGTATTAATAACTTATCAAAAAATTACAGTGACTCTGAAGGAAATCACTTCTCGCCATTTACTCACCTCCACTGACTGCATCTTGCTCTTCCCCTTCGGGAAATGCAACCTGGCTTGGCAAGCTATTCCTCGAGCGGGTGACTGTCTCTAACTGGGAAGCCCGCCCCAATAGCGACAGCTCATCTAGCACCTCTCCCTCTTTGGCCTCAAGGTCTGATTTTGAAGTGGTTAATGGTTTGATACTTTCAGGTGCCATGAGCCTGTTTGAGTCATTCAAACACGCTACTGTGCCACTGTCCAGGCTCAACACTCGGGCACGGGTCTTGGCACTGTTGGTGCTGGAAGTCCGTCGTGTGGCCCGCTTTTTGCCAGTTCCTTCCGGACCCAGATGCGTCTTGCATGTGTGCTCGCAGTCCGTGCCCCTTTCTTTATGAATGTGTTTGATCTTCAGGGCACTGTATCTGCCCTCTGGAGACTGACAAGAGTGAGAAGTAGTGCTAGACGAGCTATCACTGCTGAACTGGTGAGCAGACTGAACGCTTGATGTTCTACTCAAGTCGCTTTGATCGCTTGAGTCCTCATCGTGACAAAAGATAGCACTATGCGGTTTGGTACCAGAAACGCCTCGAAAGCAAACATAGTCTCTATGGCGACTGGAGTCAAAACTACTGGCTCGTTTTTTCCCTGTCCGTCTCCTGCCTGATTTGTGGGCTGACGCTGTCCGGTGGATTAAGCTAGAAGATTTAGGTCGAACATCTCCTTCCTTCTGCTTTCCACCAACATCTTTCGAAATCTTTGACTCCACTGGTACAGCTGACTTGTCACTCTGCTCCTCTTTGTTTTCAGATGTTTTTCCAGGTGGTTTGTCCCCTTGGGAAGTAAATTCATTCGCATGGGGATTTTTATTGGCTTCTTCAGAGGCAGAGGTGCTGAGTCCTCTCTGATTGTGCATGTCATCTGAGGTATTAGAATCCTTGGCCTCCTGAACCCCACTATTTGTACTCCCTTCCAAAGCGGTCTTTTCACTGCTAGTCCTTTTGTCACTGGTACAGCTGCCCTTTTCTGTCACATCAACACAGCATTCTTTTTTCCGTCCACTTTTCTTCCCCTCTTTAGGAGACTCGTCATGCTCTGACAGGATGCTCTCTATGTGGGTCGAGCTGGTCTGCTCGCTCTTGTAGCTGCTGACAGTGCTGTTGGTGTCACGGTCTGTCCCACTGCAATAGCTCTCCGTGGACCCACTACTCCGTGTGCTCAGGCTCCTCAGGCTGTCCATGCTTTTGTCTGCCTTCAAAGGCTTGTTCTTCCCACTTTTTGTGGGTGGCTGGGAATTGCTTTTTTTCAGGTCACCAACGAGCTGAAACTCCCCAGATAAACAAGCATTTTCAATCAAGGATTCTTTGGATCCAGAATGAGGCTTGGAAGATTCTAACTCGCTGACCGGATCTAAGCCACGTCTTTGCTGATAGAGAGGGAAGTCATTTAGTGACGTGTCTGGAAAAGCCACAGCAGAGCTAGAAGTCCGCGGTACACCCCGTGGCCGGTGATCTTTCCTGTAGGAGTGTGAGTGTAAAGGTACGAGGGAAGCCACTTCTGTGTCGCAGGCGCTGGACAGAGACTGCTCGACGTGGTGGTGGCTGTGAGTTGGAAGACTCACTTTGTCACTGAAGTCCCTTGGCAAATCCTGCCCACATGAGGATAAGGAAGGCTGAATGGAGATGAAGGAGTCATTGGAGACCAGGCGGAAGAGCTTCCGGTCGGTTGCCAAATCTGTTTCAAACACATAATTTGGAAATGTTAACACAAATCTTATGATCTGCTTTTCTACTGTTTGACAACAGAAAGAATTCACAGCATACAATAAATCAAATATGAATTTCTCAAGAGTTCACTGAACAGTATTGGCTAGTCACTAGTTTCTACTTTACAGCAGCACAAAGAAACCATTCTACTGATGGAATCAACTGAACCTCCAGTTTTTCAAACGGCCTCAAGAAAGGGTCTACAGACAAACAACAGTAAGAGATATTAGGATAGTATGTAAAACAGACTTGGTTTGCAGATGAACTTGTTCTCTACCTTACTAACTGGGTAACTCTGGGCTGTCTAAGTCATCAGTAAGATATAATTATCAACCTCACTAAGGACAAGAGAGGAATAATTAAGTTAATAATATGTAGTGCTTAGCACAATATCTTATACAATTAATGGCAGTGGTCATTATTTTTGTTTATTAACACAATATTAATTTCCTCTTGAAGGACAATTATGTTATAAGACTATTAATATAAACAACTAAGAAGACATTTACATACAACTAAAATAAATCTTAGAGGATTAAAGAGCTGATAAGGGAGAACAGGAAGTCAAAACTAGGTAAGGTAGTTTAAGAGAAAGGTAATATACAATAAGAGTTTGACCAGACAAAAGTAACGAATTCTACTAATCAACTGTAATTAATGTTATAAAAGAAAGTGTCAATGGATGACTGAATGACAATCCAACATGATATTTAAACTTTCACTCAAATAAAAAAAATAATTCATGGTTACCAAAATAATACTTAAAAGGCATAAAAGTACATATTTAACATTTTTCATTGATAAAGTCATTATGAAATGCCTCACTAAAAATATATATATATATATATGTGTGTGTGTGTGTGTGTGTGTGTGTGTGTGTGTGTGTGTATATATATATCCCACTAAGCATGTAAACTCACTCCTTTAATCTCCATATAGTGCAAAGATTACTTGTTTGAGAGACTAGCAGTCTAGCTATACACGATATATAAAAATATAAATAAATCTACCTACTTACCTGACAGTTTAAAAGACTAAAGAGTACAAGATCCAAGTCATAGTCTTTTTAATGATGTGCTGTGCACCTGAAAGCTGGACAGTGAAAGAAGATGGCAAAAGAATCTATGTCTTTGAATTGAAGTATTGGAGAAGTGTACTGAATAATCTCATGGACTGTCAAAAGAACAAACAACTCTGTCTTAGAAAAGTGCAATCAGGAGGCAAGGACAGTGACACTCGGTCTCCCAGACTTTGGCAAGTGGTAAAGAGGGCCCAGTCCTTGGAAAAGCAACATCACGCAGACGGTCAGAGAAAGAAAGGAAGACCCCGACCAAATGATTGACATGGTGACTGTACCAATGGGCTCAAGTGTATGTTGAGGATGGTGCCAGAAAGGGCAATGTTCAGATGTATTATTCAGAGAGTTGCTATGAGTCTTAGTCAAACCTATGGTACCTAAGAACAACAATAACCTAACTACACTGCAGCCTATCTTGGAATATAACACTGAAAAGGCCCAATTTTTCATATACATTTTGATAAGAGAAGGATGGCTGAATCTGCTGTTAGTTCAAGAAAAAAAAAAAACACAACTGTCTTGACATAACTACACAAGTACGATGAAAAATTCTGTAAGTCAGACTACAATAAGTTGGTAGGATCTTGAAAATAAAAATCATGGCTCTCCAGTTAGAGTAAATTAAGAATGAAAGGACATCTGGTGGCTTAGTGGTAAGGAGTTGCATTGCCAATCCAAAGGCATGCTGTTTGAATTGACCAGCAGCTCCACAGGAGATAAATGGGCAGTTGCTTCCCGTGTGATTTACTGCCTCTGAAAACCTGCTGGAGTGTCAACTAGTAGTCAGTTCAGACTACACTGAAAACACACACACACACTGAACTATGAAAGACGTTTATAAACTTTTAAAAAATTCAAATCTAAATTAGACTTGCTGTCATTGACCTCCCCAAAGTACTGAAGAGCAACGATGTCAGTCTGGAGACTAAGGTGCATCTGATTCAGACCATTACTTTGCAATTACTTGTTATGTGTCAGAAAGCTGGACGATGACTATGATGATATAAGGAGAGTTGATGTCTTTGACTCTTTGACCTGTGGTGTTAGAGAAGAGTATTGAATATACCATGGACTGCTAGGAGAATAAACAGGTTCATCCCGGAGAAGGTGAAGCCAGACTGCTCCTTGGAGGCAAGGATTGTGAAGCTTCGTCTGATATACTTTGGACATGCTGCAAGGAGGGACCAGTCCTTAGAAAAGGACGTCATGCTTGGTATGCCTGGGAGGATGGAGGGACAGTGCAGGAGAGAAAAACCCTTAATGAGATGGACTGATTAGGTGGCGGCGGTAATAGAGGTAGGTGTGTCGGGACAGTTAAGATTGGCACAGGATAGAGCAGGGTTTAGGGCTGTTGTACATAGGGTCGCTATGAGTTGCAGGCGACTTGACAGCACAGAACAACAACAACATATTAGACCTAAGTAATTAAAAACTTAAGAAGTTGTCTCTAAAAATGTCTCACAGGACTTGTAATTAAAAAAAAAAATTTAACTTGTATTAAATTTTTTTAATATTTTCAGGAGAATTAAAATCTATAATCTTTACCATTTGTACATAACTATCACTACACTTGTATTCTCTCCAAAATTTAAATGCTAACATCTTAATTCCTTTTTTGTTTATATTAAACACAACATGCCATATTAGTGTGTCTCATTTTAGGCTTCCAGTAAAATATCACCAATTCCAATACGCCAACATTTCCAGAAAGAAAGAGAAATCTCTCATAAAGATTTACAGCATTAGAAACCCAATTTCTAAACTTTCACTCAAAAAGAAATCTTTCTTTAAAAAGATGGGGTAATAATAGGCACAACTAATAGTAATTAATTTTATAAAATACAATGTATATGAATGATTGTATGAATATAGTGTAAATATAAGACTGTATAAACCATAATACACAAGAATGAAATATAATAAAAACAAACAAACAAGAAAAGAAACCGTTTGAAAAAAGATAAAGCCTTTCAGGAGGGTTGCTATGAATGCAAACTTATTCAACAGCACTAGGAACTTCAATACATAGTCTTTATAGGCAGTTATGAAGGAAGCAAGATACATATTTCTATAACATGAACTTTATCAAACTAAAATTTACCAACTCTGAGCAAGTAACTGAAAGTTAATACTACTTTTAAAAAAAATTCTAATAAAATCAAGTCCCTTCAGGATGCTTTTACAAAGCACAAATTTCAGCTTTTCATTTTAAAATGGCCAAAATTACTTTAACACAAATGCTTATTTTCCAGCATTTTCAAATAAGCATGCCAGGAAAAGCCAAATTTTGACAGGCAGAATTTAAGGGAGCTTAGGGAAATCTCAAGCATATTTGTTATCTCAGTAATGTCAATATACAGAGATGCCTTTTTATCTAAATAAAAATTTATAAAGCATGTCAGGCACTTAAGAGAAGGGGAAAATATGCTTCATGGTGGCAGGCATTGGTGTGCATTTCAGTGAAGCAATCTGACAATATGGCAACGATCTCAAAAAAGTATTCTTATCCTTTAATCAATAATGTCTTTCTAAGCGTTGCTGCTAAGAAATAAAATCAGGTATGTTTCTAAGGTTCTAACACAAAGTTGCTCATGTTGGGTTAGCATAACAGTGTTCATGAAAATGACTGAATAAATGATACTTAACAAAGTTTATTACATAAGTTTATGTAAGTTCTGAAAATGTGTTCAATGATTACATTAAAAATAGGAGAAATAGACACATACTGCTTAGGGCCACTGCTGTAGAATGGGACTGACATCAGGGTCAGGATGAGACTAAGAAAAATTGGATAAATTATGTATACTGCATTGAAACAGGTGAGGGAGAGAACAGTTTAAAAGCAATATATGATTGGGCACTATGGTTATAACAAGAGTCCAGAATGAAAGCTGCATGGTGGAGTGTACTGGGGAGCAAGGTTGGCAGTGACGGGGGGATTGTATACCAATGAAAGAATTTTTCTTTTACTTTTCAAAGAGAAGAGCAAACTGGAGGGGAGGGATGGGCAGGGAGAAAAATGCAACAATGAATGAATGGAAATTCAAAATCTCTGTAAACATTAAAATTAATAAAATAAAAATTTTTAAAAATATGAGAAATACTTAAGTGAAAAGAGCAGCAACAAGTAAAAAGTTAAGATTCCGATTCTGCAAATTAAAAAGCAACTAAGGGCATATGTATGTATATTCATACATGTGTTTTAAGGGATAAAACACATTCGATTGCATAAAGAAATGAAGTCCTGATGCATGCTACAGCCTACCTAAATCTGATTTACAACATGCTTAGTGTGCGGGGGTGAAGAGGGAGGAGATAAAACCAAAAACCAAGGTCATATATTATATGGAAATGAGCTCTTGTGGCGGTGTATATAGGGAGCTGGGCTGCTAATCTAAAGGCAGCACCTCTCTGGGGATCTGAATCCACCAGCAACAAGTTGGGAGAAAGATGTGGCAATCTCTTAGGATTTACAGCTCCAGAAACTCACTGGAGGAGCAGCCAGAAATCAGCTGTGACTCAATGACATGCGGTTTTTAAAGGAGTCTCTGGGTAATGAATATAAAGTGTATCTTTGAATTTAATTTGCAGATAAGTAGGAACAAATATGACACGGTCATAATTTAGTTTTACCTTAGTGCAAGAAAAAGTCCAGTCTTTTTAATGGCTGCATGTGCAACAAGTCAAAGTGTTTGTGACAAATTCTCTGCCAGTAGTGGTTGGCTGAATCATTTCCAAGGGAGGGCAAATTCACACAATAGTAAAAGGTAAACAGGAGTGATGTCTCTAAGTCAGACGTGCATAACCTAAGGATTTACTGTAATTCCATTAATGTGGAATGCCCAAAACAGGAAAGTTGCCCAGAGACAGAAGTACATTAATGGTTGCCAGAGAAGGAGAGAGAAGAATAGAGAATGAATTCTAACAGGTTTCTTTTGTGGGGTGATAAAAATACTGACCACTAGGTAGTGTTAATACAAAGTTACACTAAAAAAAAAAATCACTTAACTGTTCACATTAATAGTATCATTTTAGTGTCTGGGATTAATGTCAATAACAAAAACGTGAGAAAAAAAAACAGATGCTACAACAAAAAAAATTTTATCAGTGTCAAAAATATAAATTGTTTCTATTCTTCTTCAATCTTAATACACTTTCCAAAGTTAACATATATTACTTTAATAAAGCCATATTTTCCACTTCATTACAGGATCATTCTCATTACTAAACATGCTATTACTATCTTATAAAATCTAAATCCTGTAGTGTCAGAAACCTTGAAAATAGGCTTTTCTATCTACTGTTTTAGCCCCCACTGGAGGAATGGTCTCCAGCTACCTTAACTGTGGACACATGAACTTGCAAATCATCACCAGCTGTGAGACAAATATAAAAGAGTGCTTTCCACACTGTGAAAAACAGTAATGGAAAGGGAGTGAAGAGACTGTGGCACTGCTATGAAGAGACCATGACAAGGTGTAATGAGAGGAACCCTGGAGATGGAGCCATAGTTAAAGGTTTTGCTTACTGGATGACTGAAGGCAAAGTAGGCTTGAAACTTCTCGAAGATAAAGTTTGCTGGACAACTGAGGAAACCAGAGGTGCATCTGTGCTACTGAAATGAACATGGACTTTCACTAATTAAGGACTTGTGCCTTGATAATCTGACTTTGGACTTCTGAATTAAACCTGGACTTGCATTGTGTCATAGTCTTCTTTGCCTCCCTGACTCCCCAATCTAATTCCCTAATAAACCCCACAATTGTAAATAAAGTCTCTAAGTCAAGCTGCAATGAAAACTAGGCCCAATGACTGATATAAATAAGAGCAGCTCTGACCATGTATGTATTTGTTTAGTTTTGTGGATATTCCTTTATGAAGCAGACAAAAGTCAGACTCTGTGACCCCCACTTTGTGTCTACTTTTTACACACTATAAAAAGGTAATGGATATTACTTTAATAGAGCCTTATTTTTTCCACCTTATTATTGGATCATTCTCGTTACTTTACAGACATGCTGTTATTTTTCTTACAAAATCTAAATCCCTTTTATCTTCACCTCCTGGGCTAAAGGGAGGAAAGATTGTCAATGAGATGGGCTGACACAGTGACTTTAACAATGGGATTGAGATCATGAGGATGACCCAGGATCGGGTACGGTTTTGATCTGTTGTTTATAGGTCACTGCGAGACACAGTTGACTTGACAGCACTTAACACAACAACCCCCCTTTTACAACAATTCACAAAAAGGAAAATGTCTATATATGTTGTCTGAATTATTTTTCTCCAATTCTTTCTTAAATCTACCTAATCCTAATCACTTAAAACTGTTATCCAAAGTCACCAACATCCTCTGCACTGCTAAAGCCAACATTCAGTATCAGTCCTCTTATCACAGGCAAACGATGACAAAGATGGCCATCCATTCACCTTTAAACACTGAATACCATGCTCTTGTGGCTTTACTTCTGCCTCACCTGTCCCTCCTTCTCAGTCCTCCTGGACGTACTCAACTAGGAGGAGTCAAGGTGCTATTATATCTCCACTTCTTCTATCATACATCTTGCTTTCTGGTTCTCTGGTGTTATTACATTTTTATTGCCAATGGATAAAAATTGGCAGTTCAAATCTACCAGCTGCTCTGAGGAAGAAAAACAGGCAGTCTTCTCCCATAATGATTTGCAACCTCAGAACCTGGATGAAAACCATGCATTGGAATTGACAAAACAGAAGTGAATTTGTTATTTCTAAGACTTAGAAATATCTCTAACTAGTTCCTCCATCCTCTGCCCAGCTTCCTTATTCTCATGGAAGTGGATTAGAGTTCCAATCTTTGGTAGGGAAGGTATGAATGAGTTCTGCCTCAGAAACTACAGATTCTTTTTCCCTGAACTGCCAAAGGGAATGATGCATTCCTACATCCTCAGTTTTATCTCATGCTTCCTGAATCAATTAAATGCTATCCAATTAAGTGAATGTCATAGCCCTCTAATCCAAACTAGTAAGAGAACCACAAAGCCTTGTAATTGAGCCAGTATGAATAATTGCCACTAGGTGGTGCCAAATTGTAGCCCAGGCCAAGAAGACTCAATCAGGGAGTCATACCACCTGATCTCAAAAATGTGTTTGCTGTTAGTTAATGAACTTTGTAACAATTCCACATCTGACATAATTTAACTCATTTAATAGTTATCTTAAATATTTATTAAAAATTATAATGTACGTTAATATTTATACACTGACTAATATTAAACTCCAACTTTTACCCAAATTTAATTGCTGTTTGTTGTTATGCGTTATTATGACTCATAGTGACGCTATGAACAACTGATCTGAAGCCTATCCTATCCTCACCATCTCTGACACAGCTGAGTCCAGTGCTTAATCCCTGTGTCAATCCAGCTCATGGAGGGTCTTCCTCTCCTTTGCTGACCTACCTTCCCAAACAGGATATCTCTTTCCAATAATAGCCTCTTCTAACAACACGTCCAAAGTATGTGCCTCCAAGGAGCATTCTGGAAGCACCTTCTCCAAGACACACCTGTTTCTTGTTCGGCAGTCCATGGGATATTCAATACTCTTCTCCAATACAACTCAAAGTTACTGACTCTCTTTCTGTCCTTCTTACTCAATTATCCAGCTCTGAGATGCAGAGCAGGTGACTGGACTAAATTTTCTACTTGTTATTCTTATTTGGATCTCTAACAGTTATCTCACATCAAATACTTCTAAGTTGAACTCTCATCTTAACCACACTGTGATCCTCTCATTTATGATCTGCTCCTCAGCCATCTCCTAGTTGTCTCCTCAGTCGTCTCAGTTGCTCATAGGGATACCACCCTTCCTGATGTTTACAGCTAACCCTGACTACTATTTTTCTTATACCCTGTATCCAAAGTTATTAGCATACCCTCTAGCATACCCTCTTACTATCTTCCACACATACCCAATCAGTCCACATTTCACTGCCCCTCTTGCCTCTGCCAGAAATTACTAGAACAACTTTCTAACTAAACTTTCTCCATCTTCTTCACCCACTTCATAAGAGCCAGAACTATTCCGTTTAAAAATATCAGATAGATCTTAACACTCCTGTGCTGAAACCAAAGCCCTCTTGTAAATAGAGTTAAAAGACCCTGTGTCATTTGATGCTTCATGTACTCTGCTCCAGCCAAACTACTTCTCAAACACGGCAGGCACCCAAGCAGATATATGTACACCCAAGTTTATTGCAGCTTTGTTCACAATAGCAAAGAGTTGGAAACAACCCGTGTCCATCATCAAATAAATGGCGAGAGAAGCTGTGGTATATTCACACAATGGAATACTATGCAGCACGGAAAAAAAAAAAACCAAAAACAAAAACAAAGAACTCCTGAAATATGGGTAACCATGGAGGACATTATGCTGACTGATATATCTCAGTCATCAAAAGACAAATACTGCATAATGCCACTGTTATAGAAGAGGACAGACACGTGGGTTGGAAGGAAACAAAAAAAAAGGAGATAAATAATGTACACAGCATTGAAATAGACAAGGGAGAGGACTGTATGAAAGGAATATAGGAGTAAGTATTATTGGCATGCCAAGAGTCCAGAATAAAAGCTGCATAGTAAAGTGGTGGTGGAGGCGGGGTAGGGGGAGGAGACATGACTGTATAACAATGAAAAACTTTTTTTCCAAAGAAAAAAGCAAACTAGTGGGGAAGAAGTATAGGGAGGAAAATGTGTAACAATGAATGAATGGAAATGTAAATACATATGTATATATGTGTATATGTGTATGTGTGGGTATATAAACAACCAAAAAAAACCAAATAAAAACCCCTGGGAGGCATGCTGCTCCTTTAGGGTCTCCGTGCCAGCTACTCCTCTGTGTAGAGGTTCCCTCCCGTTAAATATCCTGAGAGTTTGCTCCTTGACCTCCTTCAGGTCTTTGTCTCAGTGAAGTTTCTCCCCGACCACTTCACTTCAAACAATCACCCTGGCCCCATCAATTCCTACCTTTGCTCTCTATCTATTACATGTATATTTTATTTATGCTCATGTGATTTTATACTAATGGAAAATATGCTACAATGAAGTCATATGGTTCTGGTTGTTTATTCACTGGTTTATTTCCAGTACTTAAAATTGTGCCAGGCACAAAACAGGTATACAATGGCACATAATGGCTGCTGAATTATAAATATATGATAAAATACCATGAGGTAAGGTGATTAAAAGGATAATTCAAAACTATATTTAAATTCAAGAAATGCTACTATTAGACAATGGCCTTCAATATGGATTATATTTCAATATCCAGAAAACAAAAAAAAAAAAAGAAAACAAAATCCTCAAATAAATCAATAGGCAGCATCATGATAAATGCAGAAAAGAGAGAAGCGATCAATATTTTCACTTTACTTGGATCCATAATCAATATCCATGGTAGGAGCAATCAAGAATTAAAAAGATGCAATGCAGCTGGCAAATCTGCTATCAATAACCTCTGTTTTAGAAGTGATAACCAGCAAAGATGTCAGTCTGAAGACTAAGGCCTAATTCAAGCCATGATATCTTCAATTGCTTCATATGCATTAGAAAATTGGTAACAAATAAGGAAGCCTAAAGAAGAACTGAAGCCTTTAAATTTTGGTGTCAAAGAGTATTGAATATACCATAAAATGCCAAAAGATGAAACAATTCAGCACTGGACAAAGTGAAACCATGGTGCTCCTTTAAAACTAAGATAGTGAATACTTTATCATACACACCTTGGACATGTTGTCAAAAGGAGCCAGCCCATGGAAGAATATATCATGTTTAGAAAAGCAGAGGGGTCAGTGTAAAAGAAGATGATCCCCAATGAGGTGGAGTGACACAGTGCCTGCCACACTGAACCTGAATAAGCAAAGACTTTGAGGATGGTGCAGAATAGGACAAGGTTTGGATGTGCCATTCTTCAGTCCTATTCTTCTCCATGGTAACCAACAACAACTTTGTATCTACATGGCTAGGGCCAAGTTTCTTAGAACTCCTCTCTACTATCAACTATGAAACTTGTAATGAGGACTAACTGAGTGGAATACTTAGAAGACAGGCTCCATTAGGGGTTGGCAAACTAAGGCCCAGCCACTAAATCCAGCCCTCAGTTTATCCAAAAACTAAGTTTACTAAACACAGCTTTTCATTTGTATTTGCTTAAGGTTACTAAGTACGGTTGTAGAACTGATTACAAGTATTTTGATCGTGTTTTGCTTTCTTGTGCTTCACATATATGGTGACACATGATCCTAAAATGCACTGCAACCAATCTAAGATGATTAACTAGGCTGTTTTCAAACAGTCTGAAGATTATAGGATAGAAAGGGATATTGTAATTCTCAACCAAATCATTTACTTTTAACTTTTAAAATCCTAAACATGATTGTTGTGGGTTTTTTATGTGTGTGTGTACTACAGAGTCAGAACCAACCCAAACCTGACCATCTGGTGGGTTTTCAGAGGCAGTTAATCGCACGAGAGAAGACAGCTCATTCTGCTCCTACGGATCAGCTACTGGCCTTGAACCTTGTGCCTTTGGGATTGCAGTGCAGCTTCTTTCTTGTCACTGGGTCAAGGGAGGGTATGAGAGAGTAGAGGCAGGAGGGATTGTCCACAAAAGGAAAGAATGATCTAGTACTACAGTTCTCAAAAAGCACATGCTCATGGGCCTTGGTAAATATCCCAAGTTAGGGATCTGTGTGTAAATCAAGAGTCTCCTGAATTAAGAAAAGGAAATCTATCAGTCTGCCACTCTACCCAACATTACCTAAGGGAGAATAAAAAGGGCACACTGGAAATAGGGAGACAAGTTT
Source organism: Elephantulus edwardii (assembly GCF_000299155.1). NCBI lineage: Eukaryota > Metazoa > Chordata > Mammalia > Macroscelidea > Macroscelididae > Elephantulus > Elephantulus edwardii. The sequence goes on from NW_006399787.1 coordinate 15,963,293, forward strand.
CTAATTCGATATTGATCCTGAACTGTATGTCCCTGTACAATCTTCATTATGAAAGATGAAAGGCTGTTATGTAGACTGTACAACCCTGTAAAATCTTCATTTTGAAAGACGGAACCCATATAGAAAGCTGAAGGCTGGTATGTAGTCTTTGATCTTGTTCAGTGAGTGCTTTAAGTCTTCACTTTCTGCAAGCAAGGCTGTGCTATCTGCATAATTCAGGTTGCTGATGAGTCTTCCTCCAATCTTGAGGCGACATTCTTCTTCATATAGCCCAGCTTCTCAAATGATTTGTTCTGCATCCAGATTGAATAGGTATGGAGAAAGAATACACCCTTTACTGATCTGAAACCATGCAGAGTTTCTTTGTTCTGTTCAAAGAACTGCTTTTTGGTCTATATATACATTTCACATGAATATAATTAAGTGCTTTGGAGTTCCCATTCTTCTTAATGTTATCCATAATTTGCTGTGATCCATATAATCAGAGACTACAGCCACCAATTTGGATTACATCTCAACATTAAGAAAACAAAATCTTTACTACTAGACCAATAGGCAACATGATAGACGAAGACAAGAGGGAAGTTGTCAATGATGTCATTTCATTTGGATCCACAATAAGCACAATAGTAGCAGAAGTCAAGAATTCAAAAGTTACATTGCATTGAGAAAATTTTCTGTCAAGGATCTCTCCAAAAACTAAAGAGTAAGGATATAAGTTTCAAGATTAAGGTACACCTGATCCAAACCATGGTATTTTCAATTGCTTCCTATGCATCTGAAAGTTGGACAATGAATTAGGAAGACCAAAGAATCATCAGTGTCTTCGAACTGTGGTGGTGTCAAAGAGTACTGAGTGCTCGACGGACTGCCAAAAGAACCACCAATCAATCTTGGTTTAAGAAGGGCAACCAGGGAGTTCTTTAGAGGCAAGGATGGTGAAACTTGTCTCACATACTTAGGGCATGTTGTCCATTGGAGTTGGCCAGTCCTTGGGAAAAACATCATGTTGGGGAAGGCAGAGGGTCAGCAAAAAAAAAGACGACCCTAAATGAGACACTTGACACAATGACTGCAACAGTGAATTTAAAGATGGCGGAGACTGTGAGGATGGCTCAGGACAGGGCAAGTTCAGATCTGCTGTCCATAGAGCCTCGGTGTCAGTCTTGTGGATGGTACCTAACAGCAACAATCGAACTTGAAAATGGAAGTGACAGACCTATCTTTTCATGTTCAGAAATTTAAATTCAATTATTAAAATGCGGTAGTTCTCATAAAAAGAATTCAATCCAAAAAGGATTCAAAATCCAACATATTCATGAAAGTACAGACGCATATGGAGAAACATAAGTCAAAATTTCTATTATTAATCTTGTAAAAGAAGATTCTATGTGAAAGACAAACACAGTTTTTCTTTGCTCATCCAACAAAGCAAGTTATTTCTGTTAGAACCTAGGGCTTGTGCAGCTGAGCAAGAGATGAAGCAGCTGGCACTCAGAGGCCACACAGAGTGGAAAATGATAGCTTTATCCACGAGATTATCACCGAGCTCGGAAAGATGTTCTCATCAACTGCAGGACAACAGATCTTTATCGCCTATTTCATACTAGTTCCGGGGCATACACTAATAAAATGTCTCTATGTTCACTTGGCAGAGGACGTAAAAGCACTTTTGACATTACAACTAGCCCAGTAAATCTTTAGTGTTTCTTAAAAATTACTACAACGAATTATGAAAAACTTTGATGTTATGAACAAATTCAGTCTGGTCCTCCCAGTATTTAATGCCATGGTAAAGCAGAATGTTCTTACCTTGTTCTTCACTTCCTTCCTTACAAAGACTAGAGCTCTGGCCCAGACTTAAACTGATGTCATCAGAAGTCTTCGCAGTGTCTGTATCTCCTACAAAAGTTAAGAGAAATAGTGAGGACATTATAGTAGAAGTCAAGGCTAAGAAACATGACAAAATCAAGAAATGACATCAGAGCTTACACAGATATCTATCAACAAAAACAGCTTCTGATGCTGTTGCTGTTGTTAGGTGCTGTCAAGTTGAGTACGACTCATAGCAACCCTATGAATAATGTCATAATAAAGGGAGATGAAGGGAACACAGATGTATCACTATCAGACTAAATCATTATAGTCACCGTAATTCACTGTACTACAATCAAATAAAAGGGAAAGATTCACAATAGCTAATAAAAGCTATTATGAAAAAGAAATTAAAAGTATGTTATTTCTTTTCCAAGGAAAATAAGATTAAAAAAAACTGTACAGTATAAATACAAATTTACCTGAAATAGCTGGATAAAACAAAAGGCGGAAATAACACTACTTTTTTTTAAACATTGCATTTGTAGCCACACTTAAAAGATTCTATCTACATCAAATTAATGGCCCATGAACCACGCTAAAATCAATGAAAGTATTTTTTCATCAAAGCGAAGAAGTTTCTCATAGTCCAAAACCTGCAATTTACACGGTGAAAGTAGTCAAATACTCTACTGAAATCTAAAGAATGAAAGAGGACCGCAATTTAAATCAAGCTGCTTTTAATATAATCTTACTGGTAAAATAATTTCAAGAATGATTTTTCATTTCATTTAAATATATGATATTCAGCTATCTTTATTACACCCAAAAATTAAATGGAGGCAACTTCAAGTTATAGCGTATCTACCTTTAATAGTTGCTGCAGTTCCAAGACGAGAGGAACCAGATCCAATCTGAAAAGGTAACATGAACTAAAGTTAATTAAAATGCCAGCTATACCTCATCATCTATTTAGACTAGAAACATTCTTTTAAAAATTCTTATATTATCTAAACAGGTTATCCAGTCCCTTTTATGAGTTTAAAAAGCTACCCCGCCACCACCACTTGGCATGTGATAGTAACAATATGACCTATTTTTCTGTGACACATGCCATACACTTCTTTCTGATGTGCTGAGATCCTGAGTACCTCTGGATATTCAGGACGGATAGAGCTTCTAGTGCCAGATGCCTCCACCCTAAGGCAGCTCACAAGCTGCCCTGTCAATCCAAATGCTGGTAGTTCAATTCCACCAGTTGCTCCAAGGCAGAAAAGATAGGTATATCTCCTATCATGTGATTTACAGCTTCTGAAAACTCACTAGACAGTCAGCTATGAGTCAGTTCCAACTATAAGATAATGACTTTAATTTTCATCATGATGTGTTCATGTAATGAACAAAAGTAAAACTGTGTGTTGAATTTAATTAAAACAAACAGACTTATCAGACATAATAGCATAAGATGCAATGAGCAATGTCAATCTTACTATAAAATTAAGAGTGTTTCAGCATACTCTTTCCCGAGTTTCAAGGAAAACGTAAATCCCTACAGTCTGAAATAACAAATTTAAAGAAATTTAAAAAAAATCCTTTAACTTAAGCTATTATTAAAACATATTTAAATTGACAATTTTCAGATGTTCTCACATTGCCCTGTAATGTCATATATTGTATTACATAAAGTTAATATAAACAAATACAAATTACATTAGTAAAGGAAAACATGTAATGATGTGAGAGTTATGAAATCACCAAGTCTTAGTGTTTCTATACTT
>NW_006399787.1:15968264-16009146 GCF_000299155.1 Elephantulus edwardii
CCAATAAGAAAAGAAAACTAATCCATATTTTAAGATAAAATCCCAACCTGTTCAAAGGGCCTCAAAAGACAGGCTGTGTAGTCTGCTTCCAAAAGCCAATAACAACTTTGGAAACTCCTTGAAACAGCTCTAATCTGCATACATAGGGTCACCAAGAGTTAAGAATCAACTACACAGGAACCAACAGGAGTAAAAGAATTAAATGAAGGCTTTTCATGGAATATTTAGTTTTCCCTTTAGTGACTGAATTTAACTTGAGTTGCTGTTGTTATGTACATAGAGTTGCTTGTGACTTTTAATGACCTCATGCACAACAGCTCTGAACGATGCTCTATCCTGAGTCAATCTCACTGTCTCCAACACACCCAAACCCATTACCCCAGTTACTGTATCAATCCATCTCTTCAAGAGTCTTCGTCTCATGTGCTGTCCCTCCACTCTTCAAAGCATGATGTCCCTCTCCAAAGACTGGTCCCTCCTGGCCATGTGCCTGAAGTATGTGAGAAGGAGCTTCAAAATCCTTGCCTCCAAGGAGCAGCTATACTTGGACCAAGAGGCAGTCGTCAGAACAGAGCAAGGAAACACTGCATGGTTCAAAATTGGGAAGGGAGTACACCAGGGATGTGTTCTGTCTCCATACCTTTTCAACTTGTATGCAAAACAGATTATCTGGGATGCTGGGCTCTATGAGGAGAAATGTGGGGTCAAGATTGGTGGAAGATCTATTAACAATCTGTATCATGCAGATGACACAACCCTGCTTGCTGAAACTGAGGAGGACCTGAAGCGCTTGCTGCAGAGGATCAAGGACTGCAGCCTCCAATATGGATTGAGGCTCAATGTCAAGAAAACAAAGATTCTCACCACTGGGCCAATTGGCAGCATCAGGATGGGGGGGTAAAGAGATTGAGATTGTTCATAGCTTCAGTTTGCTTGGCTCCACAGTCAACAGTCTAGGCACCAGCAGCCAGGAAATTAGAAGACATATATTGCCATGGGAAAGTCTGCTGTTAGTGACCTCTCCAAAGTACTTAAGAGCAATGGTGTCTCTTTGGAGACTAAGGTGCGTCTGATACAGGCCATGGTCTTTGCTATCACTTGTTATGCATCAGAGAGTTGGACAATGACTAAGGAGAATAGAAGGCTTTGAGCTGTGGTGCTGGAGAAGAGTATTGAGGGTACCATGGATTGCTAGGAAAACAAACAGATTCATCCTGGAAAGGGTTAAACCAGGCTGCTTCTTGGAGGCAAGGATTCTAAGGCTCCGTCTAACATACTTTGGACATGTTGCAAGGAGGGACAGGTCCTTGGAGAGGGACATCATGCTTGGTAGGGTGGAGGGACGGCGCAGAAGGGGAAGGCCCCCTATGAGGTGGACTGATTCAGTGACTGGGGTAATTGGGATCGGTGTGTCGGAGACGGTGCGATTGGCACAGGACAGAGCAGAGTTTAGGGATGTTGTACACAGGGTCGCTATGAGTCGCAAGCGACTCGATGGCACATAACAACAATAACAACAACAGGGTAAAACTGTTTGCTCTTTTCACAGTCCCTGGTATGTTCAATACTCTTCTCCAGCACCAAAACACAAAGGCATAGACTCTTCTTCATCATCCTTAGTCATTATCCAGCTCTCTGATGCACAGCAAGTAATTATGAAGACAATGGCCCAGATCAACACACCTTAGTCTTCAGACTGACACTGTTGTTATTCCACACTCTGGAGAGATCCCTGAAAGCACAATTTCCTAATGCAGTTCATCTTTTTATTTCCTGACTGTTGGTGCCAAAAGTGTTATTTGTAGAACTGAGCAAGCTGAAATTGTTAACAACCTCAATCTCTTCTCCAACTATCAAGATGCTCCCAATTGGCCCAGTGGTTGAGAATCTTTGGTTTTTAGATGTTGAGATTCAATCCATATTGAAGTCTACAGTCCTTGACCTTCTAGAGCAAATGCTTCAGTTCCTCCTCAGTTTTGGCAAACAAGGTTGTGTTATTTGCTAACGCAGGTTTTTATCGTGAATATCGAACATTAAATTGTTAAAACCTAGATTAATACTGATTTAGAAGGGCCATGAGGAAATTTTTCAAAATCTACAATCTAGATTGTACTGGTGTATGTGTATATGTTTGTCTGTGTGTGTATAAATATTAAGTTCTATATTGATTATTTGTGCACTATACATTTTTGCTTTGAATTAGCAATAAAAACTAGCCAGAAATGGGTGAGGAAAGCCAAAAAGCATTTCATATTTGCTAGAGAAGTTATAAAAATGATTATTTAGAAACGCATTTTAGTTTAACGATAATTTCTTTCCAAAACCTCCTAAAAATGATTGTTAAAATGTGTTTCATTTATAGAGGTAAATTGAAAGTTAAGGTATACACTGTTTCTGTTGTTGGCAGGTTCCACTGTGTTGACTAGGGCTGGTTGTGACACTAGACCTGAATCTTGTCCTCAGTGCAATCACACCATCTCAGCTATACTCAAGGCTATAGCTACTGTTCAATTTACAGCTTTAATTAATACTGTCTAGGTAGCCTAGTGGCAAGAAGCTGTGCTGTAATCCTGAAGGTATGCAGTTCGAGGCCATCAGCTGCTCCACTGAAGGATGGGCAATCTCTTTCTTGTATGATTAACTGCCTCTGAAAACACGCTGGAGGGGTTGCTACAGGTCGGTTCCAACTGAACAGTACACCAACAAGGGAGAAATAGGCCAAATAACTTTTTTCTGGGAAATTGGCCAAACTCAGTAAAAACAGAGATATTCTTATTGCTGTTGTTATGTGCCATCAAGTTGCTTGCGACTCATAGCAACCCTATGTACAACAGCTCTGAAACCTGCTCTATCCTGTGGCAAGCATATTGTCTCTGACACACCAACCCTCATTACCCCAGTCACTGAATCACTCCATCTCATCAAAGGTCTTCCTATCTTGAACTATCCCTTCTCCCTCTCCACAGACTAATCCCTCCTTGCAACATGTCCAAAGTATGTCAGATGAAGCTTCAGAATCCTTGCCAAGGAACAACCTGATTTCACCTTCTTATAATATTCACAAAAATTCTGTTATTATGTGAATCTCTGTTTGAAGCATTCATATAAGAACTGGATTTGGGGAAAAAAAAGGGGGAAGCTCTGGTGGCCTAGTGGTAAGGAGCTGCAACTACAATCCCAGGGGCGCACAGTTCAAATCCACCAGATGCTCTGCCGGGGAAGGAGGGACAATCTCCTCCTGTACCAATCAGATCTGATTTGATGGTACACTCACACAAAAATAATAAAAAATAAAAAAAAAAAGAACTGGAATTGGTGGAGATCATTTCATTCTACGCACTCATCTGAGAAAGGAAATTTAAATCTAACTTATATAAGAACTTAACTGAACTTCCAACTCAATTCATTGCAGACAGGTTGAAACTGCCTTAAATCCACCCTGCCCTGGATTTTCTGAGTCTATAAAGCTCGTGGGAGGGGCCTGCCTATCTTGCTCCCTAAGAACATCTGGTGGACATGAACTGCCCATCCACAAGGGCAACTCCCTACCAACAGGCCACCAGAGCTCCATCCCTAGAACGTTAGGTGATGCAAATGGTTTGGACTGGGTTTAAACTGGTGGCATAGTAAAAAGCTGCAGTGCCAACCCAAAGGGGAGCTCTGGTGGCCTAGAGGCAAGAAGGTGCATTGCAATCCCCAGGGCACGCAGTTGGAGGCCACTATCTGCTCTGCAGGAGAAGGATGGGCAAAAATCTCCTCCAGTGTGATTAAAGGCCTCTGAAAACCTGCCAGTGGGTCTGCTGTGGGTCGGTTCCGACTCTATGGGACACAACAACAACATAATATTTGTGTACTATACATTTGGAAGCAGGAGTGGCATCTATTTCCTAAACAACATGCCACTGGAAATTCTATGAACCCTGATAAATGACGATAGTTATAGAAAGGCTTCAGCCCTTTTGTTCACAGGGTCACTATGAGTTGTGCTTGGCTCGATGGCAAACAACATCATACACTTTTGTTTTGAATTAGTAATAAAAACTACTGTGATTAGCTAGAAAGGAAAAAAGCCAAAAAACACCTCATACTTGTTCGACAAGCTATAGAACTGACATATGTTACTTTTATACTATAATAAACACAAAACCACGCAGAGAGAAATTAAAAGATGAACAAGCAAACAACAACAAAAAAAGAAAAGTACTGTTCCATGCACATTCTTGTGGGAATTTAAACTTGAAGAAATTTTTTTTTAATGCGGGCTTAGGGGTCATCATTTGATCATGACCTCAGCACTCCCTTTTCTCTAACAAGCTCTTCCATTGTGTTCAGCTATGAGGGATACAACTTTTCATCTATAAGAAGCAGACCCAGGCCTCTGTTCTAGAGGCAGGCATATGACCCAGTTTTGGTCAAAGACTGTACGCGCAGCCTACTGGAAAACAAGAAGAAATGACGTTTCCATGTCTGAGAAGATGACCCGGAGGACCTGCCTGCCTTAAACTTTTGTGTGTTTTTTTACTGCTCACCATCATGATTGAAGGAGCTGTCTAATTCTAAAGAAAAAGGCAAGGTAACTGTGGAAGTGCCAAGCCAGGGCTATTACAGCATCAAAGTGCTTTATAAATATCACAGCAACACCTCCAGACTTAGGGGAGAAACACAAGCTACCATGATTCGTTGACTATTCTACTACTTGCTAAGTATTTTGAACTGGCACAATGAATGATGGCATTTTATTCCTCATGCTTCTTTGTGTTGTTTTTCCCCTCAATCCCTCAAAAAATTAACCATGAGTGAGCATGAGAATAAGGGTTTACATGTAAAACAAGAGGACAATGAGTAAATGAACTGTCACTCACAGCCGTCAACGCAGAGCCGACTCATAGCTGACCCTCTAACAGGTATTCTGAGGCTTTAAGTTGCGCAGGAAAAAGATGCCCATCTTTTTCTCATGGAGCTACCACATTGAGTTAGCAGAGCAATGCTCTCTGGACTAGGCTACCAGACCTCCCCACGTTAACGATGTTGTTGTTGCTGTATACCACCAAGGTGGAACCGACTCATAGCTGACCCTCCAGTGGGTTTTCAGAGGCAAAAGAAAAAAATCACACAGGAGGAGACCACTCATCTTTCTCCCTTAGAATACCTGGTAAATGTGAACCTATGCCTTTAAGTTGGCCGTACAATTCCTTACCACTGAGCCACCAGAATTCCCGTATTAACTACACATTAACTGCAGCACATCCAAATAAAAGAGCATAATACCCACTCCAAGTATCATAACTTATTTGACTGGATGACTAGAACATGGATCAAAACAAAGCCTGAATGAAGGTGAAATGCCACAACTGACTTGGGAATACTGTTAAAAAAAAAAAGGTATCCAAAAGGCTTAAGAGAAAGCAGCATGTTAGAAGGGATTTATCAAGGCAGACCCTCCTCAGGAGGACATATCTTTTACCACAATAGTGAGGAATAGATGTGAAGGGAGCCCCAGCATCCTTAAAGAGCACTGGGACTGCGCTTCTCTGTAGGCCACATATTAGACTGGAAAATGCCAACAATAAACAAACTGAAGAATCTAAATACAGCGAGTGACTAGATCCCAGGGTGGCAGGGGCCCGAAGAACCTAATCACCAGACACAGAGCAAGCACAGTTTCTGTGCTGGACAGCAGAGTCAAAGCAGGCTATGTTGTTGGCTTAATTAACCAGGATGTCCCCAGAAGTGACACAGAAAGGAAGTCTTCTAAATATTTATCTGTATAAATGGAAGAATTCTAGATTAAGTGAACAGAAGTCTAACTTAAATAGCATGCTGGTTCTTCTCCCAATTCTCAAACTTGAGGCAGATGATGGACCCACATTCCCTTCCATGATAGGTTAGATCTTCTTATGAAAGAACCCTATTACAACTGTCAAAAATGTGTAATTCATTACATCTTTTTTCTCCTAGCCTTCACCAAAGGGATCTATGGCCTTACCAGGGTGACCATTCACCAAGAGAAGGAAGTAATTAGACGTGTGTGGGATTACTAAACACTGGCTCAGAACTGGCACTGCAAACAGAAGACCTAGGAACCATCATTCAGGGTAATAAAGTATAGAGACCAGTGGAGTTTTAGCTCAAATCTGGCTTAGAGTGAGTCCAGTGGTCTCCAAACTCATGCTGCTTTCTTCAGTTCCAGAATGTGTATGTGGCACAGACTTACTCATCAACAACTAGCAGAATTCCCACCTGAACATGACATTTGCTCCATTACTTTCAGTGACATTAATACGTGTCAATATGTTCATGATGTGTCTATTAAGAGAATCAAGTTCCAAAATCTATGCACACTACACACCCATTTTGTTGTAAAAAGGAAATTTTTAAAGGCTTGATGATTTTGTTCTCTTTGGTAAAAAGTAAACACAGTTAGACAAGAGGAAATCAATGAAAAAAAAATGTGTCCTAGAGATGAGACAAAATTTTTTATGTAAGGGGTTGACATAAACAAAAAGAGCCTCATGTCTTTTCTCTTTGACAAGTGCTGAAGTATAGGAAGGATTGTGGCAGTCAGAGGAGAAATACATTCCATGTCTAATGACAAAACATAGCCGGCGATGGCACCTTCCTGCATGAAGACTTGCCTCTCTGTCTAGCTGAAAATTATTTTTTCTCTTCTGAAACCATTAACCCAGTTCTCTGTACCATTCCTATATTAATCTGTATGGTAACTCTGTATCTTGTATTAGTATTAATATTCCATGGTAACCTTAATTGTATCTGTTAACATTTATGTCACATAAACTACAAGACTGTAATCTCTATGGTGATAGCATCCACCCCACATCATGGACCAAGTCAAGCACTCAGAATACTGCTGCTGTTTAAAAGTTGAAGTAAAGCAACTGACAAAAGTGAGAGAAATATAAAGGCAAAAAAAGGAAATGAAAGGTAAAAGAAGAAAGAAGGATAGAGGTGGCTAGAACAAAGAGAATAATAATAATTATAATAATGATTAACACACAGGCACTGTGTTCAAGGAGTTCAGTACCTACTGCAGAAGTATTGACATAAAAATAATTATGCTAATGCATGATTAAACCACGTAACTCAGGAACCAACCATGTACCTTTATTAGTAATAATTAGATATCAAAGTCTGACTTCTTCACTTCAGCATCTCTAAAGAGTAACAATAATGACAACAATCATTTGTCATCAACAGTAAAAAAACTAAAACACAACTAAATTCAAGCGGCACAAATGCCTCCACTATTTGCACATTTTTAAGAGCTACTATTTTAGGGAAAATAAAAATAAATAAGGTATACCTTACGTGTGCACACATGTGAATTACAGTCAAGGGAGGACCCCATCCAAAACGAGTAGGATGAGCTCCAATGGACACAATGTCAAGGGTGGTCTCCAATGGTGGGCGGCCACTGTTGTGCTCTTTTACATAGGCCAATGAAAATATTTTTAAAATGTGTGCCTCTCCAAAAGTTAGGGGCTGGGGGAATCAGTCTTTCTTAGGTCATTTCCTCTATTTATTCTACTCTCCTTACATTTATCCTACCTTCCCTACATTTCTCAGTGAGGAGGGAGGTCAATGATATTAAAAAATGTATAACCATACTGAAGCATTAAGTCACTTTGTCATCTAAAACGGAAACTGAGAAACACAGAGTAGAGAGAGGGAAATAAAGAAGAGTAATACTTTGTTCAAACTGGCATTGTGAACGCTAAAAATGGGATGGGGGGCATACTGTTAAATTAATCCACAGTGTTTTAGACGGTTTGGTGTTGGGGTTTTTTGGAGGGAGGAACCACCAAACTAGAAATCACACCTCATTCCATCTGCTTGTTAGGGAAAGAATGTTAAGTCAAAGGCCCTATTTATTCTGCAATTAATTATAACTGTTACCAAAAATTGAAAATTCTTTTGAAGTTTAAATACTACATACAAGGCAACTCAAGGAGAGGCAAATCTATATCTAAAAGCATTCTGGCTGCACCTTCTCCAAACATATCTGTTTGGTCTTTTGACAGTGCATTGGATATTCAGCACTATTCTCCAACATCACAGTTCAAAGGCATCAATTCTTTTGTAAATTTTACTCAATGCCCAGCTTTCAAATGCATAGCAAGGGACTGAAAAGACCATGGCCTAAATCAGGCGCACCTTAGTCCTCAAACTGACATTTCTCCTCAATAATTTGGAGAGGTCTCTGACTACAGACTTTGCTAGTGTAATACATCTCCTGATTTCCTGACTGTTGGTATCAAGTGTAATGATTGTCAATCCAATTAAGATGAAGTCGCTGACAGTTTCAATCTCTTCTCCATCTACAATGATGTGGCCTATAAAGCCAATGGTGAGAATTTTTGTTTTCTTGACATTGAGATGCAACTGATAGTGAAGACTATAGTTTTTGGTCTTTGTAGTCTTTGATAAATGTAATTCACAATCATTGTTGTTGTCATGAGCTACTGAGTCACCTGCGACTCATAGTGCCCTTATGTACAACAGTCCTGAAACCTACTCTATCTTGTGCCAACCTTATTGTCTCTGACAGACCTACAATTATTACACTAGTCACTGAATCAAGGGTCTTCCTCTCTTGTGCTTTCCCTCCACCCTTCCAAGCATTATGTGCCTCTCTAAGGTCTGGTACCTCCTTGCAACATGTCCAAAATATGTCAGACAAGGCTTGAGAATCCTTGCCTCCATGGAGCAGCCTACTTTCACCCTTTCCAGGATGAACCCATCTGTTCTTCTGGCAGTCCATGGTATATTCAATACTCTTCTCCACACTAAAACTCAAAGGCATTCATTCTCTATCACCCCTAGTCATTGTCCACTTTCTGATACCTAACAAGCAATTTCAAAGCGTATGGCCTGGATCAGGTGCACCTTAGTCTCTAGAGTGATGTTGCTGCTCTTCAGTACTAGGGAGTGGTCTCTGAGAGCCAACTTTTCCAATGCAATTCGTCTTTTAATTTCCTGGCTGTTGGTACCAAGAGTGTTGATTATGGAGCCAAGCAAACCAAAGCTGTTAACAATCTCAGTCTCTTTACCATCTATCATGATGTTGCCAATAGGCCCAGTGGTGAGAATCTTTGTTTTCTTGATTTTGAGCTTCAATCCATACTACGACTGCAGTCCTTGACTTTCTGCAGCAAGTGCTTCAGGTCCTCCTCAGCTTCAGCAAGCAGGGTTATGTCATCTGCATTAATGCAGGTTGTTAATGAGTTTTCTTCCAATCATGATGTCACATTTCTCCTCACAGAGCCCAGCCTCCTGGATGATCTTTTCTGCATATAGATTGAAAAGGTATGGAGATAGGACACATCCCTAGCGTACACCCTTCCCTATTTTGAACTATGCAGCATTTCCATGCTCTGTTCTGAGGACTTCTTCCTGGTCTAAGTATAGGTTTCATATAAGCAATCATTGGTCAATCATTAAATCATTAACTGAAAAGGTAGTATACTAAGCAGTGGCAAAAAAAAAAAAAATCTACTCTGTGGACATAAAACTACTAGATATCCTCAATAAATATAAACCAGTGCTCCATCTGCAAGAGAAAAGAGCAAAAAAATTCCTGAAAATCTTGAGGCATGACAGGCCATCAGATCAGAGTTAGAGTTAGTGCTTAAAACAAAGATGACAATGTCTCTCTCAGGCACAGAAAGGAAGAAGAAAGGGAAAAGTGGTTTCAATCTGTAAGTAATACAGTATAGTACAGGAAGACTGGACTGAAAACCCAGACGTGAGGGTTAATTTATAACCCAATAGAAATTACTTTCTTCTTTTATGGAAACATGCAGTGTGAGTGAATTCATCAGCTGCTCTGTGGGAGAAGGACAAGTAATCTCCCGTATAATTTACAGACTCTGAAAACTCACTTGGAGGGTCAGCTATGAGTCAGTTCCAACTTGACAGCACACAATAATAACAAAACCTAGTGTGAGCAAATGAGAAGACCTCTAAGATCCTCACAGAGTTTATTTCTATCACATGCTTATAGAATTTTATTTTGAATAATAAAATTGCAAAAAAGGGAAGCAGGGATAACTGGAGCTTTCACTGGTGTGGGAGGTGTCTGAAAAAGAGTCCATGAGAAGACTTCAATAAAGGAGTTAATTTTAAATGAGTAAGAGAATTGTAGCAGTATATGCCCTGAAAAGGGAGAATGAAAGAGTATAAGCAGGCAACAACTGCCAAGTTCAGAGATAATAGTTTCAGAACTACTATTTTAAGTCAAAAGAATAAGTTTCACAGCAGAAAGACATTGTTGTTGTTATATGCTGTCGAGTCACCTGTGACCCATAGAAACCCCTATGTACTGCAGCTCTGAACCCTGCCCTGTCCGAAGCCAGTCTCACTGACTCCAACAAACCAATCCTCATTGCCCCAGTTACTGTATCAATCTATCTCCTCTGGGGTCTTCCTTTTCTGCACTGTCTGCCCACCCTTCTGAGTATGATGTCCTTCTCCAAGGACCAATCCCTCTTGGCCACATGCCCAAAATAAGTGAGGTGGAGCTTCAAAATCCTAGCCTCTATGTAGAGACTTGGTTTCACCCTCTCCAAGATAGATCTATTTGTTTTCTTTGAAGTTCTTGGTATGTTCAAGACTCTTCTCCAACCACAACTCGAAGGCATCTATTATTCTTCTGTTATCCTTAGTCATTGTCTAACTCTTTGAAGCTTAACAAGTAACTGAGAAGACTATGGCCTGGATTAAGCACACCTTTGTATCTAAACCTGATATTATTGCTCTTCAGCACTCTGGAGATGTCCATGATTTTCCCAATACATGAGAATCCCTTGGACATTACCAGGAGAGGAAAGGCAAAATCGATTAGGAAGGGTTCTTACCTGGTTGCTCGGATCTAGACCAGCATAAGAATTTCTTGAACTGCAACCAACTGGGGGTGTGGCTTCTCGAATGAACTCAGACATCTCAATTCCTCCACCAGGATCGCTGTCGGGGGAGGGGAGTGTGAGGAACAAAATAAACAATAATCATTCAGATACTAAGGATGTTCTCACTTATTATTCTTTTTTAAAGATACTGTAATTTTTCTCTAAAACGGAAAAGTTATATTAGATTTTGAAGAGCGTAGAAGATTTTTTTACAAAAATAAAAAATGCCCAATCTCCATTTTTCAGTCTGATAATGTGAACTAATTCATAATCATGACACTACCTGGAATATAAAGACTCTCTTACCCCAAACTGTGCTCACACAATCCAAATTAGAAGCTGGTCTTAATTATACTTAAAGCATAATGTACATTTATTTATGTGCCATAACACAATTCTAGCAGAGAAAGAAATTTACTGACTATGAATACAAAAAAATGATCAGATACTGCTCTGCCAGAACAGTCGGACTGAGCTGCACGCTACCTAAATTCTTCTTCTGGTAAACCATTTCATCCCAGCCTCTCATATGATTTTTCCCTGTCATAGGGATTAGGGCACACACAACCCAACAGAGGCCAGGAGTGTTTCACTGCTGAGAAAGGGAAGTTACCTATATTTCTGTTGGTTAGTGCTGACGAGATATTAGGGCTAGACCTGCGTCAGCCCTCTTACAAGTACTAAAGGACAATCTGCCTAAAAAAAAACACAATGAACTATGAAAAAAGAGCAGAGCCTGGATGAAAGAAATGATCAAGGCATTAAGTGAAAGAAAAGCTACAGGTTTCCACTTTCCAAAATATCCTTTACACACAGACTTTTTAGCCATAAATCTCTCAAACTGGTTTAAGTTGGGTATGCTGACAGCTGCAATCAAAAGAAATGAGCAAAACAGAATTTGTTAGTAAGTATACCTTTCTAGTATAACTAAAGGAGTTTGAGTTCCAGTTTGTTTTTTATTGTTTATGGTGTCATAGCTAGAATTTTCCTATTTGTATAATGAGTTCTTTATTCTCGGGCCATTACTTTTGGTGAGCTAACTTAACTTCAATAAGTAAAATTAGCTTTCCAACTTGCTATCTACTTATTAAAACAATATATTAGATCTCAGATACAAGTCTGATGGCTACATCAGAATATAAATGCTCATGTATGAGATAAATGGAGTATTCCTTCTTAACTAAGCATTAATTACTTAGTTGTAGCTCCTACAAGCAATTCAGGTCAGAAATTTTGAGATTTTTTTTTTATTTTAAAAAACTTGAGAGGTTGTGAAAACCAGCAATATTATCATCCTATATACTGGACTGTATTCTCAAAATCAGATTCTGTTAAGATTTAGTAATTAAATATATAACAACACAAAAAAGGACAGAGATTCATCATCTTGCATGGATTTTTGTTGCTTGTGGTGGTGATGGCTGTTGTTGTTAGGTGCCATCAAGTCAAGGACAACTCACAGCAACCCTATGAACAAAAGACCCAAACCCTGTTCTATCCTGTGTCACCCTCACCCTTTCTGACACACAGAAGCCCACTGCAGCAGTCACCATGTCAATCCATCAGGTTGACGTTTTCCCCTCCTTCAAATGACCCTCTACGCTTCCCAGCATCATGTCTTTCTCCAAGAAATCGCCCCTCCTAGCAACATGCACAAAATACGTGAGGCAAAGCTTCATTATTCTTGCCTCCAAAGAGCATTTGGGCTGCCATGACATAACTTGTCTCCAGCATGGAGCAATTGGATTCTGGAGGGTAGGTTGTTTTTTATTTACTTGAAAGCTGAGTGCAAACTGCATGCATGCTTTTTATTTTGTTAACAATCAAGTGTAAGCTGATTGGTGATGGTAATGTTTTAAATATATAACAGCATTATTAATATATAATTAACATATTTTAAAATGTATCCATTCAAGGTATATAATCCAATGATTTTTAGGATATTCACAAACATAGTCAAATATTACCACAATCAGGTGTGGAACATTTCCATCACTTCAAAAAGAAGCCCTCTATCCTTTAGCTCTTACTCCCCTGTCCTCCCAAGCATCCAGTCCTAAACAACCACAAACATAATTTGGTCTCTCCAGCTTTGTTGGTTCTGAGTACTTCCTATCTATAAATGGAATAAAATAAAACAGGGTCTTTTATGATTGGCTTTTTTCTTCTGAAAGTTTCATGCTTTCAAAGTTCATCATGCTGTAACATGCATCACTACTTCACTTCTTTTTATGAGTAATATTCCACATGTTTTGTTTAACCATTCATCAACCGATGGCTAATTGTGCTTAGTATTATATGTCACTTTTGGCAGCAAAATCAAATTATTAGAATCCAGGTGTACAGCATTATTATTAATAAATTAGAACAAATATTTACTGAATGCTTATTAAATTCCAGTCATAAAGAAAGGGGCTCTATTGTATTTTCTTATTCATTCTTCTCCAAAATAAATGACTAAAAATAAAAAAGAATAAAAATTGACCTACGGTCTCAAAGCAATGAGTATAATAAATCAAGTCACTGGTATTATCTATTAGATAACAAAGGCCATGAAATAAGTTCCACATATTATAAAAAAGAAAAGTGCTTCTATTAAAGTATTAAATAAGGCTCACAAATTATATAATAATCTATGGATTTCATGTGGGAAGGGAAGCTGAAATAATACTCAGCACTTTGTAGTGTTACTATTGTTTTCATTCTTTATTGTTACATTCCAAAGCGCACACTATTGTATACTGTAGATTCAGAAGGAACCATAGTTGACCCTCTGGCGGGTTTTCAGAGGCAGTTAATCACGTGGGGGAAGACTGCCCATCCATCTCCCACAGAAGAGCTGGTGGCCTCGAACTGCATGCCTTTGGGACTGCAGTGCAGCTTCTTGCCACTAGGCCACCAGAGCGCACTAAGTGTACATTACTCATAATTTTTAAAAAAGTAAGATAATTATTTAAGATACTATTTGAACACCAGGTCTGTGTAAATTCCCAAACCCACATTCTTTTTAACAATTCATAGTCTTTCAACAAATAATAAAGTCTTCTTTCCACTTCAAAAATTAAAAGCCATTATCTAGCTCGGTTTTCTCAATCTGAGCACTCCTGACATTTTGCATTATATAAATCTTTATTGAGGCCTGTCCTGTGTATTGCAGAATGTCTATCAGCATCCCTGACCTATATCCACTAGATGCGAGTAGCCATCTCCCCAACTGGAACAACCAAAAACATCTCCAAACATTGCTAAATGTTCCCTGGAAGGCAAAGTCATCCTCAGTTGAGAACCAGTGATCTAGAATCAATGGTCAACAGTCACCATCAAGAGTGGAACAAAGAAAGGATTAAAGAAACAAAAGAGATGGACTAAAATGGATGGTTTCTTTTATTGAAAAAATCCTTCAGCAAAATATTTTTACCTCTCCTCCACAAATTCAAAAGTATAACTTTTAGGCAAGCGGTCATAAATATAGCTAAACATGTAAAATGGCTGAGTAAGAGTTATTTTTATAGCAAAGACTTGCAGGTTTCAGCAATTGAGATTTCAGCACATACCTGGAAAGTACAGTGGTTTACAATTCTCACAGAAGCAAAGTGGTCTACTGCAGTAAGCTATACACCAAATTCAGGGGACCTCTACCTTTATGCCTTAATTTCCCCATCTGTTAAAAAAAAAATACCAGTACAGGGAAAGGCAGAAAAGCAGCAGGGGTCTAATCTGAACTACAGAGGAGATGTCATGAACGAATTTGTTAATTATTAGCAA
Source organism: Elephantulus edwardii (assembly GCF_000299155.1). NCBI lineage: Eukaryota > Metazoa > Chordata > Mammalia > Macroscelidea > Macroscelididae > Elephantulus > Elephantulus edwardii. The sequence continues at coordinate 15,982,952 of NW_006399787.1, forward strand.
CATTAACTGCTCAGGCTTTCTTAAGAAACTTCCCAGCACCACTGTAATACTAAATTTACAGATATAACCTACATTATAATGAGGTTCGCAATAGGATACGTAGATAACTACAAACTATAATCAGAATAAATGATCTTCGAAAATTTACCTATTACTCACCTGCATATATTTTATATTAATCTTCAATTTATAATATTCTGGGTATTACTGCCATGAGCAAAAAGAAAGTGGCCAACTTCCAAAATACTTTTATTCAAATCTTATAATCCAATCTGCTAATTTCCTTTACAGAAGCATTATAAACGTAGTACAAACATTAATGACTTTGACTCTTCTTCTAAAAATGTGAGCTAAAGAAGGGGGGGGAAAAAACCAACCAAAAAACCCCAGCCACCTTTTTAAACTGCTGCCCCACAGCTTCAGTGGCGTGACTGCTATCAATCATTACTCTGTAAAAATGAAGGGTTTTAATTCACCACGCTAGGGACAGTGTTTAATGTTTTCTTGTTCATGTCTTTTTGTCAAAACAGAAGGCGAAATTCAGAAACAGGAGGCCAGAGGAGAGGAGACGCCATAAGAAAAACCCTTCAATAAAAAGTACATTTATCATGAAACTTAAAATCATCTTCCATTTAGAAATAAGACAAGAATGTTCATCAATATTATTTCAATTTAAACATGTACCGGAAGTCATAGCCAATGAAAAAGTAAAATGAAAAATTTAAGAAATAGAAAGGAACAAAAAAATAAATTAAAAAATTTAAATAAAGAAAAACGAAATAGAAAGGAACAATAAGAAACTATGGGGGGGGAGAATCAAGAAATACAAAGTATTATCATTAATGAAAGAGTTTAACAAGGCTGTTAAATACAAAGCAAACTGCCACATTTAATGGAGAAATAGAGAAACTGAAATTATAAAAACATCCTGATGGTAGTAAAACTGCATCTTGATAAATCTATTAACAGCCATGAAGGTTATTAATAATAAAACTTTACTGAAAGACCTTCTTTCCATGAAAGATTCATTAAAGAAGTTCAAAATCACCAAGGTATCACTCCTATCCAGAGAGATCTACAAAAACAATAACACTCCAACAAACATCTGTGTTTTTTCCAATGTATTTGAATTTTGTAAATAAACTAGTATTTAAAAAAATCATACGTTTTTCTCAGATCTTGCCTGTTGTGTACTGTGGAGTCAGAACCAACTCATGGCTCAACCTCCAGAGGGTTTTCAGAGGCAGTAAACTGCATGGGAGGAGACTGCCTATCTTTCTTCAGCACAGCATCTGGTAGACTTAAACCATGTACTTTTGTGTTGGCAGCTCAATTCCTTACCACTAAGTCAATAGAGCTCCCTCAGATGCTGCCTAGCAGGCTCTAAAGTTCTTATCAGGAGCAAAGGACTACTAGTAACAAAGTATCTCTTAAAACAATAAATATATTAACAAAATAGGAGGCCCCACCAGATATCAGAGTTATCTTATAAAGGTATAGTAATGCAGTACGAACATAAGCATAAAGTAGATTAATGGTACAGCAAGCCAAGAGACATAACTTACCACATATGGGAATTTAATTTATGCTAGAGAACAGTGCAAATCACCAGAGAAAAGAAAGTATGTTTAACAGGTATTGTTATATCATATTAAAAAAGAAAGTCTGATCATTTTACCTGAAATTGCAGGTTAAAAAACCTTCCAAGTAGATTTGAAATGTAAAAAGAAAAACTACAAAACTTCAATAAATCATTTGGGAAAATATCCTTCTGATCTTTCTATAAGGGTCATGAAACTAGTTCCATTAAAGAAGACAGGGAAATGTTAATCACTAAAAAACTTAATTCGTTATACTGAGCTTAAGAATATATGGTATCACCAGAAACCTTAAGAAAATTAATGACAAGCCACAACTGTGAGAAGATAACATACATACACAATCAAGTTGTATCATGAATATAAAGAATTCAATAAGAAAAAGGCAATTGCAAGAAAATTCTTAATCATAAGAATCTTAATCTTAAAATTCTAAACCATAAGAATCTTATTCTTAATTAAAAAAGGCAATTCCAAAGAAAAATGAAACAAGACATAAAGAAGCACTTGAAAGAACAGAAAATTTAAATGGACCATAAATATATGATAAGATGTTCAATCTCATTAGTAATAAGAAATGTTAAACTGAAAGTCCAACAACATACACCTTACACTTACATAATCAGCAAATATTTAAATATCAAAGAATATAAAATACTAATGAGAATATGGAATAATAAGGACTTTAATACTCTACTAGTGAATGTGAACTAGTATAATAATTTAACAAAGGACATCAAGGTCAATCAGCACAGCGCAGTCCAAAAAAACAATGTTCTGTATCCTACTTTGGTGAGTAACGAGTAAGCTTTTAAGAGCTTTCACGCATCCACCTAAGATGCAACTATTGGTCTCCCCCATTTGGAGCAAAGATGAATGAAGAAAATCAGACATGAACTTCATTCAGTCTTCAGGACCCTGAGACTGAATTAATTCAGTCAAGGGATCACAAAAGAAGGTCCCTGAGAGAGGGGGAGAAAAATGTGGAACAAAACTCAAAATTATGAAACAGACTAACAGACTGGTGGAGCTCGGACTGTGGCCCACGGTCACTCTTCAAGCTTGGGACTGAAATCCCTCCTATGATTCAACAACAACAACAACAACAACCATGAAAAAGAAAATCTGAATGCCTTATAAGCGAAATAAACACATATGCACCAGAAGACATATACAACAATCCTTTATGAGAGAAAAAAACCCGGAAATAATTTGAAGGATTATCAACAGAGAATGAACAAACAATGGTCTTTTCCTACAGTGGGAGACTACACAGTAGTGCACACGAATGAATAAAGCTACTAGCATCTCACCTGATGAGTGGAGTCACTAAAATACAACATTCTGAACTAAAGAGTTTTAGACTCTTTAGAAAATTTTATAAAGCAGATAAAATAATATATATTTAAGAATAAGGCCAAGAGTGTTGCTTTAATTTCCAAATATGACAGCTTTGTTTGGGTCTAAGATTATAGTCCTTTACTTCTCATTTTATCTACTACAGTAAAGCCCAACTCAGCCTTAAAGCTATATACATAGAACAGGTACCATCCAGCATTCACTTTATTGCACTTTAATCATAGTCTACATCAATGCACTAAGTGAAACGGGTTTCCTTACCTCGGTCCATTGCTGTCTTTCCTCCTGGTTGAACAGCTGCCTTGTTCGGCTTTGGCTCTTGGATCTGTGAACTCATTTGCACCCCTATCAACAACTTCTCCAGCATCAAGTGCTCTGTGTAGTCGGTAGTTGACCATCTTCAGAACAATGAAAACAGCAGCTATCACAGGACAATAAACTGCTACTATAATCATGGAAGACGGAAGGGCCTTGAAGAGAAAGGAAATGGGCATTTTTAAACACTCTATTTAGTTACAGAAACCTATAAATATTACACACACATTCACACACAAGACACCAATCTTGTAACACAATCTATTAGCACTAAATTACAGAGTTTAAATCCTCACTGACTATCTGATATCACAGCCAATAACTATACATGACGATTGCACACTTGAAATATGGTTAGTCTGAACTGGGATGGCGGTAAGAATAATGTAACACTGGATTTCACAGACTCAATATTATATATTATGCACACACACAACACACACTCTTGGCACCAGCAGCCAGGAAATTAAAAGACGTATTGCAATGTGAAAGTCTGCTGTTAGGGACCTCTCTAAAGTACTCAAGAGCAATGGTGTGTCTCTGGAGACTAAGGTGCGTCTGGTACAGGCCATGGTATTTACAATCACTTGTTATGCGTCAGAGAGCTGGACAATGACCAGGGAGGATAGAAGGAGAATTGATGCTTTTGAGCTTTGGTGTTGGAGAAGAGTGCTGAGGGTACCATGGACTGCTAAGAAACAAACAGATTCATCCTGGAGAGGGTTAAACCAGGCTGCTCCTTGGAGGCAAGGATTCTGAGGCTTCGTCTAACATACTTTGGTCATGTTGTAAGGAGGGATCGGTCTTTGGAGAGGGACATCATGCTTGGGAAGGTGGAGGGCAGGCGCAGGAGGGGAAGGCCCTCTGGGAGATGGATTGATTCGGTGACTGGGGTAATTGGGGTGAGTATGTCAGAGACAGTGAGATTGGCACCGTACAGAGCAGAGTTTAGAGCTGTTGTACATAGGGTCGCTATGAGTCGCAAGCGACTCGATAGCACATAATAACAACAATATATATATATATATATATATATATATATATATATAGATATAGATATATATACATATATACACACACACCAATGATTCTTTTAAAAATTATTAAAATTTTACCTCTTTCTTTTATTGTTATGTAGCTACCAGGAAGTTTTAAAATCACATGTGGCTCATATTTTATTTCCATTGGGCAGCACTGATATTTGGTCCGTGCCAACAGCTTATAAGGCAATTGGAGAGCTAAGGTATCACATCGCACAATAAGGGAACAAACAATTCAGGGTTGTGAGTTAAAGACATATAATCCTTGTTTATACCAGAGTAGCTTTGTAAGGACATACACATTCTCTGTGTTCCAGAGAGCTGAAAGTTAAAACTGTCATGATAATAACTGTGGAAAAGCAGGCTTCTGGTTATGAAGATATGAGAGACACACAAAAACCCAAGTGAGTTTTGTTTCTAAATTGTCAAAAATCAGAGCCTGCCAGATAAAATGAATACAAGCAGCAAACATACTCAATTGCAATAATCCCGTGAAGCCGAACTGGACGTGGGGATTGCCCATACATCATATTTGAGAATTAAGAGATGTGAAACTTACAATTGCAAAGAGTTGGAAACAACCCAAGTGCTCATCATCAAACAAATGGATAGAGAAGCTGTGGTGTATATTCACACAGAAGAATACATTGAAAAACAAGGAAATCATGAAATATTATACAAAATGGATGACTCTTGAGGACATTATGCGGAGCGAAATATCTCAGCCACAAAAGGACAAATACTGCATAGTGCTACTACGATAAAGCAGGTCTGATATCGAGGTTGGAGGGAACCTTAGAAAAGAGGAGCTAAATAATTTATACTGCATTGAAAGAGATGAGGGAAAGAACTGTTTAAAAGGAATATAGGATTAGGTATTCTTTTTATGACAAGATTCCTGAAAAACAAACTGGGGGGGAGGGGTGGGCAGGGAGGAAAATATGCAACAATGAATGAATGGGGAAAAATTAAATGGAAAGAATATGCTATTATGTATATACTGCATTAAAAAATCACTAATAATTAAAAAAAAGAAACCACCTGGAATAGGTAAAGATTTTTTTATAAAAAATAAAAATATTTTAAAAAAAATATTTTTTAAGGGAGCTCTGGTGGCCCTGTGGCAAGATGCTGCACTGCAATCCCAGAGGTACACTGTTCAAATCCACCAGATGCTCTGCTGGAGAAGGAGGAGGCAATCTCCTCCTGTACCAGTCAGATCTGATTTGACGGTACACGTAAAAATAATACAATAAAAAAAATTAAAATTAAAAAAAACCCTGAAAATAAAAAAAATTTTTAACATTTTTTTTAAAAAAGAGATCTGAAACTTAATACAAGAATGGTGGACTCTAGTAAGACCACCATTCTTGGTAGACAGGGCCTACAAATCCTTGCCAGGGGCTATAAGACAAGGTTCAGCTTATCTCTACTTGATATGAGAAAGTCTCCTCACATGTCTGAAAGCTCTTGCTCTCACATTTTCATAAAACTTAACATCAAGTCAAGCACAAATAAAACCCCACATTCATTTGGAAAAGTTATTTCAAATATTCAAATGGTCATTCTATGTCTTTGAGATCTTTCAGCCAGAGAGATTTCAAAATCAGACCTTTTTTTTACAATAAATAAAAACTCTTATACTTAAGAATGGGAAGGTCTGATTTTGAATTGAGCAGAAAAAGCAAATTAAGGCCCTATCTCAATTTTACATTGGATTTGGGCATAATGGGTATATAATTTCTATTTTTAAAACATGGATTAAGGAATTCTGCATATTAAAGCATCTAAAATATTTAATTCAGGATTCCAAATCAAAATGTAACTGAACAACTGGTTCAGGTCCATGGTGTTAAGATATTAAAACAGCATGCCATCCAAAATATCACAATTGGAAATGTTAAGGATTTAGGAGGATTTGCCAGACAATTTAAGTACTTTAAAAAAAACCTGAATATTTACAAATATATTTTGGTTTAACTATACTTAAAAAAAAAAAACAAACCCACTCCTAAAAATGAATGTTAAAATGTGATATATTTGTAAAGAGTGGAATTGAAAGTTAAAGTATACATTGTTTCTGCTGTTGTAAGGTTTCCAGTCTGACAGGACTGGTTGTGACACTATGATAGACTTGACCTTTGCCCTACCAAGGGCCATCCTTACCATCTCTACTATACTCAAGGGCAATCCTATAGTTTCATTTCTAGCTTTAATTAATACTATCAACTGCACTACTAGTATATCTTAATACTGGGAAATATCCTGAATAAATTTCTCTGGGCAAAATGGCCATACTCAATAAACATACACAGATATTCTTACAGTATTCACAAAGATTCTGTTACGATGTCATACTGAATTCTAGATGAAGCGTTCATATAAGAACTGGAATTGTTGGAGATCATTTCATTCATTCAACACACTCATTTGAGACAGGAGACTAAAATCTAACTTGTGTAAGGACTTACCTAGAACCTTCAACTCAACTCATTGCTGCCAGCTGAAATTGATTCAAAGCCAGCCTGCACTGGATTTTCTGAGTCTATAAATCTTGTGGGAGGAGACTGCCCATCTTGCTCCCTTAGAGCATCTGGTGGATTTGCACTACCCACCCTGGAGTAGCACTGCAATTCCCTATGAAAACATCACCAGAGCTCCATCCCTAGAACCTTACGTGATTCAAATGGTTTGGACTGGACTAACCTGGTGGCAAAGTGGGTAAGAAGTTGCAGTGCCAACCCAAAGGCAGACAGTTTAAATCTATCAGCAGCTGTTCGACCGAAGAAAGATAGGCAAGCTCCTGCTATGTGACTTACATCCTCTGAAAACTGGCTGAAGGGTCAGATATGAGTGGGTGCTGACTCCATGGCAACCAACAACCACCACCACCTTCTGAAGGGATCAGAGGTTCAAGACCACTGTGCAACACCTTAGAAGAAAGATAAGCTGTTTCTCTAACTGTAGTCAAGAAAACCATATGGGGCACTTCTATTCTGTACCAGATGGGGGCGTCTTGAGTCAAAATTTACTTGAGAGCAAAAGGTTGGGTTTTTTTTTTTAATTCAAGACCACCTATCTATGTTATAAAACTAAACTTCATTTCTTCATGACAAGTTCACTGTTCCATTCCTAAATGTAAAACGACAATGAAAAATAGTTTGCCTGCAATTTCACTGTGATCCATATTAAGAGAAAAATGATGGATTCTATTAATTAAGCAGATAGAAAAGAAACAGCTCCAACATTACGAAAAGCAGATGTAAGTTCAACAGACATACTAATGGATCCTCTAAATAAAGAAAGATGATAAAGAACAGAATTTGCTGTTACAAAGAATCAAATAAAAGATTATGAAAGCCGGAAACTGATAAAGATACACACTCCCTCAAATACCACACTACCAAGAATTGTGGATAACTGATTATCCCAGAAATGAAAATAACGGATTTCTATACCAGGTACAGAACTTGTTTTTAAAGTAACACTGAGAGACTGGAAAAAAAAATTAAAAATTACATAGTCATTTCATACTGGAAAGTACTTCTGATTTATAATATTTGTGTTTTCTACTCGTATATTTTATATGATAGAGTTTAAATTCTTAAGCCATCATAGTGACTACACCTGCATGTCTAGGAGAGCATACAGTTGTGCTATAACCTTCAATTTACCCAAAGAGAGTAAGAATAATAGACATACACATTAAGCGGCTTTTGTGACTCAGCTTAACTTGTTCTCAACTTGTATTACACTTTCTTAGGCTCTCAGCTGATCCTGTCCTTGTTGTCATTTATTGTTAGATGCCCTCAAGTCAACTATGACTCACAGTGACTTTATGAAGAACATATCTGAACCTGCCCTATCCTGAATTATCATGCACCACTTATAAACACCCCTTGTAACTGTGACACAGTAATATTATAAGAAAATTTTAAATTTAAATTTTACAGTAGTCTGTTTAAAAAAATCAAAGTTTCAGTCGTCTTCTAAAAAATCAAACACTAAAAAACTAGAAACTAGTTAAGTCATCTAGTCTTTTATTTTACAGATTTTTAGATATATTATCCAATTAGACACAGCAATGCTGTATTTTTAAAAAATTTTCAAGCATATTCAAAATGTAATAAAAGTTGGTTTGGTTTTTCCCCCCTTAAGAAAAATATTTAGAAAACTTGTTCTTAATCTGTTAAAATAATATTCGTATTCTTCAATCCAATTCTAAAATAAGGCTGCAGTTTTAATTTTTCTAACAAGTCCTGATATATGTACTGCAAAAAAAAAATCTTAAAGTATTAGTATTTCTTAAAGGATACTTTTCCTCTTAAGTTAAAACATCCTACTGAAGATGTCATCTTGGAATTAATGCTAATGCAATTAAGCACATTAATTCCCTGATTATAAAAGCCAATTTATATGCTCATACAAACCTGTCTATAAGTACAAATTGTTAATACATAGAGCTGGTCTTGCTTTTCCCCAAGACAGCATCAACAGCGTACAGCAGATGATGCAGGCGGTATAGCATGAGATGTAACACTGACGGGAAAACAAGGCGCTCGTAAGGCAGTCATTGTGGTGGAGCTGGAATCATCAAACCTGATTCTCCAGAGGATTTTTTTCAGGAGCTATAAACTGCATGAGAAGAGCCTGCTCAGCACCATTCCTTAGAGTTCACTATCATTCCTATGATGGGTCTGAAACACCAGAGAGGAACCATCCAGTTCCAGCAACCCAGTTCCATAGAAATTATGATAAAAAGCTGCAGAAACATCAGGGGCTTCAAATCACTCTTCTTAAACATCTTTCTCGCTCCCTCTCTCACTGCCTTCCAGTCAGAACCCACTCATAGCCGACATTCCAAAAGGCTGTGGCAATGCTAAAAGGTATGCCACCTGTATTTCAAATACCAGTAGGGTCACCCACGGTGGACTAATTTCTGCAGAGCTTCCAGATTAAGAAAGACTAAGAAGGAAGACTACTATGAAGGAAGGCTTCTGAAATAGTAGGCCTTCAAAAACTCCAAGAGAGAAACACTATTAGATACAATAATCAAGGTAAAGCCCTCAGATCAGAAGGCACTTTTCAAAAGTGAGGAGAAAAAGCTGCAAACATTAATAATTTAACATGGAATGCACAAGGTATGAATCTAGGAATACTGGAAGTTCTCGAAATGAAATGCAATGCATGAAGATCAACATCCCAAGCATTAGCAAGTTGACATAAGCCATTCCTGGTGTCTCTGAATCAGACAATCTTACGATCTACTATACCAAAAATGAAAAACTGAGGATGAATGGTGTTACAGTCATAGCAAAAAAACTATTTAAAGATCTATCCTGAAGGTCAGTGTGCTGTGAGTGATAGGATACTATCCATACATGTACAAGGACTATGTTAACACAACTACTATTCAAATATATGCACAACAGCTAAAGATGAGGGCACCTGAGGATTCCTACCAGCTTTTGCAGTCTGAAGCTGACAGAACATGCAATCAAGATTCATTATGGTGACTCATATGATTCATAACTGGTGACTGGAATGCAAAAGTTGAAAACAAAGAAGGACTCATAGTCAGAAATTACAGACTTGGTGACAAAAAGAAAACTGGAGATCAAATGATGGAATTTTGTATAATCAATGATGTAGTCACTGCAAACAGGTCTTTTAAAAAAAAATACACACAAACAAAACACACAACACAAGCAGTGACTACACACATGGACCTTACCTAGTGGGCTACACAACAGACTCACTACATCTGTGGAAAGAACTGTTAGAGAAGTTCAATATCAGCAGTCAAAACCAGGCCAGGTGCTGATGTGGAACAGACTGTCAATTACTCATGTGCAAGTTCAAACTGAAACTGAAGGAAATTAAAATAAGTCTGCAAGAACCAAATATACATAGATTCTGAGTCTATTCCACCTATATCAAAAAACCATCTCAAGAATGGGTTTGAGGCATTGAACATCAATGACTGAAGAACAGATGGGATGTGGGATGGCATCAAATATATCATTTATGAAGAAAGCAAAAGGTTATTACAAATACAGAGGAGGAAGAAAAGACTAAAAAGGGTGTCAGAAGAGACCCTGGAAAGTGTAAGAAGTCAAAAAGCCAGAAAAAAAAGCAATATTGAAGTAAGAGTTGAACAGAAAATTCCAAAGGGCTGCTCAAAAGGATAAAGCAAAGTATTACAACAAAATGTACAGATAGCTAGAATTAGAAAATAAAAATGGAAGAACTCATTCAGTATTTCTCAAGCTGAAAGAACTGAAAAACAAAGTCAGGCCTATAGTTGCAGTACTGAAAGATGCTACAGGCAATAATCTTGAACGATCCAGGGAGCATCCAAAGAAAAAGGAAGAAATAACATTGAGTCACTATACCAAAAAGAAATGGCTGACATGGAAACATTTTAGAAACTAGCATATGATCGAAAATCAATGATAGTGAAGGAAGTTGTTCAAACTTCACTGAAGGCATTGGCAAAAAATAAGACCCCATGAGTTGACAGAATACTAATAGACAGGTTTCAACCAACAGATGCAGCCCTGGACATGCCCGCCAGCCTAAGTTGGGAAATTTGGAAGACAAGTACCTGGCCAACCAACTGGAAGAGATCCATATTTAATTCCCATTCTCAGAAAAGATAATCGAACAAAATGTGTGAATTAACATACTATATCAAGTGCAAGTAAAACCCTGCTGAAGACTATTAAAAAATGCTAGAACACTACATCAAGAGGAATGCCAGAAATTCAGGCTCAATTTTAGTAGAAGTCATGGCACCAGGGATATCACTGCTGATGTCATATGGATCTTAGTTGAAAGCAGAGAATACATGAAGGATGTCATTTTGTGTCTATTAACTATGGAAAGGCCTTTGACTGTGTGGATCATAACAAACTACAGCTGAGAACAACAGGAATTCCAGAACACTTGATTATACTCATGTGAAACTTGGACCTAGATCAAGAAGCTGTTGCCTGAACCAAGTAAGGTTTAAAATCAGGGAAGATGTGAATCAGAGCTGTATCTTTTCTCCATTCCTATTCAAATCTGTATGCAGAGCAAATAATTTGAGAAGCTGGACTATATAAAAAAGACTATGACAGCAGGATTGGAGGAAGACACATTAATAATCTGTGTTATGCAGATGACACAATGTTGGCTGCTGAGAGTGAAGAGGGCTTGTAAAGCTTGCTGCAGAAGATAAAAGACAACAGTCATCAATACAGATTTCATCTCAACATCAAGAAAACAAAAATCTTCACCAATGGGCCAATAGGCAGCATCATGACTAATGGCGAAAAGATAGAAATTTGTCAATGATTTTCTTTTATCTGGACCCACAACCAACACCCTTGGTACTAGCAGTCAAGAAATCAATATATGCTTCATTGGGAAAATCTGCTGTCAAGCACCTCTTCCATCCTGGAGAGTAAGAATGTCAGTTTTAAAGACTAACTAAATGGCTCTTGATCCAAGCAATATTTTTATTTTTTCAATTACTTACTATGCATCTGAAAGTTGGACAATGGCTAAGAACAACAGAAGAATCAATGCCTTTGAGTTGCCATGTTGGAAAAGAATATTCAATATTGCAAGGACTACCAAAGAACAAATAAAAACGACTTGGAGAAAGTGCAACCAGCATGCTCCTCAGAGGCAAGGATGGTGAAACATCACCTCACAGAGTGTGGGTATGCTGTTCCAGGCCTCAGGATAAAAGACAACATGCTGGTAAAGGTAGAAGGGCAGAAAAAGAGAGGAAGATCATCATTGAGATGAGCTATCTACTGTCACATGTTCTATCTACATGTTCAAGCATGTTAGAGATGATGAGGATGGCACCGAGTACGGCAGGGTTCAGGTCTCTTGTTCATGGAGTCACTACAAATCATAGCTGACTCGATGGCACCTAACAGTAACATAGAGTAAATGGGAGTTCTAGTGGCGTAGTCTGTAGGAAGTTGTGTTCCTTACCCAAAGTGGTACCTCGCTCTCAGGTCATTTGAATCCACAAGCAGCTCTTTGGGAGAAAGATGGACAATCTCCTCTCATGTGATTTACAATCTCCTAAAACTCGCTGAAGGATCCATTATGAGTCACTTCTGACTCAAAGGTAATGAGGTGTTTTAATATAGCAAAATATTCTAAAACTTCTGAGGACACAGGCTGAGTATTTTTCAATTCTGTCATGCTATGATTAGCTAATTTACAGATTTCTGAGATTTGCTAATGCTGGAGGTACAGTGGTTAAGCTCTTGGTTGCTAACCGAAGGGTAATGATTCGACTATAATGGCTACAAGCATCAGATGCATCAGTCCAGTTCCATAAAAGTTTACACCTTGGAGTTTCTATAGGGTGCCTTTCCTATAGGGTCACCATGAGCTGGAACTGACTCAGTGGCAGCAAATTTTTGACTTGGTAGTTACACTCAGGTATATGAACAAGCTCAATCAGAAGTCACTGTTGTATAAAGGATAACAATTACAGATATCTATCATTCAGAACTGAAACACAGGCTGTGAAATTAACAGTCCTTTTTTTAAAAGCAAACCTCTTAAACTAGCCATCATTAATCCAAGACGTCATACACGTTTGGTTTTGCCACTATTGTGACGATCTCATTAATGAGGACATACTTACTAAAAACATTTGACACCACAGGCTTAATGGGCTTTCAATAAACACGGGAACTATTTTAAATAACGATTCATTACATCTGGTCAAGAGTCATCACGTCTTCATTTCTTCACCTAAAGAACTCTGGGTTCTGAACTATCTTTAAATCCTACTAGATTTTCTTTAACATAAAAATCATTATGATTGTTGAGCCAGGAATAGCAGATAAAGGCTGTACAAGATGTCAAATGGGTTCTGGGTTGGTTTTTTTTTCATCACTCACGGTCACTGCCATGGAGCAGACAGCAGCTCAAAAAGAGCCTCCATCAGATTCCCAAGCTGGTAAATCTTAACAGGAGGAGAGTGCCCATCTTGGTTTCCTAGAGCCACCGGTGAATCCTAACCGCAGGAGAAACGGCCTTTCGGTTAATAGGGCATCACCTTAAGGCCTACAGCACCAAAGCTCCTATACTTCCGTTGTTGTTAAATGCCACTGAGTCGACTGCAATCCACAGTGACCCTAATGAACAGGATCTAGATCTTGACCTATCCTGCACCACCTTCACAACCTCCCATTGTACAGTTACCATCTCAATCTGTCTTGTGGAGGGTCCTCTCTTTCTCTGATCCTCCACCAGGATAATGTCTTTTTTCCCCAAGGACTGTTTCGTCCTGACACTATGCTCAAAGTCTGTGAGACCAAGTTTCACTATCCTTGCCTCTCAGGAGTACCCTGGTTGCACCTTCTCCAATACAGACTTGTTTGGTCTTTTGAAAGTTCATGGGATACTTAGTATTCCAACACCATAATCAAAAAGCAACAATTCTTTTTCTTATTCACTGTCCAACTTTCAGATGCATATGAAGCAACTGAAAGTACCCTAGCTTCGAGAAGATCAAAGACTCCATAGAGCCTTGAATATAGATTACATCTCAATATTGCTGTTGTTGTGTACTGTCGAGTTGGCATCAACCTATGGGTTGATCCGGTGGGTTTTCAGAGATAGTTAATCACACGGGAGGAGACTGTCCATCCTTCTCCCACAGAGCAGCTGGTAGCCTCAAACTGCGTGCCTTCAGGATCTCAGTGCAGTTTCTTGCCTCTAGGCCACCAGAGCTCCCTATTTCAATATTAAGAAAATAAGAAATATGGACCAACAGGCATCATCATAATAGATGGAGAAAAGAAGTTGTGAATGCTTTAATTTTACTTGGATTCACAATCAACATTCCTGGTAGGAGCAGTCAGGAATCAACAGATGTGTTGTATTGGGGAAAAAATCTACTGTCAAGGACTTCTCCAAAGAGCTAAAGAGCAACAATGTCAATTTAACAGTATTTGTCAAAGAACTCAAAAAAGTATTTGGAATTAGAGAAGTGGGACTAGCTTTACCATACCCATTAAGTAATCTTTTTATTCCAAAAATTCTGAAAACTTCCCTTCTATAGCCTATTTCCTTATGTATCAATGTAAAGACATATGCACAATATCTTTTATTCATGAGTATTTCCTGCACCATTCAATCAAAATCTAGAAGTACCTCCTAAAATAACATTAATCCAAAAATACTCATTTAAATCTTATCTATTCCTTTAAAACGAAATAACTTAGCATGAACTAGTAAAAAAAAAAAAGTCCTGATTCTATTATATTCTCTTTAAAAAGCTATCTATATGTAATCAAACTGACAAGAGCAACTCACAAGGCTAAACAGCATTCAGGGGAGTGAGCTTATGTTAGTAAGAGAGGAACAACTCAGAAAGAGGGTGAGAATGGTTGCACAACCGACGACTGTAATTCATGTCACGAAATTGTACATATAGAAACCACTGAATTATGTATTTTTTGCAACAAAGTCTTTGAATTACAAATATCTGACTTACTGATATTATCCCACTTGCCCTTTCATGTTATGTAAATTACCCCTCACTTTGAAAGAATGAGCCAATTTCTAAGCTCAACAAATTGTTGATCAAAATCACTTTCATTTGTTGTACATGAAGCTCTTAAATCACTAAAAAAGCTGCACGACTTTTTCTGCTCTAACACCCTGTGCCACTTACGACAACACTCGCTGGTCTTCCGGGCTGTAAATATTGAAGGGAGAAGAGAGCCCATCTTTCTCCCAGGGAGCAGCTATTTCTAGATTCTAACTGCTTATCTTTCCAATAAGGAGCCCTGGTGTCTGATAGGTAAGGTGTTGTGCAGCCAACTCAAAAGCATGTCGTTCAAATCCACCAGCCTCTCCACAAGAGAAAGATGGACAATCTCCTTCCATGCAATTTATTGCCTCTGAAAACCCACTGGAGGGTCAGCTGTGAGTTGGCTGACTTGACTGAACAACAATAACCAACCTTTCCATAAGAATCACAACAAATTATATGTGAGTAAGGCTAAGTAAAAACCATATGTTCCTTTGTTCCAAAGTTGGAAAAAAAGGAACACTTAAGAACTGATCTCATTCTTAACCAGGGAGTGGGTTGGGGACAAAGTATTCTTTTGATTGCATCTACTTTAACATAAAGGATTACATTTTCTCACTCCAAAAAAATGTGTTGGAACCTTTCATATTCTTTCGCATACTATAGGCTAATTACATATCATCCTTTTAAATACTATGGAAACCAAAATTATGCAACAACTTTATGTACTTGAATGAGAGAAACTAAATACCACTTTCTCATTTACAAAACATACTGGGCTGTTTCCCAACCTCATAACAAAACGAGAACTTAAATAAGTAAAACTCTTTAGATTATCTGTTCACAAGAAACTATTCACAATTGTCTCATTCATAAAATGTTCTGGAAACTTTCATATCATTGTATGATGTACAGTAAACATTAGGAACATTCTTTTTACTCAGTACTTGAATGAGATAAAGTTGGTGGTGTTGCAGGTTTGGAGTTTTTTCTTTCTCATGAACAGAATGTTGCAATTGAGTTTTCACAACAGTGTTAAGTCCAGTCAATGATAAAAGAGTCTCTTCAATAGAAAAAAAGAATATTCACATGGAGAAAATATGAAACAGGATCTATGTCTCATACTATACAGAAAATAAACTAAAAACTGAGTAAGGACCTAACTGTGCAAACTTAAAATCACAAGATTCTTAGAACAAGCAGGGTGATGCTGTCAGCCCTAGTTCTCAATGATAAGATTACCTAATTACAAGAGGATGAACAACAAAAGGCAAAAACAACTAAATAGGACCACAAAAAAGCTTTTGTTCATCGGAAGACTTCACCAAACAATTGTAAAGACAAACCACTACCTGGGAGGTATCTTTGGAAATAATATAACCAAAATAAACAAGTGAAGCTTCAAAAACTTAATGACAATAAATATAACTCAATCATAAAAGGGACAAAGGACTAAAACAAATTTCACTAAAAACATTCAAATGGCCATAAAATTTTTCCAAATAGAAAGATGCTCAGTGTGATTTGCTATTATAGAGAGGGATCTCAAAACCACAAAGTGATACTATTATGCTCTCACTAAGATGGCAAAGATTTTTAAATAAAAGCAAAATTGAAAATTCCTTCCATGTTTTTTGCCCACTGTAATTGGTTTATCAGTCTTTTTCTTGTGGAGGCCCAGGAGTATTCAGTAAACTTTTGTTATGGGACTCCTGTCTGAGCTACTATTGCCAAATGTTTGTTCCCAATTACAAATGGGCAAAACACATGGAAAAATTTTCACAGAAGATATCTGAATGGCCAACAGACACATGAAAAAAATGTTCAAAAAGCAGTGGCAATAAGCAAGATGCAAATCAAAATCACAATGAGATATTGTCTCACTCCTGTATCAGTGATAAAATTTTAAAAGGGCAGCAAGTAATAAATGTTGGAGAGGTTGTGGCTGGATAGGAACTCTCATACACTGCTGGCGGGATTGTAAAATGGTACCACCTCTCTGAAAAGCAGTATGGCACTTCATCAAAAAGCTGAAAACAGAGAAATTCCATATGGCCTTGCTATTCCACTGCTTGGAATATACCCCGAGAAAATGAGAACTGAAGTACAACCAGAGATTTGTACACTAATGTTTATAGCAGCACGACTCACCATTGCAAGACCACGGAACAAGCCCATATGTCCAGCTACAATTGAATGAATTGAGAAATTATGGTACATTCACAAAATGGAATACTATGCAGCATGCAGGAGCAATGATTTTATATATTATTACCTAACTTGGGAGGGACTGGGGAGCATTATGCTGAGTGAACTAACTCAGTCCCATAAGGACAAATACTGTATAAAACCATTACTGTAGAATGAGCATGACGATCCAAGGGGGGAGAGGGTGAAAGCAGAGGGGCCAGATGTGCAGGGGCGGCGGAGGGAGGGGGAGGAAGGCAAGGGATTAATCACAAGTTTGTACAATTCAATAGGTGTGGGGGGGGTAAAGGAAATGGGAAAGATCTGGTGTGAAAATGTATTCAAATTTTGTCAATTAGCTAGTACAAAAAATAATGTAAAACAGAATGTATATGAATGTATAAAACACAATGTATATGAATGAAACATACTGTAAAAATATTATTAAATGAAGATCAAGAAAAAATATTTCTTTAAAAAAAGAAAAACTGCAAAGAGTAAATGGTGAGGATGTGTGGATGGATATTGGAGAGCCCTTCTCCATTGTTGGAAGAATGCAAAATGGTACAGCAGTTATGGAAAACAGTATAGCAGTTACTCAAGAAACTAAAAACAGATCTGCCATGCGACTCAGAAATTTCTGAAACCTTGAAAGGAGACTATACTGAAACCTTGAAAGGAGAAACAGAGATTTGTACATCATTGTTCACTGCAGCTCTAGTAACTAAAAGGCAAAAACTCCTCAGTTGCCTATCAAAAGATATACTGATAGACAAAACATGGTACATATATACATACAGTGGAATTAAGTCTTGATACCTGCTGCAGTGTGGATGGTACTTGAGACATTCTGCTAAAGTACTTACTATAGAACTAGAAGATTTTGGATACCATTTTACCATAAAGAAAGCAAAAATCACCACAACAAGATAAAGGTAAATAACCCAATTGAAAATTCGGCACAGGATATAAACAGACACTTCACCAAAGAAGACATTCAGATGGCAAACAAACACATGAAAAAATGTTCAAAATCCCTAGCTCTAAGAGAGATGCAAATCAAAACAACTATGAGATATCATCTCATCCCAGTAATAGCAAAATTTAACAGAACAGCAAACATCAAATGCTGGCGAGGTTGTGAAGTAACTGGAATCCTTATTCACTGTTGGTGGGAGTATAAAATGGTGCAATCTCTATGGAAGGCTGTATGGTGCTTTCTCAGAAAGCTGCAAACAGAAATACCATTTGACCCAGCAGTTCCACTACTGGGAATTTACCTTAAAGAAACCATAACTGCCACCAAAGCAGATATATACATACCTATATTTATTGCTGCATTTTTCACAATAGAAAGAAACAACCCAAGTGCCCATCAACAAACGAATGGGTAAAGAAGCTGTGGTATAGTCACACAATGGAATATTATGCAGGCCTAAAAAAATGAGGAATTCATGAAATATCATACAAAATGGGTGACCCTGGAGTACATTATCCTGAGTGAAATATTTCAGTCACAAAAAGATAAATACTGCATAATGTCACTGTTATAAAACAGGACTGATACGGGCATTGGGGAGGAACTAAGAAAAGAGGGGATAAATAATGCACACTGCATTGAAACAGATGAAGGAAAGAACTGCTTAAAAGGAATATATGATTAGGTATTATTTGTATGACAACAGTCCAGAATAAGAGCTGCAAAGTAAAGTGGACTGGGGTGGGAGTGGGGAATTGTTCAACAATGAAAGAATTTTTTTCTCAAACAGAAAAGCAAACTGGATGGTGAGCAGGGAGGAAAATGTGCAATAATGAATGAATGGAAATTCAAGTTCTCTATAAACTTTCTTTAAAATTTCAATTTTTAAAAAAAAGGGGGGGGTAACAGTTAAAAAAACAGTACATTGAGGGAGAATGGGAATTTCAGAGCACTTAACGGTGCTCATGCAAAACCTCTACCTGGACCAGAAGGCTGTTAATGCAAACATGGCAAGGGAAGACTACATGGTTTAAAATTAAGAAGGAGTGTGTCACAGTTGTATTCTCTCTCCATACCAACATTACGATAGATGGAGAAAATATTGAAGGTGTCAACAATTTCATTTCACATGGATCCACAATCAACACTCATGGTAACTTCAACCAAAAAACCAAAAGATGTGTTATACCGGGGAAATCTGTTGACAAGCACCCAGCCAAAATACAAAAGAACAAAGACATCAGTTTAAAGAATATGGTATGGCCTGATCCAAGCCACGGTCTTTTCAACTATTTCCTATACATCTGAGAGGTGGACAATGACTAAGGACGAGGTAAGAACTGATGTCTTTGAATGGCTGTGTTGAATACTGACTATCCTACGGAAAGAATAAATTTGTCTGGAAGGAAGTGCAACAGGGGGGCTCCTTATGGGCAAAAATAGTGAAACATGGTATCACAGACATTGGGCCTGTTGTTAGGAGGATGTAATCCTTGGGAAAAGATGCAATCCTGGGACAGACAGAGTCTAAGAAAGAGAGGAAGCTTCTCAACAAGATAGACTGACACAATGCTGGTACAATGTGCTCGAACACACCAGAAATACTGAGAACGGTGCAGGACAGGACAAACTTCAGATCTGTTGCTCATATGGTTGCTGTGAACTGTAGTCCACTTGACAGGACCAAATTACAACAGCAGAGAGAATTAAGGCAGTCACAAAAGAACAAATCTTTTTTATGACCTCACTTACGTAAAAACACTAGAAGAAGTAAATGTACAGACATCAAATTTTATTAGTGAGGTTTCTTCCCAGGAGGTGGGGTAATGGAAAGCGGTGAATGGTGATGTATGGGACAATCTCATTTATTAAGGGTGGGACTGCATAGCCAATTACTGTTAAGTGCTGTCAATAAGTTATACTCACACAAAAACTAAAATTAACAAAATGTGCATAGTGAATTATGTTTACAACAACAATAATAGCTTTAAGGCTGCTTCTGATGGCTTACACACAGAGAGAATGCTTGCAAGAGTCAAGGACATCAAAGCTTCCTATCACATACTTTGGGCATGTTTAGAGGGGCAAGTCCTTGGAAAAGGCCATCAAGCTTGGAAAGGTCAATGAAAGAGGAAGACCCTTAGCAAGATAAGACTGGCACAATGACTGCAGCAATGGGCTTAAGTATGTGAGAGATGATAAATGGCAAAAGATAATCTGATCTGTTGTGCATATGGCAACAAACAATATACAGGTTCAAATTGGCAATAGCAGTTAGAAAAGTAAATAAAAACCTGTGAGGGCAGTGAGCTTATGCTAAGGAGAGGAACAGCTGGGAGGAGGGTAAGAAGAGTGGCAGAACTAAAAGAACAAAATATCACGAAGTTGAACCTGTAGAAACTGTTCATGTATACAAACAGAAACAAGAAGGGAAGGTGTGCTGAAAATGTTTATTATCATTTTATACACAATGTCCTTTGAAAATAAAAAAAATATTATTTTGACTTCATGTTAAAAGCAAAACAAAAAAATCTGGTCTATAGTGATGATCCTTTGATGTGACTATTCTCCATCAGAACTGATTATACTGTACACCTTGTCCAGTCCATGTTACAAAATGTTGTCCATTAAGTCAATTAAGTAATACATCATTTGCTACTCAGCAATTACTGTGTACCAGGTATTTACTATATTAATACATTTACCCTTACTCTCACTCTTGAGAACAGTAATATTATTCTCCCCATTTTAAAGATGGAGAAACTAAAGTAGCTCTGGTGGCCTAGTGGCAAGAAGCTGCACTACAATCCCAGAAGCATGTGGTTCGAATCCACCAAATGCTCTGCTGGACAAGGAGAGACAATCTCCTCCTGTACCTGTCAGATTCGGTTTGATGGTACACACACAGAAAATTAAAGAATTAAAAAAAAAAATCAAAAAAAGACGGGGAAACTAATAATAAAGTAATTTGATCAAAGTTTCAAAGTGAGGCCTGAAGGTACAATGTGGCATCCTTTCTCTTAACCATAATATCTAATGGCTCCTGAAAAAAGATGGCAGATTGTTTTTCTGCATATGCTGAGCCAGGGAATAAATATTTCATGCCTTAGGGATTGTAATCTGTCTAAATTACTCTTCCCTACAGTTTAAGGTATTAAAGCAGTCATGGAGCATAATAAATGCACCAAGTGTGCTCTAATAAAACTTTATTGTGATATCAAAATCTAAATTTCATGTAATTTCCACATTATACAAAATAGTACATTTTTAAATGGTGATTTTAGTGAAAGTTTACAGAAAAGTTGGCCTTTCATTCATTGATATACATTTTCCTCTCTCTACACTCCCTCAAGACAGCACACCTTTTAAAACATTTTAAAAATATTTTCCAACTATTTAAAAATGCAAAACCATTCTTAGCTAGCAGACCATAAAAACCTACATGGGGCATAGTTTGCGAAGCTCTGTTCTCAATGGAAAAAATACCTTGAATCTCTATCAATAAATCAAACAAAAGATCACTAAACACATCTTCCTCATATATGGCAAATATGTAATGCCAAAACCAAATCTCTAATTTCCAACATCACCAGTTTCATCAAATTGTAAAACAAGGTAGCAGAAACTGATTTCCCACCAACGGCAGTGAATTTAAGTGTTATTTAATAACAATAATTGTGACAATTGTTCATCTTGCTTATTTTTCAAGCAAACACAACAGTAATTAATTGTAAAAGTAGTTTTATGAGCTTTTTAGAAAGAGCATATATTATATCTGTTTTTTTATTATAAGTAAAATTTTAAATAATGCTTATGTTTTTGGTGTTTTCAATGAGACAACTGATCTTTTGAAAAAAATTCTTTTCATAGAAATAAGTAAGAAGAGGAATTAAAAAAAAAACAAACATTAAAGGTCTCTTGTGATTATTTAACAGTTCCATCAATAGAGATAAATAAAACTTGGAGGATGGACTTATTGGCAACAAAGCAAAACAAAAACCCAAAGATTGTATCTCAAGTTTTCTATCAAAAAGTATATTAATAGTTAGGAAATCACACAAAGTAAAATAAATATTAGGCCAGTCATTCAAAACAAATACACAAAAGGTCACATTTCTCCAGTAAACCACAGACACAAAAAGCCAACTCTTAATTAAGATGTTTTCCTCAAATTGTTTATCTAAAAAATGTATAGCTAATAAACATAATTGTCACTCCCTCCCTTTACACCATCATTCTTTGCTGCCAGTTATGAGAAAAAGCTGGGTAACAGTTTTGGATTTAAATTTAAAACAGTCAGATTATTGTTTTTAATCTCTGTTTTTCCACGTCAGAACAGAGGCTTTTTAAGAGTGGTAACTAACAATGAACAAAATAGTACTTCTGGTGAGCAATCACTGAAAGAAAAATAGACTTATATTTTTCTTAAAATTTGTCTGTTCTGTCAATTTCCTACAAAAAAAAAAAAGGACCAAAAATGAAAGTATCTGGAAAGTGGGGAAAAAAGTAGCCTAATATGGAAGCCTTTTATCTTCACCAGGATATAATCATACGTACTACTATCTTGCCCTAAATAGTAAATTCCATCGAGCAACAAAATCTAGATTAACTATTCTTTCTTTACCTCAAAAACTGGTCAATTCTATGACTGTTTCCACCAAATACATAAGGCCCAATGCAACAAAGAATCGAGAAGCATTGAAACATCCAATTTGCTCCAGATTCCAGCTTTTCCACAAATACATCTGAAGGCGGTGGGGGCACACCTCTACTCACACATCTTGATGGGTAATCTCTTACGGTTTATTATTCAGTAAGGATAAGCTAATTACTACAATTTTCAGAACCTAGTTCCATATCTGTACTACCTTTTACTTTTGGAGGCTAGAAAGGACAGTGGCAGAAAGGAATGAGCCATAATAAACCATGATGGACTAGTGTAGTGGTAAGAAGCTGCGCTGCAATCCCAAAGGCACAAAGTTTGAATCCACCAATGATCCATGGGAGAGGGATGGGTAATTCCCCCCTTGAAATTTACTGCTTCTGAAAACCTGTTGGTGAATCAATCAGCTATAGGTCAGTTCCAACTTTATGGCAAACAACTGAAGTCCAGGGAGAGGTTAGATCAGAAAGAAAATAAATGTTTTCAAAGTTTTATGGCTTTCATATATTATTTAAAAAAAAAAACAACCTTCAAATTCATTGCCATTATCTCAACATCAAGAAACAAAGATCCTCACCATTAGGCCAATAGGAGAAAGGACTGAGGTGTTAATGATTTCACCTTGCTTGGGTCCACAATCAACACTCCGGGCACCAGCAGTCAGCATATCAAAAGACAAGTTGCCTTGGGAAAAGTCTGCTCTCAAGGATCTCTCCAGAGTGCCAAAGAGCAATGATATCAATTTAGAGATTAAGATGAGTCTGATCCAGTCCATGATCTTCTCAATAGCTTACTATGCATCAGAGAGCTGGACAATGGATGTCAATTAAGGATAATAGAAGAATAGATGCCTTTGAATTGTGATGCCAGAGAAGTGTCTTGAACATACCATGGACTGCCAAGAGAACAGGTCTGTCCTGGAGAAGGTGAAACCAGTTTGCTCCTCGGAGGCAAGGATTCTGAAAATCTGTCTTACATATTTTGGGCATGCTGCCATTAGAAACCAGTTCTTGGAGAAGGACATCATACTTGGAAGGGTAGAGGGTCTATGCAGAAGAGGAAAATGAATGGCAATGGGGTCAAGTGTGTCAAAGACTGTGAGGTTGGCTCAGGATAAGGCACGTTTCAGAGTCACTATTAACAGGGTCGCTAGGAGTCACAGGTGACTCAATACCACATAAAAACAACAAACATTACCATTAAGTTGGAACCGACTCATGACTGACCTTCCTGTGGGTTTTCAGAGGCTATAAATGGCATGGGAGTAGACTGCCTATCTTTGTCCTATGGTACAGTTGGTGGATTCAAACCTTTGGGTTGGCAGTGCAGTGCAACACCTTACTACTAAAGCCATCACAGCTTGCTGTCTTCATATATAAACAGCCATTTTAAAGGCCTTAGAAATGGCCTTCATCTCAACAGTTGTAGCTCTAGGAATTCAAATCTTTTATTGTTGTTATTTTGAGAGGCCACTGAGTTGACTACAATTCATAATGACCTTATGAACAAGAGATCTGAACCCTGTCCTACCCTGTGCCATACTCACAATCTCCAATATGTTCAAGTCTATTGTTACAGTCACTGTGTCACTCTACCTTGTAGAGTGAGGGTCTTCTATTTCTCTAACTCTCCACCTTTCCAAGCATGCTATCCCTCTCTAAAGAATAGCCTCCCCTCAAAGTATGTGAGATGACATCTTTGCCTCCAAGAAGTATTTTTGTTGTACCCTCTCCAACATGTCTGTTCTTTTCTAATCCACTGGATGGCTATTCAGTACTCTTCTACAACACTAGAATCAAAAGGGAAGAATTAGTCTGTCATCCTTCTTCACTGTTCTAGCTCTCAGATGTATAGCAAGTAATTGAAAAGACTATGGCCTGAATCAGGCACACCTTAGTCCACAAAGTGACATCAAGGCTCCTCAATAATTTAGAGAAATCCCTGACAGCAGAGTTTCCCAGTGCAATATGTCTCCTTATTTCCTTACTGCTGGTACCAAGAGTGTTGATTATAGACCCAAGTAAGATGAATTCGTTGACAATTTCCATTTTTTCCTCCATCTATCATGATGTTGCTTCTAGGTCTAGTGGTGAGAATTTTGTTTTCTTGATGTTGAGATGGTAATCCATATTGAAGGCTGCAGTCTTTGATCTCCTGCAGCAAGAACTTCAAGTACTCCTCACTTTCAGCAAGCAAGATTTTGTCATCTACATGGCGATGAGTCTTCCTCTAATCCTGATACAATATTTTTCTTCTTAGAGTTCACGTTCTTGAATGATTTGATGAGCATAAGATTGAGTAAGTATGGAGAGAAGATACAAACCTGACACACACCTTTCTTCATTTTAAATCATGTAGTGTTCCCATGCTGTTCACACAACAACCTCTTCGTCCAGGTATAGCTTTCATGTGATCACAATTAAGTGTTCTGGGACTCTTATTCTTCTCAGCGTTAGCCATCATGATACTTCCCTAGGGAGCTAATGTTCAAAATGTAAGCCCTACCACACAGCTAAGAAGGAACAATATAACCTCGTATATAAAATCATCATCAAGAAAATAAAACCCAACCAGATGCTGTCAATTCCATGCATGGAGGAATGGAGGAAATGTGCTCCACAAAGTTTTCAACGTTTGAAGTAGATCACCAGGACTTCCTCTTGCGTGAACCTGAACCTTCCCATCTTTCCATTAGTAGCCAAAGTCTTAATAGTGTACACCACCCATGGTGACACTATGTCAACAGACAAGAATTACCCAAGCCTGAGCAAGTCAGTCACTGTAACAGGTACTAGAGATAACATTAGTTCAAAGATAGATGAGAAGACAGGGCACAGATATGAAAAACAAGGAATGCAGCAGGAAAGATCTAACAAAAATAAAGACTAAAATAATCCTATATAAAGGCCTATGTTGCTTAACGATACGCGGATGAAATAGGATTCTACGTGAACACCATATTAAAACATTTAGTAACCTGCTCCTGGTTATCTTCATAACTGCTGCTGCCCCTGGAGCTGCTGGCAACAGGAGTGGAAGTGGGAACAGAGAGAGAGGAAGTCAGCAGGGAGGCAGAGGTGTGCCCTAGTCTCACGCACTGTTTTGACTATCTGAGTGACAGAAGCAGGCCCTGCCATGAAGCCCTCATTCATGTAACTGACAAAGCCCCAAAACCTGCACCAAAGCCACATCCTCAGCCTCAGCCGCATAATGGAGAGATGCAAAATCCTGGATTTCAAGGCTGGAAATCCGTTAGTGAGCTAATTAATAAGCAAAGAACTGATTTATCCTTAAAAAAAAAAAGCACTTATCTCTATGACCCATAGGCACATTTGTAGTCAGGAAAAACTTTTACCTGTACTTTAAAGGGAATCCTCCATTCTCCCCAGCCAAAAATTAAAAAGGCTTTTTAAACAATTTAACCCTATAAATTCTGGCAAATTTCAATGTCTTCACAATTACAAGAATATATAAAGTATATTTTGTTGTTGTT